>NC_066839.1:18865219-19172873 GCF_001640805.2 Lates calcarifer
GCTCTGTTTTACCAGTTCATGAAACGCTCACATTCAGAGCTAGATTAATACTGTGTTCAAACTGCAGTAACTGGAAATAAAGGTCATCTTCAGGCCTGGCAGTTTAAAACTAGCCATCTGGCCACACTTAGCAAAGTAGTGATAAAAGATTGGTATGAATTGCCCTTGTAAAAATAAATCTGGTTTAAGTAAAAGGACTAAATTGTGAAGGTTATTATAGTGCCTCTCTTGGTACGGCTGTTATCGCTCCTTACAGAGGACTGCAGGAACAAAAGCACTGAACTGAATGGATCGAGTGGGCGTTCCTTTTGAAATTGACATAGCTGAATTACCATTTGGCTACAGATGACATTGTAAATATAAAATGATATCTAATGCTGTAAAAAATTCTGGCAGACATTTTACGGCTTAAAAGAACAATAAATTATTCTGTGCCCTAAAATGCTTCCTCAATCTGAAAGCCCTTTTGTTTGGATGTTTCAACATTATAAGCATGACAATAAGATGACACTACCCTTCCAGGAACTGCAGCGAGCCTGAATAATAACAACGGTGATGTAACATTACTCAACAAACCCAAGTGTCACTACAGCTGCAGCTCTCTCTCACACAGAAGAGCTAACATTAAGTGCTGAAGCGACATCCCAGTGGCCCGCTCAGAAAGAATGCTATGCATTATTGACCTGAAGAGTCCAAGACCCCATCACTTATTCATCTGGCCCCACTGTAACCATTCACATCTCAGAAACACATGGCTAAAGAGCAGGAGGTAGAGGATCATAACGGTGCAGGCTAGAACTTCAAAAACTGTTGAGTCGGCCAGTCAAATGTTAGCAAATGTAAGCATGCTAACACATTAAATTAAGATGGTGCTAAACATTACACCAGCTACACATCAGCATGTTAGTATTGTCACTGTGTTTATGTTAGCATACTGAAACTAGCATTTAGCTAAAAGCACTGCTGTACATAAGTAGAGCCTCACAGAGCTGCTAGCATGGTTATAAATACTTAAGTACTGAAATACACTTATTTAAACTACTTTTTAAATTACAGTTAGTTCCTTGTGCTCACTTAAACAAGCTTTTATACAAATGCCCCCCCCAAAAAAAAAAAAAAAAATCACTGGTACTAGCTTTTTATATCTGAATATTTGCGGAGTATCTTTAACTTCTATGATATTAAACTGGATATCTTTGGAATTTGGACTGTAAGTCAGACAAATGGAGTTTTCCTATGATTTTCTGATGTTTCATGGACCAAATTATCCATCCATCCATTATCTATATCGCTTATCCCTTTAATGGTTGTGGGGCAGCTGTTTAAAAATTCTGATTACAAAGACCATATAAGGCATCACTAAGTTATAATAAGAAGAAAAAGAAAACAGAAAAAATTGCTTCTATGTGGACAGAGCAATATTGATTTTTATAATATACTGCCTAGAAATGATCTGAAATAAACAGTAGGAATTCACTCATACAGGCTGAGGAGTAATCATGAGTCCTTGCTGTGAGGCTGCCTTTGGCATTATAAAGCCATGTTGTCCTGTCCTTGCATACTGAATAAGAATATTCGCCTGAAATGTTTCATAGTGAACAATAGTGATATCTTGTCGAACTGTTTTGAGACTGAGAAATGAGAAGAAAAGCCAAAGCAGTTTGTTAAACTAGGCAGGAAAATCAGTTTTAGGATAAAAAGGAGTGGATAATAATAAATTCATTGGGGAATAAATTCCCTAATGTATGAATTTCTGTGATCGCCATAAAACAGGTTGGTGAAAATCCCACATACTGTGTTCTTTATGCACAGAAATACAAACATTCAAACATAAGTTGTTCATACTATCCTGCAAGGCATGTTTTACAACACCTAAATAAATCCTACAAGACATATCTACCTATGCCCATGGGAGTGTACTAAGCTATTTACAGTGGAGGGTTAGGGTAAAGCAGATAAGGGATGTTAGTATGAGAAATTACTGTTGGAACTGTACACTGTGGTTTCTAAAGTGTTTAAAGAGCTGCTACTGGTCAGGTTGGTCGTTATGTTTATTAGTTTCTCATCAGTATGGTGAGTGAGTGTGGTTCTGGGATGCTGGAACTTATAGTTTACAGCTTTCTGGAAGTGCCGGGCCCAGTTTACATGAAGTAATGTTGGTAGGTGGTTACTCAGTTGGCATTCCAGTCACACACCTACTCTCAAAAACTATCCGTCCAAAGTGACCACTCACTCTAAACAGATTGAGGGATAGCTGCACGATGACCTGTGTTTATGTTAATGTAAAAACTGCTGTAGCACGGCAGTGAAAAAATATCATCCTCCTTTTTATTGTCTTGATGCTGCAGCTGCATTTGCTAATAGAGACCAGATAGTCTGAGGGTGAAGACAAGGACAACCACTCCCCCCATCCCTCTCCTCACTGGTGCTGACCTGCATGGCTCCTTATCAGTCAGCTCCCTGCTCCTTGGAAACAAGCGCAGAGCAGAGTAGAAGGGACAATAGACGGGTAGACAAGACAAGAACATCTCAGTGGTGCAGGCTGACAAGTTTATTTTAAGCTACTGTAGGAAGATGAGAGGAACAGAAAGTGCACATGAACAAGGATGAAAAAGAGAATGAAATAAGGCCACATTTCAGTATGCATAGCGTACTGAGCGCTGCCAACGCCCTTCAGCCCTGTGCTCACAGTCACCTTTGTGGTTTCTGGCTTCATCATTTGCCCACTCATGGGAGCACCTAGAGCCACATTTATTACTGTGCAGCTATGATGTTTTGGTGGCTAGAAAGCCGTGGGGATACCACGTTTGACAAGCCAAACATGACATGGAGGGCTGCTCATGGGCTGATGTTGGCAGTAAAGTTGAGAGGAGACAAAGTGGGATAGATTAAGATGGGGTGGGGGGAGGTTTAGTAGGTTGATGGTGCAGATGAACACAAGAAATTTCTGCACAGGCCTCTGCAGTCTGTTTTGAATTACAGGCACAACCTCTCGTGTTTTACAACGTAATAAATGTCAGAGTGAGAGAGATGTGAAGGCTCTCTGGGTGACTAATGCAGCAGATGTCCTTTTTATATCTGCGTGTTTGATGGAATCTCAGGCATGGAAACGTTCAAGTAAACCACAGAGAGAAAAGACGGAATTCCTGATGTTTGGGCGATGCAGCAGTAACAGATCAATATTGATGACTTTCATTACAATTTTGGTCACAGCTTTTTGGTGTGGAGCATTTTTGTACACTCGACACTAAGACACAAGACGCCAGCAAAAATATCCCAATCAGTGATCCCAAGAGGTTTAATTCGCAGTTCAACTGGACACATTCATTTTCTTAAAATGACTCTCCACTTCTTTCATGGTCATTGGCTTTAGTAGCCAGGTGACTTCAGTGTCAGAGAGGAGCCCGTTAAAAATTTGAAAAGTCATAAAAACAAAGACATTAAAAAGCAATTAGGTGCACCCAGAGGATGAGAAATACCCTCTGAAAGAATACACATGAAAATATCAAATTACACCTCTGCTGCCCACTTTTTTTGTGTATATCTAATGTTTTTAATTAGTGTTATGTAGCAAAAATATCTAGAGTAAAAAATACTGATAAATTCTCAACAATATTCAGTGGATCAGTAGAATACTGCCATATTTCAGTTCCTAATTTAAATGCTGCAACGTTGACCTTCACTGCCAGTAACTCCAAAAGAATCAATAATGCTGATACTCTGTATTGCTCACAAGGCATTTTAAGACATTATATACATGGACATTAATGCCAGCGTGTTATGGATTCATTCTGACCAGTGCAATGAAAATTATGTTACGATTTACTGTAAAGCATGAGAAGAACTGACAGGTTTGATAGCCTGTGTGGTGACTGCGTAGCTAAAAACAAGTTCATTACAAAGTCAAACCAGATGCATAATACATAATACATCACACTATGCATGCCATTATGCCCTAAATGCATGCAGTCTTCATACTGTAATCCAGTAGTAGTGCATATATACTCTATGATGACGTTAAAATGTGACAAAACTCATGTCACGTGAAAAAAATCAGGAATCAAATCAAACATCCTATGAATGCTAACTAGCTTAGACGTACCAGACTTTTAAAGGTTTATGTAAAAGCATTGCAGAGGCTAACCTGCACCAACAACCCCGGTCAGCTGCACTGCAGCATCATAAATTACCCAGCCCAAGTGACGGACCTACAGCAACAATATCACCAAAAAACCCACCACGTAACACGCCGCTGATCCTTGAATGAAAACCGTTTCCACACTCCACACAGTGTCATGTTTGCAGAAGACTGATACAGCCGTATTGTCCCTGCACCTGAGCACACAAACCCGAGCAATGTAGCACGCAGAGGGTGTATTCATGTTGACCCAAGCAGATGAACTGGCGGCTTTATGCTTCACTGATGCAGGGATAAGATGTCTATACATGCTTTTATTCTGGAAATGGAGGCTTTATAGTACAATACTACTGAAGCCATGGCTGATGCTGGTGGTGAAAATGATACGGTTGAAACTACAGATCGATGTGAAACTGAAGCAGGCTGCATCATACCCTACAAATGCATGCATACAAGTACTTGTATTGTATCATCTCTGGTTTAACATACATTCTGGGTCATTTTAATAGCAGTCATTATCTGTACAAAAGATTTACATTTCACATAGAGCATGCACACTTCTTCAAACGATTCAACCTGGCAATCATTCACTTTGGCAGTTTCTCCCGCTCATATTTATACTCTCTGTTTCCATTTTCTGTCTCTCCACCTCATTCTTTTCACTCTCTTTCTAATCACTGTCATTTTCTCTCCCTAAATTCATTTCATTAATCAAAAGAATAATAATCTAGCCCTGAGAGAGCAGGACAGAGGACAGATGGCAGAATGATGATAGCGCCTGACAGCGCGTTGGAATCTGGTGACTGTCTCATAAATACACCTTTAAAAGGTAAAATCATGGAGGATTTTTTTTAATGTTTTGTTCCAGAAAAGCTTCAAAAGCAAGAGCATCACTGGGGAGATAATATTAACCACATTGCTTCTGTGAGAGGATACAATTGAGGTAGGATAAATGAAACTAAATTTAGAGAAGTCATGCTTTTGTGCAAGCATGAAAGGATTCTTGACAAGTGTGCTGCTCATATCTGCTACCTATCTCCATTAATAACAATTTAACTACCCTACATAAAGCAATCAGACAACTGTATTGACCTAGTTTCCGAAAACACATTAGATAGCTTTTGAAAGACAACAAACTAATACTGAGAGGATGGCATAGCTGAATGAAAAACATAACCAATGACTAGCTCTTCCTAATAAAAACTAACAAAGGTTTAACTAACAAATTAGAGCTGTGTTGTAGAGAGCGAAAAGAAGGAAAATGTTTATGATGTGGTCTGGTGAGAGAAGAAATGCACCACAACAAGATCTTTCTATGCATTGCCACAGCCTCGAGGCCTCAGGAGCGGCCATTTTGTTTCTCTGTTTTTGTTTACATGCAGAGTGTCTCTGACAAAGTGAGAGGTCGTCCCATGGGGGCTGACTGGACACAAAAATCTCACTTCTCCTCTTCCTTCCTGTTTCTACTGAAACACTAATTTGGGAAATATGCTTAATCGGTTTTCTTACTGAGACTTAAATGAGAAGATTGATACCACTCTCTTATCTGTATGCTAAATATGAAACTACAGCCAGCAGCTGGTTAGCTTAGCTTAGCTTAAATACTAGAGGAGGAAACAAAACCTCAGTAATTAATACATTATGTCTCATCTATTTAATCTGTACCAGAGCTTAAGAGTAAAAAATGACATGTTGCAATGTTGAAGGGATATCTTCTGCTATATCACAGGTTATATAACCTCTACACACTTCTGTTTTCGCATCATATCTTAATTAGTGGACTGAGGAGATGCTGGTCAGCAGATTTTGTTATGTGTGGACAAGCTAGCAGTATCTCTGTGGTAAGATAAGCTAACTTGCTGGTAGTTTAATATTTAATGAACAGACATGACCATGGTATCACTCTTCTCGTCTTATTCTTTACAAAACAGTGAATAAAGTCATTTCCCAAAATGTTTGTCTTGTCCTTTAACAATGCAGTGTTAATGCTCTTACTTGCTCTGTGCAAAAATCAAATATCCTGAAAAGTAAAAAACCCATTTTTCAATTTCTCATAATCCCTTGTGGTAACCTCAGACAGAATAGCCTCTGGCTCTCGACAATGGACCCAGAATAGGCTTCACTATTCAGAGAAAAGAGAGAGAGAAGAGCATATTTGACCACCATAGTGTATCAATCAGGATATCTCAGAGCTGCTAATGCGACAGCAGCAGAACAAGCTCTGCTGGAGGATGATTTTGTTTGTCATGCAGCTAAATCCTGAACTGCTCAGTGATACAGAGAAACAACCGCAGTAGGCTTTCAGTTCTCACTCCCAATCCAGACCACTTTACAAAACAGGGATCAGGCCTAGTTCTTTACTCAATGGCACTTTGTAAATGCCCTTGAGTTAAGAATTATGAATGCTTCTTTATCTGTACCTTAAGCAGTCATTTTGTCCATCTCTAGTTGGAGTCTGAACTTAAACTCATTCTGTGATACTGCACCTGTCCATTTTTGTCTTCAAAATGTGATCAAATCTTTGTATTTTTGAGAACTGTTTGTCTGGAGAAATGATCCCTTAGACAGGTATATCACATATGACTTACGTCTTATTTCACTGAACACCAAAGTGAGAGGGTTTGTGTGGCTGTAGCATGAGGTTAATGTGTGTAGTTCCTCATACTCTGGCAGACATGAGGTGGATGATTGGGCCTCTTAAAAAGCTCTCAAACCATAAAAAGTCTATAGGCTTTCTTTAGGCTGAGAGCCTTAGTCCGAAAAGGTTGAGGAGAAAAAGAGCTGAGAAACAAATAAAACCTGTACCTGCACCAAAACACGCAATGCGCTGCCAGTCGGCTCAGCATTCACCAGCATCGATCACAGAGGCTTTAGCTCCATTTCAGAACAGTACAATACAGGCATGCGTAAAAGTGGCTCTCTGAAATTAACAACGGCCGGGGTGTTTCTGAGGAAAACAATCAGTGGATGGTGATGGTGCTGTGAGTCACCATTAATCCATAGAGCAGCCCCTTCACAGTGTATGCAGTACAGGCCTGACACCCCCTCCCACCACCACCACCTCCACCCCCTCCCCTGTTTCTGTCTCCCTCTCTCTCCCTCTCTGCAGTCCAAACAGTGCAAGCCGCATAACACGATATGGTATAGCGGTCATGGCAACTGGAGCATCCTTGGGGGCTTTACTGTGCTCTCTGTATACTGTAGGCTATAATCTGCCATTGTCATGAATACACAGCTGTCAGTGTTCAAAGGCTGTGGGGGTTTCTTTCACATATGAACCCATATTTCTGTTTGCTTCTGTCTTTAACATAACATATCTTAAACTCGTTAAAAATCACCACAGACCCACTAAAGGAATGTAATTTGAGTAAAATGTAATAGTCAACTCATGCTGTAGTGCCCAATACAAGATTTCCAGTATAGCAAACATTCAATCAACCCTCAAGTGGCGACATCTGTTAGTGACCATCAACCAGCCAGCCAGTCCAGCCGCCCCATGTGGTAATAAAAAATCATTCCAGATGCGCCAGAGATCAACACGACTTCGATATCCTGAGCTGCCGCATCGTCAAACCCCAGGACAACCAACAATCATGTCTCTATTCCTGCATCACGAGGCTCGGCTATGTCTCACAGCGGCCATGGCAATGTGCGCCGTGCGTGTCAGGCAGCACAGGGCGTCGATTCACCACACAAAACCCCCTACATCGACTATTGTTTGTCACCAGTACCTGTACACCTGCAGATATCGACCACGTTCTCCAGGAGAGAGGTAATTTAAGTTTGGGTTATGAAATCCGGCACATCATACACATGACACGATAAGTGAGAAACCTGGTCTGCACCGCTCCTGCATGCTTTGGACATGTAGTCTAGATAATAAGGTCACATTTGGAAGCATTACAGTAGCTATATATGTAGTACGTAGCATAATGTCCTGCATCATAAATACAGCAAATCAAGCGGGTATAGGCTTGCGCTTTTGGAGTCCTCGGGTACCAATTTAGCACACGGCCATTGTGCGCCACGCGCGATTGACAGACAGCGCGTGCGGTGCTCACTGACAGCTATGTCCGTCGCTACGGAGACGGATGGCTGGCTAGATGGATGGATGGGATACTGGGGAAGGGGAGGAGGAGGAGGAGGGGGGTGGTTGGGTGTCATAGTGCGGGTTTCACCGCGGTCCTCCCCGGCGCTCTTTTCTCCGCTCCAGCTGCCCCCCCCCACCCCACACAGATAAAAGCTACCACCGGGATATCTTCGCGCTCCCTCCATGCTTAGGTCACGTAAATGTGGCTCGGGTCTGTGATGCAAAGACACTGCGTAAAAAAGAAACACAAGGAAGAAAGCGAGCTGGATCATGCTTCACCCCCCCCCCCCCTCCTGTTTATATCATCTACCCTCCTCCCACCGACCTCACCATGGCGCAGTTTACTATAACATGACATTTTCTCAATCAAACTAGACCTCAATCAATACAGGTCTTTTCAAATCAGCGCCGATGCTGTTTTTGTTTTGGTTTTGGTTTTTATTATTTCTGGCTGACATGTGTGCGGCGGATTGATGCATGTTTCACCATGTTGCTGCGACATCAACAGTCTACTCGCTGCAGCTGTGAGGTGGGAAGATGAGGCTCTCAGTCAGCCACGACACAGGCTTTTTTTTTTTTTTTTTTAAAGAGAACAATCCCTTGTTAAACGGCCGGGGAGAAACATGTCTGAGAAGAGCCTCTTTACTCTGCGGTGTCTGGACACATAATCGACCCGCTGAGACATTCATTTCACCTTCCCGGGTGTGTGTATTTCCCCCCTCTCTGGCGCTGTCCACGGTGCTGAAACACTGAAAACGCCCACACTGAATATACGCATTATAGCGCACCCGCATCCATCCTCTCAGCAATCCACTGCGCGTTTGAGATTTATCACCCGGGAGGTCACGCATTGCCTTCAACAGCCTTCTCTCCTTCCTTTACCCTCCTCTTCCCCCACTGACAATGCCGCAAATTACCCGAGATATTCCCGAAGCAAGGTGAAACCCAAAAGCAGAGGCTGCGATGGGCGTTTGCATCAAAAATGAGAGAAAACAGGCGCTCACGTTTCACAAATACCAAACATCCGCTGCTTCAATTTAGAAAAAGCAACCCGCTGAGGAGATATCAGTAATAAAAATAAAATGTAGTAGAAACTGTCTTCGGTCTTACCTGTGCCTGTTGTGAGTGCCCCGCCGTCAGTATGGGAGGAAATGTCTGCGTATATCAACAGCTAACCGATACCAGCGTCTCTCTGTATATAACTGGGATGCTGCAAAGGCACTGCGCGTCGGCTGCTGATCCCTCCTCACTTCTTCTTCAATGGGGAGGGGGAGGGGGGTGAGGTGGGGGCTGGAAGGGGGTGGGGGGGGGGGGTGGGGTGCAGTGCAGCTCTCGTCAAAGATGGCGGACACTTTTGACGTCAGCAGCAGCTTTTAATAGATATCTGTCAGAAAGAGAGGGAGAGAGAGAGAGAGAGAGAGAGAGAGAGGGAGACTTCAAAAAGTCTTTGTAATAATGGGCAGCTGCACGGATAGCAACACAACAACTGAATATTTTAGATGTTTTGAAATGCTGCTGTTGTATGTTTCATATCCCACCATACTGTATGTATAGACTGGATATACATTATTCATTATTATCAGTTTCTTTACATGTGTCAATACAGACTTGGTTCACTGGCAGGATCATATTGGTTCGAGGCATCTGGTACTTTCCACAACACAAAATCTTGTCACAGTTTCATATGTACTAGTTCATTATGGAACAGAACAAAATGTGCTCATGTTCCAGTAAGAGTAACCTCACTGTTACTGTTCACAGAATTGGTCTCTCATTTGGTATCAGTAGAATTTTGATGGAAACATCCTCACTAAAATTTTAGATTAAAGCATTCTGACTTGTCAGAGATGTTTTCCGCCAGTATGAGTAACCAGACTTCACTGATTGATTGGGCAGTGTCTGTGGTAGAAGAGAACGTATTACTAATCAGGCAAAGTACCCCAACCCCATCAGGCCCCCAAAGTCTCTGTGTGGATATTGGATTTGGGGTAATGTGATTAATTACTTACAAATATGAGAATATGCAACACTAAACTACTATATAAATTGACATAATAAAGTGGTGGGCCCTGTATTACTGCATGGTTGTGAGGGTCAGTCTTATAAAAGATCCCAATGTGGAAAACCTGGCTTTATGCCCTTCATTATTACAGCTGATACTGTGCTTAATTTGTGCTTATTCCTGAAGTACTTGCGCTTTTATCAAATTACCACACAGCAAACCTGGAGGCATTTAATGTTCCAGTAGAGAGGGAGTAAACACACTGCTCAGACTTGTGAAGGAAAAGGGAGTAAAGAGCGTTCCAGTGGTTAATTTCTGCCCCCTGTGAGATTAATCTGGCTATGGTGGTAGCTATGGAGCTGGTTAGGGATTTCTTGTTTTCTCATATGAATATAGCAACTTGAAGAGAATGATACAGCATACATACAGTATATTGGCCAATTATATTCCAGCCCAAATGACCTTGAGGACATTTTTTAGGGTCCAAGACAAAGATGAAGACGCTGTTTTAAACAAGAAGTATTATTGTTAACAAATCCCATGATGAGACAAAAAAAAAACAAACAAAACAAACAACAAAAAACCAATTAATTGATACTAGTAACAAGTATTGTGTGTGTGTGTGTGTGTGTGTGTGTGTCTGTGTGTGTGTGTGTGTATCCAAAAATGAATAAAAGCATATGATGGCATGTTCCTTTAGTACAAGGAACATGGGCACTGTAGTTTAATTTATGTCAAACTCATCATGCTGCTGTGCTCACTGTGTATTGACTCGCAGGTGAAAATAGTCCCACACAAATGCACTATTTACTTGTATTTGAGTGATGTTTGATAAAAACTACAGAGCTCAGCTTTAAGAAATGATTTATCCTCTTTTAATAATCAAAGTACAGAACTGTGACCTGAAGATTTATATCTTCAGCAGGGGCCAATGGACTGAGTGCTGAGAGCCACAGAGAGGGTAGAGAAGCCAGGAAGTATCAAGAGTTGGATTAATACATTGTTGTGTTAGTCTTTTCCTCGAGAAAAATAACAGCCTCATACTTTAAACTTTTCCTTGTTGTTTGGACTTAAATCTTTAAATCTTAAGTCAAGATTTTTTATGTGGCTCAGTGTCATAAAGTGTTGTTTCAATGGATTTTATAGACCTACATATCAGTTCCTGTGCATCAGCAGAACTTGTCATTCATCACATTTTCTTTGTCAGTTGTTCAGAAGAAACAGACAGCCTGACATCGCACAGAGGCAATCTGCTGTGTGTGTCACAACTGAAATACAGTTTTCTTTCTGAAACACACAAAATGAGGCTGATTGATGTTTTCTCAGCACGTCCGCACTGGATCGTCTGTGGACTCAGCAGTGTGGGAAAGTCCCCCCTCTCCTCTACTCTCCTCCAGCAGCTGCCTCTGCTTGGCACTGTAACAAATGTGTCTTCAATTGCTCTGAAGCGAACCTGTCTCCTAAATTAATGATAATGATAACTCTGCATGAAAAATCCATTTGGAGAGGAGAGCCAGAGGAGAAGAAAAGACAGTGTGAGTATGTGTACAGACTCCATGTATGTCTACAAGGAAAGTGTGTGTGTGTGTGGAGAAAGTGAGGAGAATGAATCTACAGGTCCCTCATTCATTCACTCTCCTCTAAAACAATATTACAGGAGTATAACACACCAAATTAGGGAATAAATGGAACTGGAGCAATTGCCCGATCAGGTTAGAGCAGAAAGGGTTTCCAAACTGAGGTCCACGGTCCTCTACGGGTACCTGAGGTAGCTGCAGGGGATCATGTATCAGATTTTAGCCATAGTAATGGACTTTAATAATAAGCTAGCCAAGAGCAAAAAATGTACTCAAATCTATGAGCTCAAATATTCATTAATATGGGTCTAATGTGAAGAACAACGTGTCTATTTCTTCTGTGTTTGACAAGACAAGACTAGGAGAAACAGCTTGCATGTACAATAACTGTGCAATTTATTAGGAATATCACTACACCTGTTTATTCGTGAAATTATCCAATCAGTCAATCATGCGGCAGAATTGCAGTGCATAAAGTCATGCAGATATATGTCAAGTGCTTTAGTTAATGTTCACCTCAAACATCAGTATCAGGAAAAAAGTGTGATCTCAGTGACTTTGACTGTGGCATGATTGCACGATTGGCTGGTTTGAGTATTTCTGACTCTGCTCCTGGAAATTCCTTACACAAGTCTCTAGCGAGCAGCAGTTCTGTGGCCAGAGGCGCCTTATTCATGAGAAAGGTCAGAGGAGAATGGCCAAACTGGTTGGAGCTGACAGAACTACGGTAACTCAGATAACCACTCTTTACAGCTGTGGTGATCAGAAAAACATCTCTGAATGCACAACACATCCAATGGATGGGCTACAACAGCAGTAGACCACATCAGGTCCAGTCAGCTGAGAACATAAATCTGAGGCTGCAGTGGGCACAGGCTCAACTAAACCGGACAAGTCAAGACTGGAAAAACTTAGACTGGTCTGATGAAACTGCATTCTGCTGAGGCATGCAGATGGTAGGTCAGAATCAGGTGTCAACTGCATGAAACCATGGTAATGGGGGATATTGTGGTTCCAGAACTGCTGGACCTTACCTAGTATTAGTATGGTGTTACTGATACACTGCTTGGTAAATCGATCAAAGTACTTTGGTAGATCAAAGTAGTATATTAAAAATTGTTACACATTTAGAATGAATTAACTTTAAACAGCTGTACAGCAACCCTATTATTATCATTTATTATTTTTAAATTGTGGGTTTTAATAGTTGTAGTTGGTGTGATACTTTTTTTTAATCCCAGAGTATATACAAGTATTTAGTGATTTCCATTAAATTTTTACCACTAGGTGGAAATGTCTTTGAGATAGCTGTTAAATCATTAAGGGACACTAAAAGTCTTCCCTGAAACCCAGACTAATAAATTATTTTGTATTTAACAGGTTTTTAAGTAAAAATGACCACAGCTGTTATATAATACAAGAAACTGTATGTGATACAATAATACATTATATGAGGGATTGGTTAACAAAAAATAAGTAAGAAAATAAATTGCACAATTAAATTGTGCATTAAAATCAAATTGTGTTGCAGGTCTGTGGATGCACCAAATAGTACTCCTGTGCTGCAGTTTCGTTTTATGATGAAACACAACTGCAGTAAAGCGGTCTTAAATATGGATTACGACAAAGGGCCACAAGATTCAATAATAATGTAGGACCTTGGCATTGCACCATATACATTTCTTTAATTTGAAAACACTGTTTGTTTTTTATCTACCACCTGGGAGCAGGAACAAGCTGTGAGAGAGCTTATTTACACGTCCAGCACATATAGCTCAAAATGATCAAGTCATTTGGAGTCCTGTTTCTGGCCACCTGATTAATATAAGTCCAGTATTCATTTTCCTTTTAGCTCTGTTTTCATCTCCACCAACTCCTAAAAAAAACGCTGCTAAATGCTAACTGTGTTGCTAACTTGTCTGTCAGCCATTTTGTGCTGAGCACGTTGTCTACCGTGGCTTTTTACAGCTGCCCTCTGTGTCTGACATGAATGGTAAAGAGAGCAGTGAGAGTGAACCAAAATGGTGAGCCTGTGGGCCACAACACCAAAACAATGAGCTGAAAAAAGCTATAAGGCAGACGCAGCTGATAATTCTCTGTGGGTTCGTCACTACCGGCCTTTCACACAAAAGTAGTCTTGCGATCTATTGTTAACATAAAAAATATTGATTGTAGCTAATTTAATAATATAGTTAATCAAAATACAAAGGCCTGATGACATGAACATGGAGCTTTTAGGCACCCTGGGGCAGCGAGGTAATCAAGACTTGTCTATGTTTAACTCTAATTTCAACCACATCATGGCTCTTGATTTTGGTATGGAAGCATTGCATTCCCAAGATCTTTAAGGTCTGACACTCTGTTCATAAATTTGTGTCTTCTTTACGTGCTTGATAACTCATCCATTAAATCATGCAGTTGTTTATTGTTTCTGCCTTAACTTTTACAGGCACATGGATTCTACACATTCACACTATATTTGATGCCATCCAGAGCTCAAAATAGTTACATCTTCCAATGACTCAGCATATTCATTCAAAAAAAAAATCTGACTCGTCTTACTCCCAGAGTACCAGATTTATGAAAGAATGTTACTCAGACTTGATTCAGGTTAATCCTGTTTTAAACATTATTGTACTAACAATGAGAATTTCAAATTAATATTATAATTTTTTTTGTCTAACAAGGTTATCAGCCGTGTGAACCAGGCATTGTCAGCTTATTGCTGGAAACATCCCCCTGGCACTTCTGCTGCTTATCTTCCACATTTTTATCCTCCACAGAGCAGCTCCAGATTGAACAATGCGATGAAGTCCTAATACTGCAGGTTCTTAGTTCTTTGGCTTTTGTTTTGGAGAGTGAGTTTGTCACTGTCATTTAGCATTTGAGTATAATACGATGCCTTAAGGTGGTAAGATGCTGATTATTCACACTGAACTCTGTCACTGTGAGAACGAACACTCATCCTTTCTTCTTTTTTCTTTTCTTTTCATTCTTTAAATCTTTCTATCTTTTTGCTGAGATTAAAGAGAATGACTAACTTTTCAGAAGAGGCTTTTGAAGTTAGAGTGGTGTTTGCAGGGAGGGTGTGTGTGTGTGTGTGTGTGTAAAGTGTCTGGGGAACTCAGGGGATGGAGAGCTTGGCTTTAGCGGTGCTTCGTCTCACGGTCAAAGAGCAAAACACAGCAAGTAGAGGAGAAGATTAGCTGCAGCATTATCAGTCCTGTAGCAGACAAGCTCCCGCACTCTGATCCCCCCCCCCCACCCCCCTTCTTTTACTGATTTCATTCTTAATTAAACTTCACAGGGAAGGTGGGAGGCTGGAGGAACCGCGGAAGAAGAGGATGGGGGTGATTTGTGAAAGAGTGACGAGGCGAAAAAAAAACAATAGGCTCCGGGCTAAAAAAGGAAAAAGAGGTGTGAAAGATACGGAAAGGACATAAATCGACTGAGACAGAGGTATGACATTAAAGGTGAGGAGAGGCAGAGATGAAACACACTCCATGGGATGTACAGAGAGGGGATTGTGTGTATATATATGTGTGTATGAAGAGAAAGAGGGCAGGATGAGAGATGAAGATAGTCAGCCAGGCTGTGTGCTTCAGTGTGGGGGAGGGTGCTGCAGCAGCAGTGGCAGCCTTGCTGTGACTCAGCACTAAAATCTGCCTCTCTCTCTCTCTCTCCTCTCCCTCAAATATCAGCCCTTAGTCATCGTACCAAGCACGCTATTAGACCTCTTTCTCATCAGTCTTTGGAGAGCTTGTCACGACAGCGCATCTGTGATTTGACTGTTTTGTTGAAGTTTTCCATCTTATTGAGGTTGTATGTATTAAAACAGCAGCAGGGGGATTTATATATAGTGCTTTCTATATTTGCTCTAGATATTTTGTGCGAAGTAAATTTGCAACTTTAGTAATTAATTAAAATTTTTTGAGTTACCTACCTATACCTCACTTGAGTATTTCTATTTTATGCTTCTTATTGCTTCAACTTTAATTCAGAAATCCATGTGGCAGTGGCATGTACTCCCTTCCTCACTATATTTATGTGACAGCTTATTTTACTAGTTGTTTTACTGATAAAATTTACCACAGAAAACATATATCAGAATTTCCTGTAAGAATTAAATATTTACAAAAAGCTGTGTCTTTAGCATGTTTACTTACAATGTAATAAATGTATGTCGGTTCCTTTAATTTTTCCTTTAAATTCTTTTAAATTTTTAAAGGAAAAATTAAAGGAACGAGAATAAATGAGTGGAGAGACATTGCATAAATAGTTGCCCCCACAGAGGGGATAAGGGTTTTAAATGAAAATGTGCTATGCTCATCATCGTCAATCATGCCATTTCAATCCAGTTGAACACCTATGGGAGATTTTGGACTGCTGTGAGAAAACACTCTCCACCACCATCAACAAAACACCAAGTGAGAGAATGAAAGAATTGTTTTTTATCCCTCCAGTAGAGTTCACAGACTGGTAGGATCAATGCTAAGGTGTATTGATGCTGTTCTGGCAGTTCCTGGTGGCCTTACTACAACACCTGTCCTTTAATTTGTTACCTGTCTGTATGTAGTAAGTTTTGTAATATGAATTGTACATCTACCATTGTGTATCCTGTGCGTCCACATAATTGGCTATGCCATTAGAAGCACTCAGATGCTTTACTTAGGTAAAAGTAGCAATGCTATAATGTTAACATACTACGATAAAAGTTAAATACTTGCATAAACTTATATGTACAAGACTCAGTGCATAAGTCAGACAAATACATCCAAACTAAACTACAGGGAATACTCCCTGTCATATGTAATATTATTGTGTATTACACTGCTGGAATTTTTGCTAGAATTACTGATGCATTAATGTGTAAGCTGAATTTTCAGTAAATCCTTGAACCTGGGCGAACATACAGGTCTTTTGTCCCTACCACCTAATGCAATGCATAGGAATGTCTCTTGAAATAGCGCTCCTAGAGTGGCAGGCGTATCAGACCTTGGTCAAAATGGTTACAATAATAAACATGCAGTTATGCAGTCATGGTTTGGCTAGGTTTAGGTACAATAACTAGGTTTAGGTTTAGGAGAAGATCGTGGTTTGGGTTAAAATAAGCGCTTCCTTTAAGTTGACAGAGGACATATGTTGTCATGGCTGCAGTAATAAAAATGTGGTTAAGGTTGTCAAAGAGGAAACCAAACAGTGGTCTCCTATGTGAAAGTCCTGTGTTTTGTCATTCCATCCATCCACCCCAACCTCCTAATATGTTTTTGATCACTGGAGCAATGTTTTTAGAAGTGGTCCCCACAAATACAAGGATGCTTATACACATGACTGAGCATGTGTAATGTGACACACCTACCAAAAACATCAACGTCAAGGATACACAGACTGTGTTTGGATGTAAGACTGTAAACATACCTTTTGTTTCCACCTTTAATAGCAGTAACAATAGTAAGTAGCAGCTAACTGGGATGCACCTAATTTGAAGTATATCTTATTTTTGGTAGTTTTATTTACTGCATAACTAATATTTTGTAGACTTGTTATAGTTTTTTAAATGGTAATTTGACTGTAGCTTTCAAATAAATGCAGCACAGTAAAAAGTACAGTATTTTCTTCTGAAGAGATGTAGAAGAGCAGAAGTATAAAGCACCATATAACTGAAATTTAAAAAGGTACAGGGACATGAGTAAATGTGGTGTGTATTTATGTATTTAAACACTACAGCATTTTATAGCAGAAACATCATAAGGCTCAGTTTCTGCACCCTCTCCTTCCAAATTCTATTTCATTTTTCACTCTGTTTTACCTGCAAGCCTGTTGTTTTGTTTGGTCTTTACAGAGGTGCTGAGCTGTGAGCAAATGCACATCAACAAAGATGTGCATGAAGAATAGCTTTCAGTCTCATCCAGCCCACTGGGGAGAGTGATATTCAATCTGATAATTGAGGTATTGATAGATAGGAGTAAGTGGCGACATTGATAAGTGTGGGACTGAAGGTCTTGTATCCGATGGTGAGGATGGTTGTCAGAGGGAGAATCGATCCACATCGACCTGCAGCTCTACACCTCACTGGCCTATTTTTTCTTGTCTTTTCTATCCTTGGCTTCTCTATTTTCTTTCTTTTGTTTGCCTTTTCCCTCACCTTCTTCCCTCACTATATATTCATTTCCTTTTTGGTTCAATTTTCTCTTCTCTTCTCCTCTGCCTCTTGGTACGTATTTGTGAATCGAGAGAAAACAGCCAAAGCCTAAGTTACGAGGCTTGTGTGTAAACAGTGAAGCACAACAGAGCAGAGAACAGAGTGGAACAGGACAGAGCAGGGTGAAGCAGCCAGTCAGAGCAGAAAAACAGAGCACCACATGATGCAACATGCGGTTATGTAAGTTATCAAGTATCTTAATCTTATACAACAAAATCTACACAAACCCTTGGTAATGTCACTTAAAAGTAACACAAGATAAGGTAATGTAAGATAATGTAATGCAAGGTAATGTAAAAAATATAACTGAAGCAAAGGAAACAAACAGAACAGAAGTTGTGAGGGTGCACTGGCCCAGAATCTAACGTCCCTCCTGGCTAGCTCACAGGAAGTGGCACACTACTGTTGACTGAACTCAAAATATGTGCATATGTGCGTATATAAAATTGCACGTTGACTGTGTGTGTGTGTGTGTGTGTGTGTGTGTCTGTGTGTGAACAGCTGAGATTGCCCTGCTGCATGACTAGGGTTGAAATGCCCAGTGAGTAGAGAAACGCAATGAGCTACAGTATGTATGAGGATGAAGAAAATAGGACATGTCTGTGTGTTTATGTGGGAACTAGACTATTGCACATAGTAAAATAAATGGATTAATATTTTCTAGGAATAAATGCATCTATTGCCATCTTACTTCTACAGCCACTCCTTTCAATTACATGTCCTACTTTGCTGCCTATTTCTCTTTCTTTCATTGCCCCTTTCCGCTGGCCCTATTCAAACAATAATGTCCAATGTGACAAATACAAATATGCCACCACGTACACATATTTGTCTAGTCACTGTGACTTTGATTTATAGGGTACTTCACAGCACTTGAATGCCCATAGCAAACAAAATCTAGAAACCAAAAAGGATGACAACATGGAGGAAATTTTTCAGTTTTAAAGTTTTAAAAATTATTTCACTCTATCTAGAGCAAAGAACTAATTATGTAAACAAGTTTGTTAGAGCCACAATGTGTCTGATTCTTGTCTTCAGCACTCCCTATGGTTCTGTCAAAAAAAGGCACTCTGGCAGACTAACCCCCCCACCCCATGTTCATCTGATGATTTAGGGACCCTGAGAATGAATGGGCTGTAAGCCTAATGCAAAAATGCATCCATTTTCATCAAGATTGTTCCATTTGTATCAGCAACTATGGTCCCTGAAGGATGAATCCTAATGACTAACTTTTCATTTAGCACCAAGGCAAGGCTGACATTTGTGGTTCTTAGTGAGGTCTCAAACTATTGGACAGATTGCCATGAAATTTTGTTCAGCAATTCATGTCCCCCTCAGGATGAACTGATATCACTTTGGTGATCCCTTCACTTTTCATCTATAGCACCATCATAAGGCCAAACTTTCACTTTTGTCCAGTAATTTGGTTTATGACTATATACTTGTTAAACTAATGACATTCCTATCAGACTTAGCTGTGCTTTATGTGTAGCACTTATTACTATAACTAAGATAGGAAACATAGTAAACTTAACCTGCTAAACATTAATGTGTTTTGTGCATGTGAGAATGCTGATGTTAGTAACCCAAGACTTAAGTCTTATTCTACACTCAAAACATTATGTCATCTGAGTCATTTGAATGATGCTGTAATCATATAAATTCCGCACATAACAGTGGGGGCTGGTAAGCTAAATGTAGCCAATACTCAGAAGTCCAAAAAGCTTCTTGTTTGTCACAATATGTCCAAAAGACCTGACAACATTTCTGGACCCAGTGAATGGCCGCCTCCTCTTCCCCTAACTTTTTCTAACTCCTCCCCTCTCACCTCCTCCGCTCTGGTTCCTCCCTTTTTTCTTTCACTCTCTCCTCAACATCAATAACCCCCTCCTTGCTCTCCTCCCTCCTTTTCATCATGTATCACACCCCCAGGGTACGGATCAACACTCCTTTCCCCCAGCTCCCCCTCCCCTTTAATCTCAGTCTCCTGCCTTATCCTTCTCCTCCTCTCCCTTTCTTGTCAACCCTTTTTCATTCTCTTCCCTTCGTTCTGTAGCTTCAGTGCGTCAGGCATTTCCCAGTAGGTGTGTAGGGTCATCGAGGTCAGGGTTCTGGTTGTGCAGTCACATCTTCTCAATTACTGGTACACACACCTTCACATGTGTGTTTGTCATGCTACATGCTCTGCTCTAATCTTGGTTTGTCTTTTCACAATATATATCAGCATGTGTCTCAATGTGTGTGTTGTGTGTGTGTTGTGTGTTTTCCTCTAAGAATCACAAAGCTCTGTTTTTGTGCTTGTGTACATTTCATGTGTGTGTGTGTGTGTGTGTGTGTGTGTGTGTGTGTGAATTGGGCTACTCACACTGCGATGCGCATGCAAATGTTTCACCTCAGCAGATCGAAAGCTAGATTAGCTCCCAGTGTCTTGCACCTGCCAGTTGCTATGGAAACTGGGTATCCTCTGTGCGTCACCTGTGCCCATGTTTGGTCTGGTTTCCTGCTCGCTTCTATCAGTTTCCCTCTCGCTCTTGCTCTCTCTTGCTCTCTCTCTCCCTCTGTCTCTCTCTCTCCCTTGTCCTAATTTACTGTCTATGTCTCTCTCCCTCTCTCTGTAGTCCAAACCACGCACTCTGAAACAGAAACACACACACACACACCACACAGATAAAGTACTGGACACAAGCTGCAGCAATTAAGCTTTCTGTTAACCAAATAGATTAATAAGAGCATTTGCATAAGCTATACACTAAGCTTAATTTGAGGTGAATACGCACACACAACTGAAACCACGTTATACACACCACATTAACACAGACAAAACATGAAATGTATTGAAAACACATGGCTCATCAGTGAAAACACATTACTCTGTGATGTTCTTCAGCAGAATGAGCTTTGATCAGTGGGCAGTTGATGAAACACATGTGTCGCTCCTAATGAATCAGCAATGAGAAACAGTGGCTCATACTAAAAGCATAGTGATTTTTCATCATCAGTGGGGCTGTGGATAGTGATCCACATGGTCAGTGGGTGTGACCTGCTGCAAACCATGACTGAGATAATACAGCTCTCCTTTTTCCCAAATCTACAAATGGAAACCTCTGTCTGAGCAACTGTGAATCAGTACTTAAAGCATTAGTTTGCAATTTGCAAAATACACTTATTCACTCTCTTGCTAACTGATGGAAGATTAATACACTCTTGCATCTGTAGAGTAATAATGAACTACAGCAGCAGCCACTTAGTCAGCAAAAACATCCTTCAATCTTGTCAGTTATGCTATCATGTACAAATGTATTTCATCATATATTTTTTGAAACAATCCTTTCCTCTGGTTTCACAGCACAGCTACCACTGTTTCACATCAAAACGCATTTAATGTGATGCACATGCAGGATGTGCTGTAGTATCAGTTTTTTGTCTGTGCTCAAGAATTACACATAAGATTTTTCTGATCTGACGTCTCTATCAGGAGATAGATCCATCCATCCATTCTCCCTGAGTGTACTTTGTCACAGACTTCCTCCTTTGCTCCCGTCATAATTACTACAGTCAGTAGGGGGCGCTATAACTTGAGCATAAACATGTTTTGGGGTACTCGCTGAAACAGCTGATGCCATGGTTTTTCCTGAGAGGATGGCAGCAGAACAGGAAGTTCTATTTAATGTCACGTCACATCTCGTTGATACACAGTACGCTTGGGTTAGTATGTGTGCCAACTCCAATCCAGCAGACTGGACTGGGGCATTCCTACTGAAGGACTGCCACCCCTTACACACACACCAACTGCAAACAAACTCTAGAAGAAGTTTTGTGCAATTGAGCTAAGTTACTATTTGGCAGACGCTGATGCAGCTAATAAGGAAAAGTGTAGGTCTTGGCTATCTCTGTGGTGCTTGCACACAGCAAGACTCTGAGACAACTTCACTAGAGGTTGCCAGAT
The DNA here is from genome assembly GCF_001640805.2 of Lates calcarifer. Lineage (NCBI taxonomy): Eukaryota > Metazoa > Chordata > Actinopteri > Centropomidae > Lates > Lates calcarifer. The sequence continues at coordinate 18,887,175 of NC_066839.1, forward strand.
TAGTTTTGGACAGCAGGGCGCCAGGTATCAGAAAGCAGAGTCCCGCCTGGAGGAAAATGAGGATAAGGACAGAAAGAGACAGACAGTCAAGCAAAGACAGATAGATGAGACTCCGGTGAGAAGGACAGCAGAAAAGAGAGAGAGAGAGAGGGAGAGAGATGGGGTCTATCAATGTGAAGCACGTGGGGGTAGACAAAAAGCCACCATTGCAGTGAAACGAGCCCGATCAGGCTGACCCTCCTCCTCCCCTTTCTCCTCTCTCCTCTCCTCATCGATTCAGTGGTGCAGCAGCAGCAGCATAACAAAACTCTAACAAAAAAAAAAGAAAGAAAAAAGGCTACAGGCTCTGCAGTGGCTGGCCAGCTTTGGGAAAACACCCTCCTTTTTTCTTTTTCTTTTTTTTAATGCTGCGTCCACTCCTCCTCCACCTCACACCACCACCCCAACCACTGCCACCTCCTCCTACATTTCAACAATCAGCTCCCCCTGCCTGACACCCCTCTCTCTGCTTGATACTTCCCAACACACCTCTTCCCCACTCATTCTTTCTATCTGTTGCACACTTCCATGCATCCAACCGCGCCTGTGAACCCAACTAAACCTCATCTCGCCTTCTATTGTGTCTGGAAAAACAAAGCATCTCTCTCTCTTGACCTACAATAACCTCCCATGCAGATCCTCATTTTTAGTCACCTCGCTCTCCTCCTCCCCCGTTGCTCACTTAAACTCCCCTTTATCCCTCACTGGCTGACAGGGAACAAACCCTCACCCACTGCAGCTCACCCTCTAGCCTGCAGCGTGTTTCTATCTTTACAGGCGTGAACATGATAAGATCAGGGACATATGAATATTCAGGGTGTTTGGTGTTCTGTTAATTGTTTTCTCCTGGCACATTTCACTTTTCTGGCTGCAACAAACTGCATGTGGCTTCATTACCATGCATGGAGAGAAAACAGTGAGAATGATAAGTGTGACGTGAAGAGCTTTAAGGGAAATAATGCTAATGAGAAACATAATCACAAGTGACAAAAACTCTTCAGACTCCTCATTAAGCCTTGTGTTTTTTAACAAGACAAATGCATCAGAGAGGGAAAAGGATTTAGTGATTTTCTCTAAATAATAAATTCATAATTAGATGCTTTTATTTGCTATTAGAATAAAATGAATGGCAATGTAAAAGTAGAACTGTCTAGAGAGATTTAAATACATACTGAAAGGTGTAAGTCACAACCAGTCATGTGCTAATGCATGAGTGGCAGGAGGATTTCTAAAAGTTGCTCTCTCTTCTTGTCACCCTTCCCTTTTACATAACGTTCATCTGTATTATTTATAGGCTTATCAGAAAGCCCGGCTGACAATTCCTTATATAACATTCATATTTATGACTGTGTTTCCTGGTTGAAGTTTGATTAAAATGTCCCTCTTGTTCAGGAAACCAACCACTGCTGAGCGATTGGCCACTGAGGAGGCCTTAATCAACAGGGAGTATGTGTGCATAAATGGGTGTGTGAGTGAGTGTGTGTGTGTGTGTGAGAGAGAGAGAGAGAGAGAGAAAAAAAAGAAGAGAGAAGAGAGGAAGGGAGACTGAGCCCATCTCTCCTTTCCTTTTTTCTGAAGGACTGAAGGAGACAGTTTGGGGAGGGTGCAGATGATACTGCAGTATAGAACAGAGCCAAACGCAAAGACATAACAACAGCTTTGAAACTCTTCAACAGGGGAGAAGTTGCAGCCTGTAGAATTAGATAACTAGATATCATGCTCTGCTCTGTTTCTGTTCAGGTTAAGCCTTTACTGCCATTAATAAGAAATGTGTTTGTAAAACATTTCCTATCAGATAATTAACAGACACCCTCTAAAGGGGAAAAAATTAAAAAGTTAAACATTTTTTTCAATTTTATTTACCTAATATATGTGCACCTGTTTCATTTCAGTCTCCACCGTGTTTTGATGTCATTTACAGTTTCTCTCCTTTCCTCTGCTTTCTGTTTTACCGTGTTTGTGTCTTAGCCCCTCTACACACACACACAGAGCAGAGCAGGAGAGACAGGTCGACAGCTCGTTACCTTAAGTGAAATAAAAGTGTTTCAGTGAGTGTTATAAATCCTGCTCAAACCACCAACCAGATGGACAGATGTTGACCCCAGTCATCTGAAAGTCAGGGTGAAACATCAGCATTTTTAAAACACACACAATCTTGCGACACTGGTGAGGATGTTAGCAGCTCTGCTGCTGTTACAGCGCCCCCAAACAAGCAGAGGGGGATAGGTTTTTACCCATCTTGACTGCCAGAGAGGAAAAGGACGACTTGTTTGTTTTGTTTGCTTGTTTGCTCAGGTCCAAATGTTCTGTAAATGTAACCAAACACAAAAGGTTTTGCACAATGGAAATGTCACACTATGAGCCAGTCTCCATTTTGTCTATTGCATACATGTGGGTGACACTATATATTATTCCCCTAATCAACAGGTGGTAGTAATATGCCAAGATATGCCTCAATGAAACAGCAAAGAATAGAAGCTGGTAAATATGAATATAGATGATGCCGGATTTAAAATAATTCAAACAGCTGTAATCAGCTTTGCAAATAAGGAGGGAAATACATTCAACATATCTGTAATACCTCAAAGGAACATACAGTGCATTTTGGTGAGTAAGTATGAATGGTAACATAAAAGCCCACAGGGCACCTTTAAAGTTATGGGCAGCAAACCACAAATAAATAAATAAATTAGCTGAAATATGTAAAAAAGTTGTGCTGAGTTGAGTGGGACTGCAAAGTCAAGTGATAATTTGTGAATAGTGAATATGTCACAATAAGCAACACCTTTTATATTACATATTCATTTTTCCTTTATATAATACGAATATATTGACTAATGCAGCTTTAAACAAGCCACAGAAAGTAAATACAACCAGGGAACACTTCTTACGAGAGAAGAAGAGATAAGTTTTGTTTTGACTCCATGTCAGATATTCATTATACTTGTATTCAAAAATAAAAATAAAACATTGTCTACTTTTTAAAAGGATATCTTGGAGTTACACTTTCGCCTTTCTTCCAGAAAACCTGGGTCGTGTTAGTCCGGCTTCCATTCAAGTTATTTTCCTCTACGTTTTAACTTTTTGCTGAAAGTAAAATGAAGCAGAAACTACTGTGGTTTAAGGATAATGGCACCCCTCCACTTTTCATGATCACTGCCAGCAACACTAATTAGCTGTTTCTTAGGGCAGAGGAAACTTCTGTTTTCACAATTAAAGGCAGGCAGGTTAAGAAAAGCTCACAAAGGCCAATGTATCTCTTACAGAAAAAGCATAATAAATTACAACATGAAAGGCTTCAGTGTCTTACGTATTCTCATGATGCTGGGAATCTGTTTTAAAGTCACATTATCCTGCAAAGGTCAACACGAAGTGTGGGTTTGATTCCCATTCTGTTATAGAGCATTTAGTGACAATAAAAGAGGATAGAGATACACTGTACTGTATTTACTGATCTTTTACAATTAATGTCTTTTAAAATTACCTTTTTACAAAGGAAGTATTGTCAGTAAAATGCTGCAGCTGTGATCTGTCTTGTGTGATATTTATTGTATCTGTTTTGGGTCTCTTTCCCAGGAATCATTCTGTTTATCTGAGCCAAGACCCAAACCTCCTGTTTACCACCCAGCGTTATTGGTCTCACTATGAAATTCAAATCAATATCCTCATAATAAAAGTCCCAGGCCTGCAGCAAATTGGAATCTATAGCTTGGAAAGCTAAAGAGATCTATGGTACTGCCAAGGCTCCACTAATGAATGATGAATCACTGCAACACACACACACACACACACACACACACACACACACCACACACACACAGGAATACATTTGCCCACTCAGTAAACCTGCACAGGTACCAAACATTCATACAAAAACACACACAAAAAATGCCTGTACACATACTAAACAGTACACACACGTACACAAGGTCTTGTTGTGTCACGTACAGTCAGTTAGGCTGGTGTGAAACATGACCCCTCATCAATAATGGATGCAAACCAGGATCTGTACAAAGTTGCCATTGTTTCACTAGACACAGCATTTCCATACCACTGTTACTGTGTTTACAGTTATCGGCTCTTTGGAAAAGAGAGAGGCTACGAGCACTGAATCCATCTCAGCATGAAATTACAGGAAATGGATTTTCTTTAAACCTGAATTTGTGAATATATTTTGTCATGTACCTTTTTGAGATATGGACATGTACTGTATTTAATATCATGAATTGAGTTAATCTAATTACAAATGGAAGTATTTTGATAATTGATTAATCCTTTTTTTCCTTTTCCTTTTTTTTGTTTGCAGATTTTTAAATGTGAAGATTTGCGGCTTTTCGTTTGTCATATATGAGAGGAAACTAAATATCTGAGGGGTTTGGCTGGCTGGCCAAACAAAATAAGACATCTGATGTTGCTTCCTTTTTGTGACATTTTATAGACAGGATAGCAGAAAATAATTGGCAGATTAATCATTAATGAGAATAATCATCCTTGCAGCCACAGTTTGCATGTATATTGTTTATGCTGGCTTCAGTGGGCTGCAGGCAAAAACAGACAATACTGATACTGGACTTCAGTGTATGTGTGTGCATGTGTATGTGATGTCCAGAGTGTCTCTCTGTGTCTGCTTGCTTGCATAAAGTATGCAATTATTGGATTATATGCATGTGTGAGCACATCTGTTACTGTGTGCATGTATTCTTAATGTAAGTAATGCTATAATAGATTGTAATAATAGCATACCATAATGTGGTAAACAACAATACTATAGTCTGTGTATGTGTGTGTGTGTGTGTGTGTGTGTGTGTGTGTGTGTGTGTGTGTGTGTGTCCCAGTGGGTTGTTTTGGGAAGTGAAGGGTTGGAGTCCTGAGTGCTGAGTAAGCGGTGCAGGAGCAGAGCTGGGAGACTGCAGTGCTGCTGGCAGCAACACACACTGATTTGAGCTCAGACTGATTCTCAGCAGAGCGGGGGTGGGGGGTGGGGGGGTAGAGGAGAGCAGAGGAGAAGACAGGAAAGAGGAGGAGAGGAGAAAAAGACCCCGCAAAAAGGCTCTTACACTGTAAAAAAAATTACCCCCACACATAAACTAACATACATGCACTCACACTCACGCAGATAAATATAACAAGAACTGTGATGCACAAAATCACAAGCCACATACACATACACACATAATATACACACATATAATAAAAAGACACACATGTCTAAACACATGAAAAACATACAGTATTTGCAAAGGAAAACTATTATGTGTCTGTGTAATAGATCCTTAAATGACACATTGTGAATAAAATGAGGATTCCTCTCCATAAAAACAGCCACATATACTCTATACATAGACACAGGCTCATAAAAACAGGAGTACACCCAACCACACACACACACACACACACACACACACACACACACACACACACACGCACGCACACATACTGCATGACCATATAAGCCCGAGCCCACGCCCTGACAGACACACTGCGTCATGGCCAGCAATCAGAGCCAGCAGTCTTGTTTACTCCCTCTAACCTGTGTGCCACTGATTGTGCTAGAAAAGCCCTCATTTTCCCTCCTCCCGCCCACTCCTCTGCTTCCCCTCTCACTCCTCTGTCGTGCCCCCCCCCCCCCCCCCCACCCCGTCCTCTCCCTCCCCAACCTCCACCTCTTCTCCCTCTTCTATCCTCATGTCCTTTCGCCTTCCCTTGCTGTCAGTCGTCTCCTTCCCTCACCTCTCCTCCTTTGTTATGAATGGCTCTGCTGGGCTTTCAGGGATGTTTTTCACTCACTGTCTTTGATTGTCTTTTTTGTATCATAACAGAAGTGTGTGCCTCTTTCAGCCACCTCTCTCTGCTTTCATTCCTCCCTTCTCCTCTCCCTCACTGTCATTGCTCTCATCCATTGCCTCTTTCTCACATCCTTGTCATCAATAGCATTGTGAGCATGTATATTTAAACAATCCAGGCCCTGTATTACGAATCTCAAAGACCCTATCCCCCCTGCCCCCCTCTGCCCGTATATTTGATTATATAACTGAGTCCCCATGGACCTTGAGGACACTGCAATCTAATTTTATCTGGTGATGGTGGTGGTGATGATGGGAGTGTGCATCAATGCGACATTTAACACAGAAAAGGATGAGCATTTTCTCAGATGTCTCCTGATATGCACATCAACAACTAGAATATGGCCCACTGCCATAACACTGGCAGCTTCAGAGTCAGCCACCCTGAGGCCATTAATGAAGTCAATTCATCAAGACAAAGATAAAACAGGGAGGCTGAAAGTAAATTCTTAACCATCTTCTGATGACATTCTCATTTCATTAATATGTGAAACACCAATTCAAGTGAAGTGGTTAATATGAAAACAGTAAATACACATGGCTGCCATTTTGATGTCTTTCTGTGCTAGAAACACAAGAGCTCCCTCCGAAGTTTTCTGTCCTCCCAGCTTAATAAACAACCAAACCCCTGCACTGCTAAATTTGCCAAACAGCGCCACACACTGGTTTCAACATGGAACTGCATCTGACTGTAGAGCAGATATTGAATATCACTCAATTCCAGCAACATGGAGGACAACCAGCAGTGAAAATCAAAAACCACAGCATTAAGGAGGCACAGTGTCTCATGGAGCCATAAGCTGCATATACAGTATAACAGGTCAAAAGCATGTTTCACATACTATAAAAATGTTCCAAGAAGGAAAGAAAGAAAGAAAGAAAGAAAGAAAGAAAGAAAGAAAGAAAGAAAGAAAGACAGAAAGACAGAAAGAAAGAAAGCCATTATCTGCCACTTCTACCAGAGTCATGTCTCTCACTGCAGCTCCACACACTGCAGAGTCAGGGGAGGATTTTAACCAACTTCCTGACTGCAGTGTGTACTTACAGCACAGTTTTACCCCTCTACTCTACTCCCAGTTTTAATTCAGTAACAGCCTGTAACACTAAAACTCTTATTCTGTAGGATACTTTACACGATATCCATCTAACTGGGCCTATTAACTGCCTGGCTCATTTGACTAAGTTACGCTGAGGAAGTGTAATGTGATTAATGTCTTACTCCAGTCGCCCTATCAGGGTATTTAACTTTCAAGACCATGTAATTTTAGACAGAGGACTGGTTCTGGATTTGAACCAGGCTGTAAGCAGAGAAAGCACAGTACAAAATCTTTATATGCAGTATACAGTATGTTCCAGTGTACTGACAAATAAATATATGTTTTGGGTTTTTACTGTATTTAACAGTAGCCAAGAGACACAAACAGTCCCTGAGCACTGTGGATATACAGTACTGAATGTGTACCTAAGACATATCTTTACTTTTAATTGATTATTCTCATTTGGATTATTTGGATGACTGTGTCATTTAATTGAAAAGATCAAAATATAAATGCAGATTCTACCTTAGATTCAGGTATTCCGGTGTGTTGAAGCTATACATGTAGTATATGTAAATGACAGGATTAAAAAATGAGAGGTTTAGTAACATGATATCCAGCTGTGTTGATTTAAGCAGCTGTAATGGAAATAGATCAATACATAACAGTTGCAGGTGGTCAACCAGCTCAGGTAACAGAGTGTAATTCCAAAATGTCTGAGTGTCTCTGTCTTCTTAACCTACTTCCAGGCTTAGTCTGTGGTTTTTGCTAGCTCCAGCGTTGTCGTCTGGATGTTGTGGCTGAAAGGCATCATGAAGTCGTCAAAGTCCACTTCAAGGGATAAGAGCTCCTTCCGTCTCTCTATCTTTGACATCAACTGGCTGGTGGTGGGCGGCTTCCCCCAAACCTGAGACAGACACACAAGTCACAAAAACATATAGACAGAGACTGCAAAAAAGAAAACTGTGTATTACTCCATAAGTTGGTTACAGCACTGAACTGATGCGCACCGGTGACAAAACAGGAGAAGTGTGCTAGAAATACTGAATGCCCACTACTTTTCAAAGTGAATGTAAAATGTACAAGAGTGTACTCTGTCAAAGCATCCTCTTCAAGTACTTGTGGATTGGAAGCTTACTTTTACTTTAATAAGACACAGAACTAAAAATACTTTGGCGTGTAATGAATGTAAATAATAAGGCCTTAAACATTTCCTTAAACCAGACCTTTAGCATACTGTGACCCTCTGCAGCAGCAAAGCATCAACAACTATAGTTAGAAGTAATAATGTGCTATACAGGCAGATGCTACAGTATACTGAGGCAACCTACAGTAAATAGTGATGAGGCCTACCGTTTTTGGCACAAAGGTGATATCCATAGTGTTGGTTTTCCCTTCAGTGATCCTGGTGTTCTGCAGGATGATGCTCTTTGAATCCTTCTGAGAAGTCTTTCCTGCTGTTGCAGTCGATGTCTCTGCCTGCACTGTGCCTTCTGCAACACTGCCCTGTAGGGGACACCACGTTTTTCAGATTTCCATTATTTCATTCAAGTACTTTGTGCAGTTGCTACAACAGCAAAGGTCAGAGTCGGATTCAGGTCAGTCAGAGAGAGAGAGGTGTTACTCAACAAGGCTGGAGGCTGCAACGAGACAGTCAGACACATCAAGAATGCACAAATTTAGGTCACAAAATTTAAGTGTAAACTGAGTCTCTTTGAAAATTAAAATTGCTAATTGTTAAAATTAAATGAAACTTAATGAACTTTTAAATGAAAAAACTTGGTGGTCAGAGATAAAGATAGAAAAAAAAACACTAGACAAACATGAAAAACAGACAAGTGGGCATAAGTGTCAGTAGTCTGTAGAAACCAACAAGTCCTCCATCCTAAATGAGGGAGCTTGTTCCTACCCTCAGATACCAACCATAGGAATGTACCAGTGGCAGGTGTACCGGGGCTTGATAACAATTTTAAAGACACAGTTAATATTAAGGAACAGTCTCGTACGGATGCTTTGTCCAACCAAATAGCTGTCTTCCTTGCTGAAGTCCTGAGCTTTGTTGACCCATTCAACCACCCTAACCTCCTCCTGTCTTGGACCTTGTTGCTCTTTATAATATGTAATCTACCCATCAAGAAAACGGAACTATGGGTCATAATAAGCTGCTGCACAGATTGCTTTGGGCTAAAATAAGTAACTATGAGAAGAGTAGTGACCAAACTCATTTGCATGTTTAGATTGTTAAAGAACTTAACACACACACAAACACACACATACAAATGGCAAAATAGCAAAATGGTGATAGCTATATCACCCTCCTTGCCTGTAAATGTCGTACAGACAGATGTCTGTATCTGCATTTTTAACCTGCTGCTGCTGTGACTCTTGCTGTATGTGGTATCAGGCTGGACCAGAACTGAAGGTCCTCTGATATTATCTAGGCCTGGTTTCAAGTGTTTTGCATCAATGCCACTGTGTCCTTGTTTCAGCCAGGCCCTGCTTTAAAACCATTTAGTTTCAAACACCATACTCACATCTGGAAGCCAAAGACTTACATCAAGGCCACTCAGCAACTCTGAGCAGCTTCTATTATTTATGTTTACAATGATAAGGTCCTCACACTGTAAGTTCTACTTCTATGGCAAAACACTGAACTGACTTTCTGATTTCTTAGTCAAATTTGTTTTTTTACCAATATAGAAAATTTAATACCTGCCTCTGGCCTTTAGTATGATTAATAGAGAGTATAGCTTCTTATCTCAGGATCATAGGTTCAAAGCCATGAGTGAGTGTAACACTGAAATGAAAAGCATGTACTTTGACTTGAGGGTGCATGTATTATTTACACAACTGACTTACTCATGAGTCACAGTAGATGGAAGTTTAATAGGCTGATCACTTTCTTATATTAGTTAGCGAATTCCTGCAGTTCTGTTGAGAATTTTTGTCATTTATTGCCACCAGTCTGACAGTTAGAAGAAAACAGGAAAGCACAGGGGCACTTTCTGTTACGATCATTAATGCTTAGAGGGTAACAGCTCCACATTATACCTGTGTGCAATTTATTCTGCTTGATAGACTCTTTCTTGCCCCTTAGAACTGCCGCCTGACAACTATGCTGAACTATGAATATTCCTGATGTATTTGTGCCACAGCATCACCTGCTGCTCTCTGAGCCTTAATGACAAAATCAATACATTTGTGTCTGACTGTGGCCTGGATATAGGAGATGCAAATCCAAGTGCCAGTGTGATCTGGTTGGTAACATAACACATCTGGTCTAATTTGCTTACAAGTTGGTGCCTTGCAGTCACTAGATCTCTTTACAGTCTTGGGTTTCTCACGCTGAAAACAGAGGCCACAGTACACAGATGAAAACAAGGCTGAGAGATTACCTTCAGTCAAATGTTGGTTACTTTTTAGTTTAACATCATATTCAGAGTCATATTCTGTTGTAAGTCTTTGCAATGCAGGGCCAGTGGTCAAAATTTATTTGTATCTGCAGGAAGTTACCTTTCCATGTTTATGGCTTTGGAGTAAAGGAAAGCTACGTATATTCCCACAGTGACTGCCATGATCTTTCTCTGAATGTGCCTAATTGGGTTTTGTGGACAGTGAATAAAGAAACATATACAATTTTCAGTTTTCACACATGCATTAGACAAAGAAAGAGAAAAAGTTTGAAGCCTCGCGATTTTAATATGTTTGTAGTTGGCTGGTAAAGATATTTTAATGGAGTTACTTGGATACCTTGTCTTTAGCAGGTTTTGGTTTTTGACCTTTGCCCCCCTTTCCTTTTGTCTCCTTTGATTTAGGCAGAGAATCCATCTTGTCTTTGACCAGGTCAATGATCCTGGAGTCTGCAAAAGCTCTAGCGATATCAAGGCAGTTTTGCTCTGAAGAGAAAGAAATGGCAGAAGTTACAGTGTTGTCTATAAAAAAGAAGGAGCTTGCTACAATAACCGCAGTATATTTGTCAGTAAATTTGGTTTAGGACAGTTCAGTAAACAAATAAACTTAGACAGACTTTATTGATCCCTTTGGGATAACTCCCTCGGGGAAATTACGTATACAATATACAAAATATCTGAAAGCTGACACTTCATACTTCAAACAAAGCTAATTTCAGCAGCAGTATTTTTCAGATGAACTTTGATATATTTTAGATGTAGAGTCAAACCTTTCTTGTTCTCTGCATTTACACTGGCGCCCGCCTTGATGAGGAAGTCCACACAGGAGGGTCGAGAGCTCTCGATGGCCCTCATGAGGGGCGTGCCTCCACTGAGCGCTCGAGCATCTATGACAGCCCCCGCCTCCACCATAAGTTCAACAAGTTCCACTTGACCGGCGTGAGCTGCATGGTGGAGGGGCGTCCAGAAGAACTGGTCACACACATTTACATCTGCCCTGTCGGGAACAATTCACATCATGGTGTCATTTAAAGATTTGTCTTTAGGTTTGAATGTTTTAATACCACTGACCTCATACATATATCTCAAACATTAGATATCCAGATGTCCCTGAACACACCAGTAAGGACAGTTTTCAAAATGGCCCGTGCTTGTATCATGCAGTAAAAGCCAAACTTTTCACATAAAAAGAAGGTGCTGAAATGTTCACTGTTGATTAATGGTGGATTTCCTATCCTGAAAAACTTTCTCATTTTCTGAAAACTAATTATATAGAGTGATGAAACAAATAGACACTAAAACACTACTTAGCACTGGCAATAACCCAACAACACTTTTGGATTACTGCTAATTTTCAGATAGCGGCTGAACATTTTACCAAAATTTTACAGTTTGTGTTTTTGTGGATATACATTATTATTTATGATGAGATGTTATGTACAAATGGCTCTATTTCCAAATTGCACTAAATGTTTTACAGTGTATTTAATGTTATAACACTTAAGATTTTTTCTGCAATAGCCATTCAGTGTATTCACAATTAGATATAACTTCTCTATGTAGCAGTTTTCAGTGTTAGTTGTGGGGTATGCCATTCCACAGCGGGAATGTGAAATAGTCAGGAAATATAACACATTTGTCACAATGTTAGCACTGACAGTGACTGTTCATCAAACATGTATACAAAACAAGTCATTGTCATTTTCTGCATGTAAAGAGACACACCATTCCTGACAAAGTAAAGCTCAACAAGTGTTTGCTGCCACCAGTGTTCTGGACCTATGGGTGTCAACAATCAAGATTTATAACTTTACACTCATATTGTTGCTCACCAGTCTCACATAATAATGATAATCCTCAAAAATGAAACTAAAAAGCATGCGTTATTGCAAAAAGTGAAGAAACCATGAGTTTTCTCACCCCTTGCTGAGAAGGTACTGAGCAACCTCGTAGTTGCCACTGGAACAGGCCACCATTAGCGGAGTTTTATAAAACTGATCTTGAACATCCACAGGAACCCCCTGACTGAAAGCAAGGTCCAGTGACTCCAGATCTCCACTTTTCACACAGTAGTTGATATTGACGTAGACCTTCTCTGGCTTGTCCATGTACCATCCCGAATCATTCATTAAGGGATGTTCTGGCGGGTGATCACGGTCAAATCGACGGATGTCTGAGCAGTTGTAGTATGTCTCGATCATGAAGTGAGGTGGTCCTCCGTCCGGTCGCCGGGGCATGAGCTCCGCTGGGAGGGTGCAAATGGGCATCGGGAGAACAAATTTACCCTTCTTCTTACCTCCTTTTCCTCCCTTCTCTCCCTTTTTCTTTTTAGGTGTATAAGAGGAGAGGAGGAATGGTTTCTTGATGTACTTGACACCTTTGATGAAGTCATTTATGTTGACACACCCCTCTTTTCCCTTGTCATGTGCTGAAATGACTGTATGGATCTGGTCCAATTCAACCGGAGCTTTTAGATCCTCTAACACTGAAATAAACATCTCTGAGGTAACTGTGTCTGATTTGTCTCCAAAGGCTTGCCGTAATTCAGTCTCATACTCATAAGACCAGTCGTGGAGGGTCAGGGCCCAGCGGTCTGACATGGGGCCAGGACCGCTAGATTTGTTGCCTTTCCCCTGTTGCCTCTCAGCTTTCCTCAGCTCCTTGGCTGCTGCTTTGTGACCAGCATCTTTAGCAATCTGACGTGGCAGCAAACCTTCCTGGTTCTTTAGTTTGGGGTTACAGCCTGAACACAGAGCACAGCCACAGTTTTATGAAAAATATAAACATAAGGTCAAATTACCTGACTTGAATTAATTGCAGCAGCATAGCATGCCATTTAACTGAATTTCCTGGCTCTACATGTATTACAAAAGAGATATAAGCTTACAACATAAACTATATATAGAGAGACCAATAGAGGGCCTGTGTCAATCCTGTGACAGCAATCCTTATGGTATTAGGAGAAGTGATCACAGAGCTAATCTTTGGCTTGTCTTTGAAAACCCAAAAAGCTGAAATTCACTGCATTAACATCTGGATGCCTATTATTGTTCAGCTCTCTCATAGCACCTCTCTGAGCCAGGAACTTGCAGCAGTTAGCATTTCCTGTGGCAGCAGCATAGTGTAGGGCTGTGCAGTCCTCAAGGTTAATCACGCCCATGTCTGCTGAGTATGCAGACAGCACCTGAATCACCTGGAAGGCACAAAACACCAGAGAGAAACGGATCAGATCACAGATCAGAAGAAACACATAATGAGAATGATTCAGAAATATTGTGTATTATACTTCGAAGTGATGTGGAATATACAGCAATATTGTTTTATGACAATGTTGTCATATTCAAACATTTCTTATTAGGCCTATTCTTTGTACTTAAAAAGTGAAGCTGAGTGTCTAAGCAGCTAATGCACCTCAAAAAAGCCTCCCATAGCTGCATAGTGCACTGCTGTGAAGCGTTTCCCATCCAGGGTGTTGGGGTTTCCCCCTTTCTTGAGAATGGCTCTCACAAGCTCCAAGGAGCCCACCTTGGCTGCCTCCATCAACGCTGTGACACCAGTTTTCTGAGGAGAGGAGAGGAGAGGAGAGGAGAGGAGAGGAGAGGAGAGGAGAGGAGAATCAGTAGTCACTCTTAGGTGTTAGTTACAGGTCCAATAATTCCTCAGTACCATCCCTGCCATTTAATATTTAACCTGGTTTGTTGCATTGGGGTCTGCCCCACCATCCAGCATGATGAGACACAGAGGGGTGCACTCCTGAGCTTTTTCACACATCAGCTGGAAGACATGAGTCCCCTGTGCTGACACGTTGTTGGCGTCTGCCCGGCACTTCAACGCCACCTGCAGGCAGCGGGCGTGGCGCTTGGTGGGGTAGATACAGTAGAACAGCAGACCTAAAATGAGAGGAGGAAAGGGGTATAAAGGTTTATAAAAAGTGAATGAAACAGGAGAGACACAATGGCTCTGATAATACTCTGATGATAAGAGAGATGTCTGACTGAAATATACCTTTTAAGTAGGGACTTCAGAAAAAATCTCAGCATAAAGATTATCAAATACAGCTCTGGGCAGGGGTGTCCTGGTAGCTGAATGGTTAAGACATAAACCATATACTGTGAATGGAATGGCCCAGTTCAAATTCTGGCCATGGACCTTTGCTGTTGGTCATACTCCTCTGTTTCCTCCCTTTTCTCCTTTTTGGCACAACTGTCTACTGTTTAATAAAAGCAGAAATGCCACAAAAATAATTTTGAAAATGATGATGTAAATGATAGGTGGCACGGTGGTGCAGTGGTTAAAAGTGTTCCCTAACAGCAAGATGGTACCCCAGCAAACCCTGGGAACAGGCACAGGGCATGTTCTCCCTGTGCCTGTGAGACTTCTCTCTGGGTATTACAGCTTCCTCCTACAGTCCATAGACATGCAGGTTGAGTCTAAATTGCCTGTGGGTGTAAACGTGTGTGTGAATGGCTGTTTGTCTCTATATGTCAGCCCTTGATAATCTGGAGATCTGTCCAGGGTGTACCCCACCTCTTGCCCAATGTCAGTTGGGATAGGATCCAGCCCCTGCAACCTTTAAGGATAAACGGTATAGGTTAGGGATAGTGATATGGACATGTGGATACTTTTTAAAAACCTTTATCTATCCAGCTACATTTTGCTGTGAGGAATGCTCTCTGTTTCCAGGATACCTAGGTCACACTCACACAGTACATACACCCATATTTACATACACACAAAGCCACCCAGAATAACCATGTTCTGACCTGTTGACTATGCAGATTGTTGCTAAATGGCACTGTGGGAGGGATAAGCACTTTTTTTCAGAGTAATCCTGATATATAAATCAAACTGGTGTCATAAGGCCACTGTTCAGATGAATACCATGGATAACACAAGCGAGTGTGTGACTACTGACTACTGACTTGGCTGTGAGTGTTGAGACTGGGCTGAACCAGTCCTTTGAGAGAGCATGAGGATATCAGGTTACTCAGCATGTTTCACAGGAGAGGATCACCATTAGGGGTTGATCTGTAATTAGATGTACCCAAGCACCCAGACATACATGCGCAGACACAATTGTGTACGCATGCATACACATACAGCATACAGCATACAGTAGATTATATAAAAGCATATATTCATGCACACAAGCACACACGCAAATACTTTTCTAGCCCTAACTCAAGCGCTCTCTCTCCTTCTGTCACTCTCATCTCCTCTTTCCCTCTCTCATTCACTCACTCTCAAAAGAGTGCTATTTGCAGTAATTGGTTCCCCGGACACACTGTAATTGGGGTAATTATCACAATTGGTTTAAAAAGGTCCTGAAGAAGAACTTTAGGCTCTCTGATTGGAGTTGTCTGGGATACCGCCTCCTCATCAATATCTAAACAGAGGCACCATGCATTTTCATGAGTTGTAAGACAAGGCCAGGCATTCAGAACGAAGCTGCTGGTCTAACTTGAGATGGAAAACACCTCTATTTGAGAAATTGACACTTAAAGCTCAAATGAGAATACATTAGTGGAAGCTGTTCTAATACCTCTCATGACTGAAGCCACATGTACATTATAAGCACAGTCCTGTGCATCATATAAGTTTATATATATAATCAAAAATATAACTGAGACAGGTCAACAGGTCAGTTGACTAATCTTGTCAATCGGACTTGTTAATCTATTTGAGAGCTATAGCTATAGTCTATAAATGTATTTATAGTCTATAAGTTTTCTTGTAAATAAAAACTAATTGAAGAAAACTGTAACAAGCAAATGTTTCCTTCAAACCACATTTCATCATCTTCTTCAGCAGAGTTTGCTCACTTTATGCCAACTGAGAACCAAGATGTTTACTAAAGATTAATTGCATTCATTTAGGCTCTCTGTGCAAACTTATTCCCTGTTTGTAAGTCAGTGCATTGTTCCACCAAATACCTGCAGTATATTTGGACTGGATATTCATCTAGCCCAAACTCTTCTCTATTACTTCTGCTGTACTGTCCTGGGTGTTTCCAAGGCATTCGTTTCTGATATCTTCATGAAATCTAAACTGCTGTTCTGTATTTGTCAGCTAGTACATAGTCTCATTGTGAAGAGACTACTCTCAAAAAGCAAAGCAAATTTATTGTTTATCCCAGTTGTTAAAATATGAGACTAGCTGAGACTTTGCTGATCTGATCTTTTTTTGTATACCAGTATCTCAAGATCTCAATATCAATGAGACTACCAGATTAAATAAAGTACAAAATCTATTTTTAAAAATCTACTTCTCCATAAGTATCTGCTCCTCTTCAGAACTCACCATCGACACATTGCTATATAACAAATGGCAATGCTTGGTGCTGCTCACCCTTGCCCTCAGCGTCTTGGAGCCTCAGGTCAGCATGGCTTAGTGCCAACAGTACCACTATGGCATCATTGCCCATCTCAGCAGCTAACATGAGTGGGGTGCGGCCCTTCTTGTCCTGGACGTTGGGGTGTGCTCCATGAGACAGAAGGAAGCTGACCAGGTCTGTGAGGAGTCAGAGAGAAGACAGAAACAGTAAGGAGAAGGAAGAGACTTTGAAACATTACTTTCTGGTGTGCAGTACAAGGAAACAGTAATAGACCTTTACTGAGATATTCTAAAAATGTAGGGGAATTACTTTCTTTGCTATCATATTCACATGCTCTGTAAGCTACTACACATCTTTCTGCACATTATTAAAAAAAACTTACGTAACACCTTGATTAAATTGCCCTATTCAGATATTCACAGCGTTCATATTATGGGAGCAGAGTGACTGTATGAGGCCACTGCTTCGGTGTTGACCACTGCCAAATGTAATGGAGTTTGATAAGTAGCAGATTGCCATGCAACTGTTAGCCACAGCAGACCAGAGAAACACCACTTGTATATAACAAGTAACAGAACAAGGAAGAGGCCCATCACCCTGATTGTTGGCTGAAACTGCCACGTGAAGCACCCCTGTGCCATCCTGTGGCTCAGTGAGATTGATGAGGTTTTCCACCCCAAGATTCACCATCTTCTCTATCTGCTCCTTATCCCCTTCATGGACGTACTGCAGCAGGCGGTAGATCTGAAGGACCTGCAGGCGGCCCTCTGCTGCTCTGCCACTCATTGTGGGAGCAGAAAGAGGCTGGTGGACGATAAAAAAGGGAGCTTTAACTTCCTGACCAGTATGTGGGTATACTTACAGTATATCCTAATGACCAAGGGTGGAAGCAACTGTGCAGCTTTTTAACAAGTAAAATGTTAACATGAGTTTGAACTTAAGTATTGTTTGATTAAAATCACTTTATAATGTCATATCATCACAGAGCACACATGTTGGTTATGTCACTTATGAACAGTCTATGGAGTCATCACAGTGAGCAATGCAAAATATCCTACTTTAACATTACTTAATTTGAGCACTGTATTTAATAGTTTCACTTTTTTCAGTAATAATCCAGTCTGACTCACTTTAACTCACATTCAATGACATTTTCCTCTCTGAGAAACGGAGTAGCCTACAGCATTTTTATAAGTAAGCTAGGTTACGTCTTAACGTTACGTTAACTCTTAAAGGTAAGACTTTTGTGTCTACTCAAGTCATAAACCGACATTTTTCAAATGCTTCTGACATTTGACCCGTATTGACCCATTACAGTGTTACACTTTTAAATAAAACAAACCTGAATGAGTCTAAAACGCGCTTTGAATAAAACGTGCTGAGTAACTGTCCAAGCACAGCGCACTGATAAACCTGCAGTCACTTGCACACAATTGACAATGTTTGCTAGCAACCGTGGGTCCTCTTGTTTGGTACGAGCTCCTTACCATGCTGGAAAACTTTATAAATCCTTACACTATGTTGTCCACATGCCGTCTGAACAGCGAGAACAGTCAGAGTTTTTCCAAGTGTTTTCACAAGGTCCTTACTTTATTTTAAAGCACAACCTTTCACTTTGTATGAACCGGAGGAAGGAAACAAATTCAGCTCCATGGCGACGGAACGCCTGAAAATCCCGGGAAGGACGTGTTGTGCTTTGGTGGTGTCTGGTGCTGCTTTCAAGTGCTGGTGATGAGCTCGGTAATGTGAAAATTACAATTACAAATATGACTGCAGCAAGGAAAGATGTTCATTATTGTAAAGCACGTCATATTAAAACCAAATTAAACAAACAATAAATGACCGAACAAAAATAAATAGATAGTGGGCTTGTTAACACCAGCCACAGTTCGTTTTAAGCCACATTCAGGTGTCAGACAAGAACCATTTTTTGCGTAATCCAATTCCAGTTTATAATCTGACAGCACTGGGTTGTTTATTCTTTATTTGTATTGCTGTTAGCTTCCAAAAAGTTGTTACCATACAAAATGATTCCCCCATAAACATCTATGTCCCATCTTGCTATGCATCCTTACATCCTTAAGCAGTGTAGGTAGAATTACCTGTTCTTTACCCTTGACTGCCAGAACATAGATCAATTTACATAGTCTTAGGGATGACTTTGTTTGTGTGAGTGACAGTGGAATAACAGCTATTGAGTGCAGAGAGGTTTAGAAAGAGACCTGTGATTCACATTGATAAGTAATGAATGTGAAGAGAATGGAGGACAAGTGATAGCCTACTGTTTCTCTTAAGGGACTTCTTAGTTCTCAAGGATCAGCAGCAGAACCATCAGCCTGAATGAAGGCAATGATACCTAACACTAGGTGTCACTGCAGCGCAGCACATGAAACAGCTTTTAAACTACTTCCTTTAAGTCTTCACCAAAAAATAACCTATTGATGTCAAGAGAAAGAGATTGAGAGAGGTTCAAGTAGGAGCCAGAAACAAAAGTTAACCCAGCTGTGTGTATTTGTGAGAGCCAAAAAAGTGCCTGATTAAATAAGTGAAGTGCAGCGCAGGCTAAACAGTGTGTAAAATCTGGCACGTTCTTTATCATTTAATGAAGGAACAAAATCCAGATAGAAGTGACACTGTTGACATCAGCTGTGTAAAACTGGGTATTTGTATTTGACGCACACGTGGCAAAAACATACAAAACATGTACAGTACCTGCCCGGCAAGGTGAAGTGGTAATTCATAAAAATCTTATAAGAGCAAGCTGAAAAATATTTACATTCCTTCACGGTTATACAATGCATAGTAACATATAAAATACACTTCCACACTGAACACTGAGGACAAAATTGCCAAAAATATGCATTATGAGCAAACCCTGATTTGCTGATATTAATTCATGTGTTACTTCCACCATAATATAAATATACTGCAATATGTGACCCAATCTGCTGTGTCATCACTGCAGAAAATGTGCAATGTTCCTTTAATAATCCATTCAATAATATCTACAAACTTAATATCATGCACATATTTTCTTCTGAAGGTATTTTAATTAGACTTCTGAAAGCAGTATTCATGAAAGAGGTGGGATTTGTAGCATAGAGACACCGGTATGAGTAGCTTCATTATTTGTTATTGTTAGCGTTACATAAAAATTCCATTGTAAGATGGACTGATAGTAACAGCTTCATAACTTTAACTACTTGATCCTCCACCAAATTTAGATGGCCCTTATTAGGATAGAGGGGGGAGGAAAATCCCCATTCTTCCCCCTGGCCGTCCCCCGCCCCGTGTGTTTCTGGGCACAGCTAATGTCCTAAAATGGTCTTATTGTTTTGCTGTTGTATGATTTATAAAATCCTGTGGTTTCTCGTCTGAACTGTCAGTGACTTCATTTGTGCATTTCCCTCTGAAAGAATAGTGGTTTGGACTGTGTCCCCACCCCCTCCACCTACATCACTCTGCAGTTTTTCCAAGACAACTGTTTTTCAGCATTACATTTCTGGGAATTTGCCTGTGGTCAAAATGAAACTGCAAGCAATAAGAAAACTTGTGGAATAACCTGTGAACATTTGATATGCTGTGGGTGGATAACACATATAAACCCATTAACACCAGTAAGACCTTGAAGGCTATCTTGGTGTAATTCAAGGTGAATTCAAGTTTATAGCACAGCATGGGATATGGAATTATGAAATAACCCTGCAGTGGCTTTTTCTGAAGAAAACACACATCAAATAGCAAAAATGCAACTGCTCTTTGTACAAACAGTTTTCTTTAAAGCTGTGAAACATCATTATGGTTGAAAAGGAATTTTTCTCCTTCTTTCTTAGCACATAAGGTAAAATATAACATATATTTCTCCATGCTGAAAAAATCCAGTCCAATTGTTTTAATCTCCTTGCCTGCTCAGTCAGAGAGTTCAGCAGACAGATTAGACGAGTCATAATAATGCATGACATCCTATCAGACGGTCTCATACAGCAACATCCCACTGAAGATGGTCAAAGGTTCAGAGGAGTAGGCCAGCTTGCCAGTGACAAGGTCGATACAGACTGTGTCCCCTGCCTCCATGGGCAGGATGATGTTGAAAACAGCCAGAGCTCCAGGAATGTGCTTGGCCTCTGCCATGGGTTTCTCCAGGCCTTCGGGCTGATACCCTGCTGAGTCCACTCGGGCCACGCCAGTGTTGGACTTGGACAACACGGCCTCAATCTTCATGTTCTTGTGGCCTGTGAGAATGCCACTGAAGAAGTACTTCCCACGCACTGGAGCTGTGAAATAACCTAGAGAATGGAAGCAGGCAACGAGGAGGATATTAAAGGTGCTATGTGTAATTTTTTTTGCTATCACTACATAGTAAGCATTAGTTTTACCAATGCTTTTTTAAAATGAAAAATGGCGACAAATTGGCAACAAATGTGGCTGATGTTGACAGAGAGATACACACTTTGCACACTGACTTTCAGAAATAAAAAACAATTTCTGTGGAGATAATCTAAAAAGAATTCATGGTTGTGAGCACAACAAATAAACTTGGGATGCCAGCCGAAAACGTAATATGCGTGGCCAGATACCAACAGAGGTAAGTGAGAAAATATGATGCTTTTGTACTTTGTATGATACAACCCTCTAAATTCACAATATTTTTCAGAAAAGTGAAGGTGTAAGAAGGTGTTATCGGTCCTGACAAGAACCTGCTGAAATTCCAGCTAAAACTGACCTGTTTTGGGATTGTAGACATTATTTTCATTGACAAAGACCTCGTTAAAAACTATGGTTCCCGCGCTTCTCATTGGACGAGTCAGTTTAGCAGAGAAAGAAAGGCGTGGCACATGGGCATCAGACCCTTGAAGACCTGGTCATGGAGGAGAAAAGGAGAGTAGGAGTTAAAGTGCAATAAAGATCATAGAGTAATGAGTGCTTTCATCTGCTGTTCAGTAAGAGCAACACATACCCTGTTCACCTCTGAGACCTGAGAAGTAAGATGAAAGATAAAGCAGAGTTACTCATCCAACAATATCATTCTTGCTCTTTATTTTTTGTTCTTATCATATTGTATCTACAGTAGATGTGCAGAAACAAAGATCAAATATACAACTGGCAAATCAGTCAATGTTATTACATCAAACAAAGCAGAGGCACAGTTTGTTGTCTTTACCTGGGGGTCCCACTGGTCCTGTCTTGCCCTCTCTGCCTGGAGGTCCTGTTCTTCCTTGGGGTCCTACAGGACCCTGAAGTCCACGCTCACCTTTCTCTCCACGGGGTCCTGGCAGACCAGGTGGACCTGGAGGAGTGGAATGTTTGGTGAGACAGCACAGCTGACAGACCTGAACAAAAATCTTTTTACTCAGAATGGTGTCTTTTAGGAGGATTCTAAAAACATGTACAATAAGCCAAGAAAGCTAAGACATTTAACCTGATGTGACTCCCTGTGTGCTTTTCACCCTCATGTTTACTAAAACTGCTCTTTCAGACAGACTGCAGACTTTATGGGTTCTTAAGTGAATGCTTCTGAGGATGACAAGCTGAATTCCTTCTTTGGTCTATTTTTTCTTCACCCTGACCTTGCCTCCCTCCAACTGGGTGCTATCTCTTGTCCAAAAGTCAAATCCCATGCCCTTCATCTTCTCTGACTTACCAGTGAAGTCCTTTTCTATGAAACTGTGAAACTCCTTGGCCAAGTCCATCACTGAAGAGTTCAGCCTGTATATCTTGGTGTGGACGTTTTCCAGCTGTACCTTCTGGATATTGTCGATAAGATCTCCTTGAGATGTGACCGTGACGTTGAGTCCATTAACGCAGCTCCACAGCCCAGACACATGTCGGTTCAGGCCCTCCTTGATCCTCTCCAGGCTGTCTGAGAGAGAGTCGAAGCGTCCGCACACTGCCTCCAGCTTGGAGATTCTTCGGTCCAGGCCGTCGCTGGCCTGCCGGCACTCACCCACCTCCGTCATATAGTTGCTCCTTATTATTTCAATCTCATTGCCCAAGTTGTTGAATCGAATCTTCGAGTCGTCAACATGCTCCGTCAGTTCCTTCTGCAAGTGGTTCACCTTGTAGAGAATGTTAATACTTGTTAATGTGTGTATTTTGGATGAGTTTCCTTTGACAGCTTTCTACTATAAATAAACTTTTTTTCATCTTTGCTACAATTTATTTTCCTATGGTATCTTATACACACAAATAAATGTAACCACATTATTTGTCAAGACAACTCAAATATTTGCAATATGCTCAAATATTTTCATAACTATAATAATATTATGTAGAAACACTGTTGCCAAGACAAACCACAAGGCTTGTTTGATCGACATAATGTTTTTACAGTACACAAAGAACAGTTAAGTTTCAGTGTGTATAGTTTAATAAAACAACGCAGATCATCAGTGAATTGCTGCCATCATTATCATAACGGTAGTTTGATCTTTTCTGTGTGATTCTGGCGGATGAGTTTAAAGTCCAGTATTATAAAGTGCTTCCCAAACTGGGGCTTGAGACCCCAGAAGGGGTCAAAAGAACAATCTGAGGAGTCAGAAGTGTTTACCAGATAAGAAACAAGGGGGAGTTTTTACGTACTATACTATACAAATTCTGATTATTTTTCTGACTTTTCTCTAATTTTTGTTTTTTTACCATGGCTCTGGGCGTGTTGGGCAGTTGGTCTGCCACTGTGGTACAGATTAAAATATCTAAACAACTACTAAATGAACTGTGAACATGGAATTTTGTACACACATTCATGGTCCTCAGTGGACAAGTCCTAATCACTTTGATGGTCCTCTGACCTTTCCTCTTGCTCCACTAGTGTGTTGATATTTTTGGTTTAGAGTAAAATGTCTCAACCACTATTGGATGGATTGCCATGAAATTTGGTGCACACATTCAAGTCCAGCTGTAATAAATGTATGTTTTTTTATTTATTTTTTTATCTAGCGCCACTACCAAGTAAAAATTGGCCACCATTTTGGCTCCTAACCAAATACTGCAAAACTACTAATATTACAATCCTTCTCAGCTCTACTTGAACATTACCTTCTAAACATCAACATGTTAGCACTGTCACTATATGCATGTTAGCATGTTGATGTTGAGTGTCTGTAGATGCTTAGTCTAGCTATTGTGAAATCCTGGATATTTTAACGTCTTCAGGGCTCTAACAACTATTCAAAATTTACAGTCAGAGAAAAGAATATCACTCTTTGGTTGAACTGCTTACAACTCAAATGACTAGTTTAAGGTGTAGCAAAGGCCAAATATAATACACAAAGTGCCCTTGTAGTAGCAGTATTAGCAGCAGGTCCATCATTACATCATCTTACCTCAGAAACTATGTCATCCCTGCTGTTGGTCAGGTCAGTCAGCTTGTTACCATGTGTCTGTATGGTCCTTCCAAGGCCCTTCAGTGTGTTATTAATGGAGTTAAATGTGATCATGACCCCAGCCAGCTCTCCTTGGATGGACTTCAGATCCCCTCCTAATCTTCCATTGTGGACAGTATGACTGTCCAGACGATCTTTTAGATCATTTATGTTGGTTTTACATTGTCCAGTACATTCCTCCACTTCCTCTCTGAGCCGTCCCACCTCCTCCTGAAGGTTGGAGCACACCTGAGAGCAAGTGGATTCTCCTGAGTCAATTTTTCTCCGCAGATCAGTAAGCTCTGTCTGGCACCTGTTGAGACCGCTGATGGTGGAGTTGGTAAGTGAGCGCATGTCCTCCTTTATAGTGCTGCAAATAGAACAGTCCTCAAAATTACGGCCCAGAGTTTCAACTTCTGTTACAATCCGGTTGAAGTGCTCACCGTTTTTCCCTGTCATGGTTATTATCTTTTTGACGTCATCCGTTAAGTTGATCACTTTCTCACTCAGGGAGTCTCCTGACACAGACAAATCATCTAACTTGGTGTTAAACTTCTGGATCTCCTCTTGATTGGCCACAACCCTCCACTCTAAGGTTTTCACAGTGTCATCAGTCTTACGGCCTTTTCCATTAGGCCCACAGGTTTCATTGCACATGTTTGTGGTCGATGTTAGCCTTCTGTCCAAGAAGGTTGTAATGTTCTCCAGCTGACTTAAACGTCGACTATGGTCTGTCACCGTGTCTCCAAGAACAGCCACGTCCAGCTCTATTTTTCCTATCTTGAAGCTGTGGTCATCCAGCCGACTGAGAACCATGTTGCGCAGCTGTGTGACGTCTCTTTGGACAGTGTCCTTCATGTTGTTCCCAGTATTAGTGCATCTCTGCTCTGCCTTCCTCACAGTGTTATTCACCCTCTTCTCTAATTCTCTCAGTCTGCCATTGAACCTGTCTTCTGTCACTCTTCCCTTTCCTCCACCTGTCCCAGCAAGCTCCTTATCCAGGCGCCCTTTAATAGTGTCACACTTGTTAGCGGTGGAGGTGACTTGGACCTCTACATCAGACAGCCTCCTTTCCAGCTCAGTGACTGTGTTGCAGCAAGCCTGTGAGCGTTCAGTCTCACTGCGTGAGACTTCCAGGCTCTGCCTCAAGTGCTGGTCCATAGAGCTGACCAGCTTCTCCAGGGCCCTGATCCTGTCCCTGTCCTCCTGCTGCTGGCGCCTCATGTCCTCCACACCAGCCTGAGAGAAATAGGGATTACAACAATGGTGACTGTTTTTCCTTAACTGTATAGCTTGTATCAATTATATCTTCTGTTTTATGGTGTCAGGTTTCTCATACCAGTCTCTCTTAATCTCCTATATGATCAAAATAAAGTTCAGGTGCCATTTTCAACCAACAACAGAATAATATAAAGAGGCAAAGCAGATGGAGAGACATCCAGGGGCCCATGATTGCACTTAAAAATACATGTAAGCCAAATAAAAACTAGATTTACACAAAAATAACAGTTTTATGTTCAGTCCTAACCTGCCAATTATTTCAGCTAGAAAATGGAAGTTGCTATTTTCCTGTTGTTTTTTTATTATCTTTCTTTCACTGTGTGATTGTTGACTTTTTTGCAGTACTGTTTCTCAGTTTTACTATTTGTTTGTGCAGTGGTTTATGTGGGAGCTCTGTTTTCTTGTATTACAGTCTGCATGTGGCCATTATTTTTTATTGCTTTAAACAGTGGAAATCACTGACAGAGCACAACTGGGAGCAAAGTAGACACATGAAGATTTAACAGCAACACAAACAGAATTTATACTCAATTCATTTTTTCAGTTTTTCTTCTACTCAAAATGAAGATTGATTTTAGGTAGAATGAAAAATGATTTTTGCATAGGATTTTCACCTGGCAGGCAGAGCAGGATAAAGACACTCTTCTCTCAAGCTCTGTAAGTATCTCCTCCTTCAGAGAGTTCAGCTGGTTCCCTGAGGATCCTCCTCCTCCTCTGGCCACTCCATCCAGTTCATTGCCCCCACCATTCACCAGGTGGTTGTTGATGTTGAGCAGGGTCTGATCATGGACCTACCAACAACCAAATATTTACATAATGAATATGGTCAATCCTTACATTTACTCATGTGAGTTGTAGATATAGATATCTAGACAGGCAGAAAAACAGATCTAGCTTACCTGCGTCCTGTTATACAGGTGGTCCAGCTTGGTCTGGATACTGTTGATGGTTTCTTTCATGTGTGGCTGAGCTGAATCAGCAGGGACAATTGCCCCATTCAGACCAGGCCTATGTAAAGTGACAGATTAGACAACATTTGTCATGAAAAGAGGAATATGTTAAAGAACATAGCCTCAAAAAGGAAGATGAAAAAATAATTGCCACAAGATTCATCATGTACCCAGGAATGTGGTTTGTGGAGAGGATGGAAAGGTACAAAAGTAATGTTTTGTCTAAATTGAGCAGATTCTGCTTTGACAAGTGGAGTAAAAGGCTAAGCATACATCTGTTTGAGGATTAGCCATAGTATTTATGTCTTCCTAAACTAATTACCATTCTCAGTGTATATGTTAATAAACAAGCATATCCTCTCTACATAAACTGACCTGCTACAATAAACATTAATAAACAGGAAAAGATATACAGCACTCTGTATATCCATCGGCATTCTGGGTGATACTTTGCACTCCATTAAATATTGGAAATGATACATCAAAAACAACATTCACATACAGCCTCTGGTTCATGTCTTGAATGGTGGTCTGCATGGTGTGGAGGTCTTTGGTCAGACCACGGATCGTCTCCTCCAGCTGTTTAATCTTCTCAGAGTCACCTTGAGACAATACAATTGAACGGCCCATTTGAAAGAGGAAATATAGAGTCTAATTCTAAAGCAATCAACTTGCAACATGCACACTTAACAAGGTATGGAACTTTTAAAATGTGTAGACAGAGTTGCTAAAGGCCCTGATAACCCCATTCATTTTCTCATGGATTTTCAAACATGGTTTCTTGCCAGAAGCAGGTGGAGCTTCAGCCATTGTTGCATTTACACTTTTATAGGTTACAATAACCCCTCTGAGCAGTGCTGCTTCTTCAGGGCAGTCTGGATGGTACAGTCAGTTGCTATTGCAAAGTGATGAGACGGGCCAGCTAGTGAGCATGCTAACTACAATAGAAGAAAAGCAAAACCTGCAAATAGCTCCTTTAAAATGAGCAATGTGGTCTTACATGAACACAACATTTTGGACCGAACTTTTAGCAGGTCCTTGTTTTTGTAGGGTGGGGCTCAGTTGGAAAAAGAAGATGTCATGTATTTCTGTGAAACAATCAGAGTCAAGCAACATTTGAAAGTGCTTTAAGTGAAGTCTGAAGACTTTTTTGAAAAGAGATTTCCTTCTGTCTTTAACAGTTATGCATCATGTAACTGTCTCTCTATTAAAAGTTGTCACTTTGCTTTGTGTGTATGACTTCCTGAAAAGTCAGACAAATTCTTCCATTCTTAAGAAAGTAGTGTGAATTTTGTAACATCTTTTTACCATCCCTACCTTCTCCTCTCTGCCCACCTCCTGTGTTGTGGCCCGTTTGTGTGACACGAGTGTTGGTGGTCACCTGTGGCCCGTCATGGCAGTCCTCCCCTGAGTAACCATGGCAACACTTCCACTCCATTTCTGTCACCATCTTGTAAGCTACCTTATACCTTGGCCTCCTGTATGTCCGGTAGCTGAGGGTGAAACAGTTGTGAAATGTCATCTGTTATTTGTTCTCACTTGAAAAAAACTGTTTTTCTACACTTGACTTAAGATTTAACAATACAAACATTCTATATTCTATACTTTTGGACACTTGGTTTTTTAGCCATGCTAGCTGCGTGGCTTTATGTTGTTGTTAGTTATCAGCTGGTTGCTCTACCACTTGAGTTCCAGACTGAAATATCTCAACAACCAGCGGATGAATTGTCATGAAATTTAGTCTCAGACAATCATAGTCCTCAGAGGATGGATCCTCCTGACATTAGTTATCTTGTGACTAATCATCAGATCAAAACTTTAACACTAAATAGCAAATGTCAGCAAACTAACACACTAGGCTAAGATGGTGAGCATAGTTGACACTGTACCTCAGCATGTTAGCATTGCAGACGTAAATAAAGGAAAGGCCTGCTGTGCCTCTCACAGTACAGACTCACAGAGCTGCTAAAATGGCTGTGGATTAACTGTCTTATTGATTTGTGTCTTAAAACTCCAGTCTAACTTGGAGCTTGAGAAAAGTTGACTTGTTCCAGATCATTCTGAGATTTCAAATTTGTAGTGTGATCCTAGTAAACATGTCAAGGATTAATAGTAGTCCCTCAACTCTGTACTGAATATAATCACCATACTCTGTTCATATTAATGTGCACTGACTCATTAAATGTCTGGAAATAGCTACAAATCATCTACTGATGATGGATGAGATTAAGAGTGCTTTGTAAACTTTAAATGTTATTCCTGTCCCATTTTCCAAAAGAAATCAACTGCATTCAGAATGTCCTAAATCTTAACATCTTGCTCATAGATGATTCCTCAGAAAAAAGCATGAATGTTTTATTTGGCTGTTCTGTAGTTTTATCTTGAATGTCATTCAGCTTTGCCACTGAAGAGACTCTCTGTTACAGTAACAATGCAATAAATAGACCAAAATTGGCCGGAAGTCTCAATAAAGATTTATGGCAGCATCACAGGCACGTTAACAAGCACTGACTGTGCGAGTTCAGCAGGTTGCTCTCCCTTATGCCAACCCACAAACATCACTGTAGGTATCACAGAGCTGTTTCTGTGCCATAGAAAAGATTTCATCTTCCAGCTCCCTGGTCTGAGAGCGTGAGAAAAAGGATCCAACATACTCTCAGAGGAAAAACAAAAACAGGAGCTCGGAGAGATGAAGGGAAGTGGAGTTGGGTAGAGTAGAGTTCGTGAAAGAGTAAGAAAGGAGGAGAGTCATAAAACGAAAGACAGACGGAGTAAGAAGAAGAGATTGTTTTTACGGGGTAGGATACTAGACTGTGGTGCCTGGAACCCCTGTCAGCCTCATTCTTAGCATAGTCCAGGTTTAGGCTGGGCTCCCTGGCAGGCATGAGGATCAAGCAGCCAGGCCAGGGTCAAACAACATGATGAAAACTTCAAAAGAGGAAAAACATCAGGAGCCCTTGATTAATGTTGTCCTGCAACCGTAACATCTAAATTTGGAAAAATAATTCAATCAATCATATCTATGATAAATTTGCTCCAATATTAATAATATTGGAAATTCCCAGATCTGTACCAGACAAATTGGAGTGCCACGACTATGTGTTTAAGACCTGTACTTCATCACTGAGATTAACCAGCCAGATACTGCCAAAGCTGTTATTATGTCTATAGTGATGTACTGTCTTCATACAAACCCAGCTAACAGACACTATCCTGCCCAGACTGTGGAAATTCTCCTGAGAGAAAGACGGATAGAAAATGAAAAGAGCTGAGTGAAATCAGTATCCACAGAGAGGAAAGAGGGAGAGAGAGAAAAATGACAAACTTCTGTGGATCTGATAACAGGAAGTTGGAGGAGTAAGACTGACTACAGATTAGATTCCAGTGGCCGAGAGAGTGAATCTCAGGAGATGTGAGATACTACAGAGGAGACGACTAGATACTCACGCCACTCGAGGACACTGGCCCCAGGTGCAGCGTTGGTAGTCTGGTTTGATGTACGTCTCCACCCCGTCCTCCATCACACAGCTAACCGTGCGTGTCACCACATAAGCACACCAGTTCCTATGAAATCACACACACAAGCCGGGAAAAGGAAATGATAAATGAATAACTGCGTGATGACTGGCACTTTTACCATAAGTTTGGAGTCAGGCGTTGACACAAACACAGCAGTCCTATTACACACATACACATTTGGTATACACACTCAGCTGCCGTTCTTTGTTTTCTGGGCAATAAGAGGAAAGATTTGGGGGGAAAAAAAAAAAAACAGAAATCTGGTCATTTGTTGAATGTGCGGCTCCAGTGAGTTTTAAGATCAATATCTCAAACCCCGGACTGATTACTATTCTGTACAACATTCAAGAGAAATTGTCCACTGGTACAAATGTCAGATCAGTTCAGGATAACTGCATGATTTCAACAATGGCTCCCATTGTATGCCGTCCCAAATCCACATCAACCAACCCCCACAAAGACACACACACATACACACACACTGAACATCCGTGTGAGAAACTACCTCAAACACTCAAATGTGAATAAATTCAAGTTAATCTTAAGTTATTTGAGATATTTGACAAGAAATCAAATCAAGAGTGTATCTAGAACAGGCCGCTCGGATAAAGGAATAGTTCATCGTTTTCTGAAACATACTTTATTTGCTTTTCTTTCAAGGATGGCACCAGAAGAAAGATATTATTGTCAAATCTATGTGTTAAAGCATGGATCTTCAGTCTAAATATGTGTTGTTCTGTCCAAATGTACGTTGAAAGAAAAGAGTCAGTTGTTTACTTTGGCTGACATCACCATCAACACTTCATAATGATACTGACGGCCATACAATTTATATCTTCTTGAGCCAGAAAAACCAATGGCCATGTAGTGAACCTGCTAGCAAACAGTTGCTTATTTACACATTCACCAAACACAGAACAATGTTAGTATTCATTTGTAGTCACTTTCTGAGCAGTTATTGTGGATGTAAGTGGAATATTCACTTGCATGAATATTCACTCCCATATTACTTATTCGCCTTCCACCAACTTCTCAGGGAAATACTGAGGTCATAGCTGCTGCACGTTCCAATATATTCACCTGCTAGCTGCTATGTCTGTACCCTTTGGTAAGCTGAGTTTTTAGGTGTTTCTCACTGAAAACATCTGCCTGCTGAGGCTGAAATAGTCACTACAACCAACTTTTTACATTACATTTGATCCATTCTTAATTAAAGAAAAATACTGATTATAGCAGCTTCAATGTTAATTCAGGTTTAAACTTAATCCTTTTCTTAACCTTACTCAAACACCAATGAAAATCCCTGTAAAATGAAGGCTGTCAAAAATGACTTCACATAACAAAAATGATCTCAAAAACATGGATTTAAAACCCAAAGATGCTGGACTACAAGAAACACACACACTGCTGCCAAATACTCCCTTCAGTCTGCACGCTACTCAATTTGTCCTCATCCCCCTGATCTCCCTTGACCCTCAGATATCTTTCTGGATAACAACTGCAGATAGATTTAAGACACAGACGGCCTTCAGTCACTTTCTGTCATCATTTTCATATTCCCGAGAATGCCTATCCAGTGCTATTTCCCTGGTGATTATTATGACCAATTAGTGTCACTCTAGGATTCATCTGAACAGAACTAAGGCTTTACGGATAAAAGTTGGAGCGTACAAGGAGTTCCTTCATGCTGGTAAGTCAATCAGCAGCTTTCATCTCTCTGACTTCATGTCTGTCAGTCTGTCTCTCTATGTCTCTTTCTTTTTTCTGCCAAGCTCACTCCCCTGTGCTACATGTCTCCCTCTGGCTAACTTATCTTATTTTTATTTTTCAGGCTACCCTCTGTGTGGATCTGTCTCTTTCTTCTTGCTCCACACCTCACACTTTTTGTTTCTTTTGCTGTTACTTTCATTTCATCCCTCTCCACCTGCGTCTCTCCCTGTCCATCTCTTTTCATCTCCTTCTCCCCACTGACTGTGTCCCTCACTCTGTCTATACCTCTCCCCAAGTTCCTCCCCCTCAGACCATGATCCTCCCCTTCATTCCAGAGCTTGTCTGACTGAGAAAGAGTTTATCATGTTATGTTCCTCCCCAGCCCCTCATGACCTCCTGTTCCTGTTGCTCCTGTACATGGGAAAATAAAAACAATTAATTAGCTGTCAGACTCTACTGTAAAGGTTTTTCTCAAGGAACACACACATGCATTTTATCATGAACTGATACAGGGTAGGGCCTCCCTTTGTTCTCAAAAATTCCTCAAATCTTCGTGGATTCCACAAGATGTTGGAAACATTCCTTTGGGATTCTGGTCCACGTTGACATGATACTATTAAGATAGTATTGGATATACTTTTGGTTTTAAAGTATTTTCTTAGGTGCCAGAGATCTCTGCCACCATGCTAATACAATGAAGCTAAATAATGAAGGTAAAGGCTAATAGCAATGAGAGGCAGAAACCTGGGCAAATAAAACCACAACTTTCTGCACACCACACTCCATAACACAGCCTTATAATATACTGAACATAATACTTCCATCTGCCATCACACAAGAGCATGAAATCTTTCACCATCTTTTTCAGTATAAATGAATCTTCATAGTCTTGTTGGCCAGTGCTGCCTGTGTCGGTTGCTTTTTCAGTGGATTCCCAACTTTAGGAAAAAAAACATAAGAGCAGAGGCTGCAGATAAAGACCTCGTGCAAAAACTCTTCACTGTCTAAAATGAGCTTATTCAGTATATTCACAGTATATATTCACAGTATATCGTATTGCTTTCAACAAATCTGAAATGAATCCTACATTTTGGTGGGGATTCAGCTGAGCCTGGAGTCAGCGCCAGATGAGCATAAGTGAATGTCATTTGGCTGTAACCCCTTCTGTGTATTTCCACAGAGTTGCGGTTCACTGTGATCCACATGACCTCCTCAGGCTATGCATTCAATTGTATTACATTCTGACTTGCTGTGCTGCAGTTTGTTATATTATATTTAATGTGTCTATCATCATCTGGTGATTCAGAGCAAAACTCTGCCAACATACGTCTGAAATCAGCCGGCGTCAGTGCTTCCATACACAGCTGCTTCTCTCCTCATGCCTTTCCAGAGCCTTGCGGTTCATCACAGTGATCCTTATTGCAGTATGCTATATAAGGGGTTCCCTGGGTTATCTTGTTCTGCGGTTTTTTACACTGTGTATGTTAGTCTCAAAAGTTTTTGAGAAACACGGTATCTAACATCTCCATCAGGAGCTGAACCAGTGCAGATGGGAGAAGTAGCATCTAAAATCAGACAGCAGCGATAAATCCAAACAGCTCCATCTCTTCCCCCCTGTTGGTGTTGTTTTTTGTCACTGTGATTCAGTGAACCAGCTCTGCTGATCTATTACCCCTGACTTACTCACGCTCAGGGCCACAGACAGCAGATAAAGCATAAATTTGGCAACGTTCACACCCTATCTGCCCTGATGGAGAACAGGCACTGTGTCTCGTATAAATAAACCTAACCATCTCTCCTTTTTTTCACTTCAGAGCAGACGCAGATGTGGATGCATACACACACACACATATGCATATACAAACATGCAACTCCCACCATCTCTGCAGCTTCCAAACATCCACACTCACAGTGCTGTACATACCGCCCCTCCCTGCCAGTTCATTTTCCATCGTTCCATCACTGACTTTTCACTTCAATGAGAGACATAAGAGAAGCCTTTATATTTGTAGGAGGACGACTAGTGTAGCACTGAAAGATTGTGTCTGTGTTTGTGTGTGTGCTTGTGCCTAGACATAAACCCTTTACAGAAAAAGGTCCTGAATTTGTTTATGTAAACCCCCTGCAAGCGCTCACACAGGGACATTTTCTGTTGCATGGATAACACCTTCAAAACAACATTTCAGCTCCAAACCCATTGGCCTTTCCCTCCCTCTCTCTCACTCTCCCTCTTTCCCTCTCTCCCTCTCTAACCACCATGAAGTTAAGCATTCCGAACAGTAATCCAATAAAGTCCCATTAATCCAAATGGCTGCAAAGAAATCGCTCAGATGAAAGTCCACTAACTAGACTTGGCATCTTTTCCATAAGTGTAAAATACAATTACAAGCACACACACACACACACACACACACACACAGAGGCATGCATTCACAAGAGTCCCCACACAGACAGACAAGGACACTCACACAGGCACTGGGACATGCAGATACACACGTAGACACAAAAACATCATCACAAACGCTTATTTTTCCACCTCACTACACTGCACACCTTCATGCCAGTTAAACATTAAAATTCCGGTCAATGACCTGAGCCATTCACATGATGCTTAATGTACAAAGTGAGACAGAGGACAAGTGTGGGCTGGGTGTGCTTGGTCTCCTTTATCTCCCTGTTTCCTTTACAATATCAGCAACACAGGGAAAAGACTGCACATAAACAGTCCAGTTCCTGCACGTTACTGAATGTTTGTGACTACAACATGTATTTGCACAATGTTTGTCAGATAGCAGTAAAGGCGGAAATGTAAAACTATAGAATACAATGCTTTCTTTCAATTTAAACTTTCAAGTTGTTTAAGCCTTCAAACCTAAATGACCTGTGTTCAAACAGTCTTTACTGGACTCATGCTGTGAAGTCAAACATTGTTAAAACCTAAAGAAGTCTGAGCAAAATTCTTGCAGAAAAAGTTTCCAAAAACACCAAATATCTAAAGCTGATTTTGGTGTAATGTTTAGCTCCATCATCTCATTCTTCCCTTAGTGGTGGCTCTGCACTGTGCACTCAGAGGACAAAAAGTTAACCAGACGTGGATTTGGCAGATCGTTTTGGTTAGCACTCATAGTGATGGCCTTCTCTCTTATAAAAGCAAAACATGGTGTTAAAATTTATATCGGAAGTGTTTTCTAACACTACATTTTGGTTTTACAAGTGGAAATACTTCAACAATGAGGTCTGACTGGTTGGTTTGGCAAATCCACATCTGGTTAACTTCATCAGTATAATAAAGTGCAGCTGGGGCAGGGGTAATGTCCGTAAAATGCTGTGCAAGACATTCAGACAATGACAAGCTCATACAGAATATGTAAAATGCTGTCAACTTCACAACTTCACTTCACAGTACATCTTTAAACCTTTATTAACAAATTTTGTTTGGTACATGAATGGACAGAAACTGTAACTGCAACACTGGCATATTATCACCGGTTTATATGGCTGACATGTTAGCAAACAGTTGCTAATTTACGCAAAGTCCAGCAACAATTCTCTGTGGATTCTTCACTTAAGCGACCACTTTCGAGTACACGGTCATGTGGTCCATTTTTGATTTAAAAAATGATCAATTATAGCAGCTTTAAAGAGAAAAGAAAAGAAATAGGAAAACTGTACATTGAGGGATCACGTGACTGGATTCGGCAGTATATGATGGGACATGTTTATTCAAAGAAAAAACTTGAAACATTATATTTGTCATACAAAAAAGTAACCAAAAAGTGTGATCGCCATTACAGATTTACAAGAAGACACACTTGCGTGCATGTTATTTAACACACATACACTTTGTCCTCCTAAAGACAGACACATACAAAAAACATCTTCATTACCTCTCTGCCAGGCATTGAGGAGTGAAACTTCCATTGTATACATTTTATTTCATTTATAGAGCCATAACACAGCGTGAGTGGAACTCTTGCACCTGTCTCAGCATTTCTTTATTCCCCAATAAGTTTCACCTCCTTATAAAACAGCAGACAGACACCTCATAGCTGAGTAGGAAGTTGTGGTCTGACATCTCACCCCACACATACCAGGCTCATTTTATTCAAAAGCATCTCTGCATGAGCCCTACAGAGGAGAATTGTGGGTAAAAGCAGAATAGTCAGTGACAAAAGTGACATAAACAGTTAAGTGGGAGGAGAAAGGAATGAAAGAAAGAAAGAAAGAGAAAGAAAGAAAGAAAGGAAAAAGGAAGCTGTGGTTAATACTTAAACAAAGAAATCACTTGGCGGTGCCTATTGTTGCCAGATCTTTCATTTAGCTTCAAGGGAATGCTCTGACAGCAACCTGAATGAGTGGATGGAAAGGGGAGTGTCTTAGTGTTTGAGCTGTGACCCAGAGGTCAAGCACCCCTCCAACGTCCTTGTAAAGGTATCCCCATGTACACACACCGAAAAGCACACAGACTGTCACAGACGACAACATACACACTCGACTGCACTCACTCATGCTTGATTGATCACATGGCGACAGACAAACACATATAATGACAGACACACACATTCTTCCAGTCTGTCTGTTCTCTCTTAAAATGCAGTTTAAGTCACACACACACACACACACACACACACACACACACACACACACACACACAATTTTCTCTTTGGACCTGCTCCAACATCAAGGGACTGTGTAAACTTCTCTCTGATTGTTTAGCCTGGCGGTCACAAAGATATACAGAAAACGTCCATGATACTGCCATTTGCTTTAACATTATTGCTCAGATACGTCCATGCTCAAAGGTCTGCAGGGGGTTTTTGTGGCCCACTTGATTTTTAGCCATTTATGGAGGCATGTGTATTTAAAACATAAGCTTCCTCGAATCCTTAAAACTGCAGTTGCCCTAAATAGTGCAGACTATTTACCTAGATAAAACTTTAATAGCTGCTCCAAAGAACAAAATAGTAAGTTTGGTAACTGAATGTCTTGTTATGTTGTTCCATTTATTCTTTGACTTGACAGTAGATTTATAGTTTCAATTGTTTATGTGAGGTAAGATGGAAAGAGTTTCACTGTTCTCTAACTTAACCCTATTTAAACAAGGTAAAGAAGACCTTCTTCAATGCTATGCATGCCAGGAACTAGGGTAATTAGGTTACAATGGCTGTGACTGGAAAGGATCCCTTTTCCCACATTTACATTACCATATGTAAGAAGATTTGTTTACTGGCCTAATTAGCAGAAAGCAGAAAATCACACAGATTAAGTGAATTTGGACACTTTCCAATGGTTGGTCAAGAGGAGGACAATCCTGTTATTGCCTGACAACATAGAGGCCCATATTGGTATGTGACCAAGACTCTTCATGACATTACAGTGCATTGTGGGAAATGCATACTTCTCTGAAAGGTGTTCTGCAGTTGACTGTTAAGAGCCAGATGCTGGAAGAAACAAGAGCCTACAGTTGTGCAAGCAGCTTGTGAGGCTGTACTTACATTAGCAATTTGAGCTAAATGCTAATGTTGACACACTGACATGCTCACAGTGACAATGCTAACATGCTGATGAGGCATGATGTTTCCTATGTTCACCATCTTAGTTAAGCATGTTGGTATGCCAGCATTTGCAGGGGAAGCTGATGGGAATGTTGTTAGTTCAAAAACCAAATAATCAGACAAAAATTTTGACCTGATCACAGGGAGTCATTCCTTACTTCCCAGGGTCCTTCTTTCCCCAGATGTATATGGCACATAATGGAAACATGACAAAGAGTCCTATGTTCCCAGTTCTACATATGTGCTCTTCCAGGGTCTCATGTTCCTTAGATTTATGGTAACCTGAAAAAGATGTTCTTCAGCTCTGTATTCATTTAATATGACATGGGCTATTGTGGACACTCACCAAAGGGGTTTACTGGTCCCCACCACTGCCATATAATAATAATAATAGGCCTACACTTAAGGCTATCAAATGGTTTAGGGTTGGGGCTTTGTGTTTATATAGCTGTTATGTTCCAATTAAAAAAGGGACTAATTTGACAGGAACACTATAGGGGAATAAATGTGTATTAACTGAATATTGAACTGGGGAACATTGGGACTCTGGGAACATACATTTGCCTGAGGCAATACATGAAAAATTGAGGCATCACCAATGTTAAAACCACAAATCAAAGCAAGTCAAAACCACAAATTTCAACTTCATGGCGGTCCTAGAGGAAAAATCCATTCAATAGTTGTTGAAATATTTCAGTCTGAACCCAAGTGGTGGAGCAAGCCAAAAAAACTGAGCTGACATTGGTAATCAGTGGCCTAAAGTGCAGATAGAGACCCAGTCCAGTCACAGCCAGTCTTTAAATGTATCGGGATCAGTGTAATGAGCTCTTCATAAGATGTTCATTTTAGCTTATAATTTTATGTCAGATGGCATGAATAAGTGGATAGAATGTATGAATCACAAGCTCATAACTGCCAGTTGTAAACTTGATATACAATCTACGTCTTAAACTAACAGTTAGATGTGACTATTTTCCTTGTGACTGATATCAAGCAGATTTATAGGAAGGCTTTTGCATGCAAGTAAAATTCTGAGCAACCACAACAGAAGACCAACACAACCAACCACAGCCAACCACAGTCTACTTCTGCCGCCCTGGAGGCACACAATTACTAAAAGAAGCTAAATTACTGACAATTATTCTCTCTCTAAGTCCAAACTGACTTTTTTCAATTCCATTTCAATCTCCAGTTCTTAGATACTCTCATATACCATTAGAGTATATGAATCACTGTTGTTTGCTGTATCCCAGGAGTTATTTTGTTCTCTTCTCTCATCTCTTACATTTCCCAAAATTCATTTCTACAACAGAAGAGGCATCTGCCATTGGTCCTATGTTGTATGTAGGTAGAGAGAGAAATATCAAGAGGAAATGTCTGTCAGTATAGTAGAAGAGAAGAACATCCTGTGGCTTCATTGCTCATTGTTCTAATGTGGTGACTGTCACTTGAGAAACTGCTATCCATGCCTCTCCTTGTGATTCTTAAATGTTGGTGCCAAATGTCAGCAGCACAAAGAGGCCATTATTGTTTAATTTGATTGATATCACTGTTATCCACAGAGACACCAAATATACTCAAGTAAACAACATCACAAGTCTTGGAATGCTTTTTTTCCTTTTTCAATGCTCTCATCAATTCACATGCTTTTATCCACCCCCAAAATTAACATGTATGCATGTCCTAATGGATGAGCTACAGAGGCCAAATATGTTGTTTTTAGACTATATGACCAAAAGTATATGGACACTCTAACACGGTATGTGGACTCATGGCCATTACATCGTATTTGTGTGCTGACTGTCTCATCCTGAAACCTTGGACACAGGATGACAGAAAATCTTAGTGAATTTGAAGCTGGGAAAAACTAAATCATGGGTCTGTAAAGTAACAAAACACAATATCTATTCTGAGAGAAAACAATCTACAAGTCATTTATCTTCTGTGAGTTTGTGAGTCCTGCACCATCTTTGAATTTACACAGCTTGTATTATCTGTAATAGTGGAGCCCTTTCTCTTTTCTCAGTCAGAATGAATCATGTTTTCTTTACTTTACTTTACTTGGCATCTTGAAAGTCTGTAAGATTTTCTAGCATTTAGTGATTTTATATTTTGGACATTCTTACTGCACTAAATGTTATAAGCAGACCATGATTTGTAGTATAGAGTCAGGGATAGTCTGGCACTGACTTTGGGTGATAGAGTCATCTCAAAAGCATTGGATGGGGTCGAGGTCTGTCAAGTTCTTCCACACCAAACTGGGAAAATCATCCCTTTGTGAACCTGGCTTTGAGCCCAAGGAGCACTATCTCACTGAAACTGGAAAGGGCCTTCCCCAAACTGCTGCCAGAACACTATTATCTCTGATTATAAGCAGTAGCTTGTAGGATTCATTCATGAAATAAGACCAACACAAAATCTGGATGCCCAAGGACTGAATAAGTGTGGCCCCTGTTGTGACCAAAACATAAGTGTAAGGGAGGACAGGTATGATTAATCAGAGATAGAAATGATGAAGAAGCATACTCTGTATCTGCTCCTTGCTACCCTCCAGTGGTGATCTAACGCTTCGTCCTTTAAACTCCTAAACAAATCTGCAGCCCATCTGCATCTACATAGATGCATCAATACACTGTCCCTTCTCTCTTCCCTCTGTCTCTCTCTGGAACAGACAGGATCATGTGTAGCTCTGATATTTTGGCACGAGATGTGTCAGACAGCTCTGGGTCCTCCTGAGCCTCCTGTAAGACCCCTGCTGGATGCTTTCAGTCCATTCAACAGCCTTTACCACTTCTGGAATACTTCACACATCTGTCAAAACAGATCAATTGAGTTCAAACAGATGTCAGAGGGGCAAACCGCATTGCCACGGGCCAGCGCATTCTTCTTCCCGATGCATCACTTTGAGTGTGTGTGTGTGGTTTGTATGTGTGTTATACGTCACAGGGCAACCATGCTGACTCCTTCATAGCTTACTGGTTTCAGCAGGAGCGAGGCGTTTAAGGACCAATGCCCTCTTCTCCTCTCTTCAGTCTGTCGTGTCTCTTGCTGCGTCACAGCTTCCAGTCTTTTCTCACTCTTTCATCCTCTCTTGTCACGCCTGCTCAGGTTCTCTCTCTTCTCTCCAGATCATCTGTTTCTTTTATTTTTTTTTTCCTCATCTTGCCGGTTTTCCCCCGTCTTTGTTCTTTCTTTTTCCTCTTATCGTCATCTCACTTATCTTGCTCTCTCAATAAGATACTTTATCTATTTCCCTCTCTTCTACTCATCGGCCCCTCTCATGACTTCTTATCTCTCACTTCTGCTTCATCAATCAAAATCTTTATTTTCTTTCTCCGTCTTGTGCCATCTGTCCTCCTCTCTTTTATCCTCCCGCTTTCTTTCATTCACAGTAGCCAACAGCTCAGCTTCAATATCCACCAACAGAGAGGCAAACCATCCATATCTCATCACTCAGGCAGCCACAGCAGCAGCAGCAGCAGCAGACTGTGCTGTGATGTGGAGAGAAACTCGATCGAAGCTCATATTGCAGGAGCTCAACTCCCAGAAGCCTGGCCAGCCTGGCAAACACACACACACACACACACACACACACACACACACATATACACACCTATATACACACACGCTAAGTACAAACACATGCAGCCATGCAGGCAGATGCATACCACATGAGAGAGCTCTGTCGTTCATTCACTCAGGCATTCTGTTGTGACCCCTTTTATTCATACACATGCACACACACACTTACATAATCAGTCACAGCCAAAATCTGTACTCATTCATTCATTTAGAAGCACACAAACAAGTCACACACTCACACACACATCTGTCCGCAGAGGTGAGGGGGTCGTCCACACACGGGCCCCTCAGGCAGAAGCTCAATTACATGTTAATAACACACTACGGGGCTACAACAGCACAACAAAAACATACATGTGTTGGCTCACTGACAGTATTAACAGCTTTATGAGTGGGGGCTCCGACACCCATCACTGATTTATGAGAGACTATTAATCAACAGTTGCTAAGATCTAAATGATTTCCTTACTGTCCCATAAAAGAGGGCAAGATGGCAGTAAATCTGAATCACTCGAGTGAAAAAGATTCATTTCTGTGAAAAAGTCCACTTTTAATACAGCATCAGTCGTCTGGATTAGTGATGTCCAGAGTTCACTATCCCTGTAGCCCAGCAGCCCCATTCACCACCTCCACCCGACTGCAAGATGCTTTTTGGCCAGAATGATAAATTCCACCTCCAACACGGCTGACACTGGGGGGAACTGCAAGAGATTCTGGGCCCCATGAAAACGTTTCACTTGGGGCCCTGAAACAGTAAATATCTATAATCCCTGTAAAACCTGTCCAGCTCAGGGCCCCTTGAATCATCACAACCCACCACCACCATTCAGGAAGGGCCCCTGGTGAGTAAGAGACCTACTCACAAATAAGATATTTCCTCTGAAAATGAGGATTTGCAGCATGTTTACTTCTTCAAGAGCTTCTTGGAAACATACTTGGATGGCTGGACTCAAATTAATCAGGAGAACCATCCCCACTTAAAATGAGTTAATTAAGTTCATTTAGGGTGGCAACTAACAATTCTTTTCATTATGGATTAACCTGTTTGTATTTTTTATCTTATCAATTAATCATTTAAACTATAAAATAAAAAAAATTATAGGAAATCCCCATCACAATTTTCCAGTCCAAGTTTCATTTATATACATGAAGAAGAAAAAAAACAGCAGCTCTTCACAGAGAAGCTGGAACCACCGATCAATCGACTAATCAATTCATTGACTAATGTGTTATTTTGATGACCCAAACAGTTTAGTGTCTGACGCTCACCACCATATTACAACCTTAAATCAGCCTTTTCCCCAATGAAGTTTTGAACTGCAGCTCTGACCCGGACGAGCCGCAGGTAAACGACATTTACGCACGTGTGACTCGGTTCATGTTGATCCTACCTGTGTCTGCTCGCCGCTCTCTGTCCGCTCTGAATACTGGACTCCGCATATCCGAGACCCGAACAAACCCGGGTTAACGCGAAGGCGAGCAGGTAAAATAAGGTCCCCATCATCAAGTCCAGTGTGGTTTACAGAGAAACAAATGTCATTTAGTCTCCAAAGTTTCTCCCAGAAACAGTCTCCCGTTCGTTTGTCTTTAGTGACGTGCTGTCGGTAAATGAGGATGGAAAGCCATGAGTTCAGAGGATGAGAAAGACCCGCAAACAGCGCGGTGTCCAGTCAAGTGCATTTCAGATGGTAAACTGCTGCTGAAGAAGCGACAGAGTCTGACTGCTGCTGAAGAGCGGAGTTAGAGGAAGAAAGTTTCCTGTCAGGGCTCCAAGAGCCGTCATGCCAGCTCAGGGTCTCTCTCTCTCTCTCTCTCTCTCTCTCTCTCTCTCTCTCTCTCTGTGTGTGTGTGTGTGTGTATGGATGGATGGATGGATGTGCCCTCTTCCCTCTTTCTACCCTCATTTTCTTCTGTGTTCCTCTTAAGACTAATTCAGCTCAACCCTTTTCAGTTCTTGTCAACTGAGACTGCTTCACTGGCACTGAGAGACATTTTTGACCCAGCCAAAACAATTTAATGTCAAAATAACATTGTTGAAGTAGACAGTCCAAGAAAAACAAGCCAGCTCCAGAAAACTTTAAAGCCCCCCCATGATAAAGTTCAAAAACAGGTGAAACCTTTTAATGGACATGAAAAATGTCCAACATGAGAGTACTATACAGTTGGCTATACTCCATGTTTTAGGTGGCTGCGTTTTCTTTTTCCCAGCTGCCCCTCATGTTACGGTAGGTGAAGGAATGATGGGTATATACGTACTTTGCTGCTTGAGCAATGGTTTTCTTTGTATCACTGACACATTTGTTTCACATTGGAAGTTCTCAAGATCATTAGAAATGTTTTATCTAAAGGAATTCAAATGTCTTGGTAAATACCTAAATGCTTCCACCTTTACTCTGTGTAAAAAGTTTAATGTATCCACCCATATATATATATTCAGATACATTTGTGGCCAATACTTGCATATCTTAGCACATCAGAAAACATGTCTCTGTTCCAGTTAGTAGCTGTTTTGACATTTCAGTCACATCACAGGATCTTCTTTAACAGATGTGGTTTGTCACAAAAATGTAGATGTTCAAATTTCCATTTACCAGAACGCTTTAAAAATGTTTCACCCATTAGCTTAACCTGAGACCCTGTAACTTTCGCCTAAATGGCAACCACAGTGGCCACAGGTAACAATTACAGGATATGACACAGCAAATTTCCTGTCATTTCCTAACATTGTTCATTTAGGTGCTTTAAAACATCATCGTATGGAAACTTCATTGGGATGAAATGCTGCGTAATGGTAGTCAGTGAACTGGCTCAGTAATGTCAGTTATAGAGCGATATCTAAACTTAGCTACCATTAGCCAGCACAGGCTACTGGTCACACCAGACCAAGTAAGTCTATAACAGCAAAATCCCTAAGTGTATTGAACTGAGCAGGGATGCCTTTACTGCTAATGAATTCATCTTTTCATTTCTTAAAGGAAATGTATGTTTTGTTTCTTTTAAAACTAAAATAGTCTCACTTTAAATTTAAAAAATAAAAATTATTCAAAAGTGAGATTGTTTCTCATACTTTTTTCATGGTCAAGAGTGAATATTCAGTCTGTTTTAAGCTAATGAAGATGAGAACACATTTACTCTAAGTGCTCTGGAAAATATTTTTTAAGCTATCATTATTATGTAGCTCCAAAGCAGCTACATAATAATGATAGTGATGCAATGATTTTTCTAGCTACTGTTTCAAAGTCAAGAATGAGCTTTCAATCACAGTATTTCATATGAGGTCTAGTTCATTCTATGCTCAGGTGAGAGGCAGTTTCACAATAGTAAATGATTGACAAATAATTAATTAACATTCAGCACATGGAGGAGTGTGAGTGTACATGTGTGCAT
Source organism: Lates calcarifer (assembly GCF_001640805.2). Lineage (NCBI taxonomy): Eukaryota > Metazoa > Chordata > Actinopteri > Centropomidae > Lates > Lates calcarifer. Next base: position 18,931,183 of record NC_066839.1, read on the forward strand.
CGGTTGCTAGTGATGGCTAGTTCCCTTGCCTCCCTCCTCCCTCCTCATAATCACAGTCAAACTGAATGTAATCAGTCTGTCTGCCTTGTTTCCCTTGGGATCAGCATGGCAGATTTTTATCTGAGAAGTGTATGACATCTAACAGCCCAACTCAAAGGAAAGACACACATACACAGACACACAGCACGTAGTAACAACTCCTCATCCTCTGGATAAAGAAGCTGTTCTCGAGGTGTGATTGATGCTGTTGTACTACCAGAGCCAACAGGGAGGTTGACTCCACGCCATGATTTACATTGCACTTCATTTCCCCTTCTTTCCCGTCCTTATCTGTATCCAAATTTAGCAGACATGCCAAAAAGTTTAAAATAGACCTGTGCTATCTCAGCAGTTCTGTCAGAGATACTGTACTGGAAACAGTGTCGGTTCAAATTCCATATGCTTCCAGTTAATTATCAGAGGATGAAGTACAGTGTAACAAACCCCATTTCCGCAAATTTGCTGAAGTCTAATGTGATAGTAGTGTTTGGAGATCTGTGGGTCAAAACTAAACAGAAGGACAAACAGGGTTACTCTTTTGTCTGTTTGTTTACTCATGTTCAGAGAACCTTAAACACTTTCATTTTCCTCATGACCAAGTTTTCTGAGAACTTTTGTAGGAGGTTATTTACCTTTTCTAGAGTTCAGTTGTCCTCCAAGTTTATTTTTATACTTCTAGTCATGAAAGCTGTGCATTTCTTCCACTGCTGCCACAGAGGAATGCCCAACTCTGCAATCCTCCCATCAGCCCACTAATGAGATCAGCTCTCCCAGCTGCTCTGTCACAGACTCTGCGACTCCCTACTGAGAGCGTAGCCAAGCATACTGAGGAGGATGAGACGATAATGGAAACACACGGCCGCTACTTGTACTTTTATGACGTAAAACAGACACCTGGTAACTTGGTATCTAATTCCAGTATTCATCAGCCATACCAACCTGAATTAAATAAATCGTATGTTAACTGCAGATATAGTGCCAGTGTTTAGGAGTTAAATTGTGGCACATTTGTTCCATGTTCCACTGTTATGTTTGTCTTGGTTTTTATGCTCTTTAACTGGTAACTCGCCATCATTACACAGTAAATGTAGTTGACAGTTAAAAGAGTTGAATCTGGCAGACACATAAAGTTAGCCACAGCCTGCTGACACTCTTGTAAAATGTATTCCCAGCACACAGACCTCTGAACTTTTTGGGGTCCATGCAAAACAATACATTAAAATGCTTGCCAAATAAAAGTTAGAAGCAGATTAGGAAGTGGTGACCTCTGTTTGGTGATGGGAAGCTCACTGTATTTTCTCTTATGGCTCATTAACTGTAGCTACAGGCTGCAATTTGGCTACTATACCTTTCAATTGAACTGTGGTTGGTGTGAGATGCTGGCCAGGCAGCAGTGTAAGCGATAAGGCTGAGAATAAATGCGAGGCCTCAGGAACCATGTGATGTATGACACAAACCAGATATAAGACGAATTGGACTGTGGGTGAGTTGAAAGCGATGATGAGGGCTTTGAAGAAGAATGGCGTTCATCATGTTGGAACGCACAAATTCTCACCCACATCCCCTCTTTGTTAACTATAAATCGTAAGAAAGCAATTAATCAGACAGATACACATACACACAGTCACACCCTATTAAATTTCAGCCAAATTCCTTCCCTAAATTACTTCCTACTCTGAAGCCAAAGCTTGCCTAAATCAATCTGCACCATTTCCAGAATGACTTGTAGAAATTAGTACCATTTGGAATTTAATAGTGTTACGAGCTTGTGTGCGATATTGACAGGTACTGAAAGTCTGTTTACTCCACATTTAAAATAAACTGAAGTTTGTTCAACTCTCTGAAGCTGTTTGTCCACTTGCTAATTTTCAATTCCCTTTACCATGAAAGAGGAAAGTAATCATCCTACACACATTGCTTGGAAATCATGCATCATAGCAGAGCAAGAAGTTCTGCTGCATAAATCTATAGAAAATTCTCTGAGTCTCGCAGTTTCATTCTTCACTCCACATTGCTCTATGTGCTAAGCTAACAAAACTATACTCTATCTAGAGCTGCATTTTTCAGTTGTCTGTCTCACATTTGTCTAACAGGACAGATGCAACATGAATCAATGTGCACCGTGCTAACACAGAGTACATAGTGCTGCTGAATGCATACTCTGTAGATACAGACAAAGCACTGGAGCTGCTGCTCTGCTAAGGTACAGACAAACAGGAGCATCAGTGCGTCACGTGTGTCTACACGAGATGCTGTACTTGGGCACAGCAGTGCTTTAAGCTTGTTGGTAAAATCCACATGATGCACCATGCTTGCACCATCTTAGATTTGTGAGCTAACATGCTAACATTTGTCTTTCCACACACAGTTCAGCTGAGATTGAACATGAATGTGTGTACTAAATTTCATGGCAACCCATCTAACATTTGTTAAGACCTTTCACTCTAAGTCAACCTTATGGTGGCACTGAAGAAAAGGTCAGGGGATCACCAAAGCAATTTGGATACATCTTCTGGGAACCACGAATACATCAACTGTTATTGCAGTTCATCCTACTGATTTTAGTCTAGATCCTTTCTTGCATGGATAATACAAATTAGACTTGTAAAAGATTAAAACTAAGCTTTCCTTTACTTTTTCACTTCATGTCACTTCACACTGTTTGACCCTCGCCTGGTCCCTAAACTGTGATTAAATTCATGTTAAAGACACCCCAGAGCCCATGTCCAGAAGGAGCTCTATACCATTTGACAGCGTGTCTAATTCTTTCAGTTTACATGCTGTTAACTTTTATTTTCTCCTGCAGATGCTGCAGGGTGAAACTTGCTGATGAGTCTCTTCTGCTTTCCTTCCTCACAGTTAGCTTCCTCTCACTGGAATCTCTGGCGCTTTTGTCAGTTTATGTGGTTGCACTATGAGGCTATCTTTAAAAAATGCAACTGGATAGCATTTCTTTCCTTTCCTGTGGCTTTAGATTAATTGCATCTTCCCTAAAGAGCCAGCTTGCATTGGGATGTACTTGGATCGACCCTGTCAACTGTGTGGCGTTCGTTGGCTGGGCCACTGGACTCTTGACCAAAGCCCTTGGGAAGATTAACATTCCTGCGGGGGGACCACTGTATCTCTGCCATTATAAATAGGCAGGATTAGGCTATACACAACAAAACAAACAATGCTCTCTGTTATAGCAACACACAATATATGTTGATAAGGGATCATTACTCTAAACAGTTAGTGTACAAGTCTGAATTCTGAATACTTTGAAAATCTTGTATTCTGTGCCTTTCTATTGTTCCTATTGTACCCCGTTTCTTTTCTATCTACTCCCACTGCTTCCTCCACAGCTTTATCTAGACTGTGTGTGTGGTGTTTGACTGCCGCATGTTTCCAGTGCTTTGTGGCTGCCATGTTGACATTCTTCAAGGCTTGGCCTGCATTTCACATTTGTGCAGGTCAGGGTGTTTTGTTTGCTTTAACTATTATGGGAGACCCCCAGTTGTTATTTCGCACTTTGGAGGAACCTTTAAAATGGCTCTGCTGGTGTGTTGTGCACTGCTGCACCAAAAAGGCTGGAGCCTCGGGGGAGGTGTCTCAAGAGTGTATTTCTGTCAGACCTCCGTCAAGCTCTAGACTCACTGACTGATTTTTTTTTTCCTTTTGAGGCTTTATGTGTTCAGACCACATGTACTTCCAAGACAGCATGCATTCATACGTCAGACTTAAGTGTGTATGCAGCAAACATACAGTAGTCCTATGCAAACCCAGGTTCCTCGCACACAAAGCTCCCTCATGCTTTTCCAGACTTTACACAAGCTGAAGGAGCCAGTGTTTCTGAAACATATCTCGACTCTTTTATAGTTGTCTAACAAAAAGTTACCTCAGTTTAAAGTCCACTTCTTGTCAGACAAAGATAAACAAAACGTAAATGTGACCGTGGTGAGCCTGTTTTGACTGAGAAGGCGATTTCAGTGTTAATCATCAGAGTTACTATCATGAGTCAAAAGCTTCAGTTTCATTGGAAATGATTAGCAATGGCGTGTTCACATTCCAAAATAAGGTAATGTAAATACATTCAATCTTGCAGTGACCTTGCCTCACTGAACGGAAGTTCATAAACCTCCGTTATGAGAAACTTAAACTCTGGGGCTCCACTGATTCAACTCTATGCTGTGACAGCCAGGAATTCTTTATGATGCTGAGACACAGTGGATAATGGGCTTATGACTTATATCCCACATTAATAATCCATAACCTGAACTGTGTTCTTGGCCCATGATCAAGGTATTACAGTTCTATTAGGATGATGAATGCAATGTTTCATTACTTTAATCCTACTGAATTCAACTGTGGTAGTCAGACATTTTCTGGTAACACTTAGCAATAAAACAAATGATGACTTTCCCTGCTGAATCAGATTACCTTCATTTACAAAAAGTGACTACTATTCTTACGTCTTGTCTTACTTGGCTGAGAGCAATATGGGACTTAGCAAGACCCCAACAGGAAATGTTAAAATGTCTTGACCTTTTTGGCCACTTGGAGGCAGTGCAACAAGCTGTAAACACAACACATGTTGCTTGTAGAGAACATTAGCGATCATTTAGAGTCCTGTTTTTGGTGAACTGATTACTATAGCTCTGCTTTGGTTTCCCCTTTTTGAGCGAAACAGAGTAGAGCTGTCACTCTTTTGCTGCTAATGCGTCACTCATATAATCTCTACAGATTTCTAACCCGTTTCCTAAGCCCATTGCTAGCCTTGTAGTCACACCATTTAAAATGCCTACAATTTCTGTTGTGCTGTATATTAGTGTATTTTGTCGACAAATGAAGTCAGGTACAATCAGTGTACTGCTCCTTTTGAAAGAACTAAATCAACTGTATTAGTTTTAAAATAAATAGATTTTTTAGGCTAATTAGTGATGGTAGCTTTGTGGCCATTTCACCAAAGGTTTGCTGATACTTCTATTATTCTTTCCACCAAATGGGAGATATGTTAGCTTTCAGAAATGTCCAATATCTGTGACTTGGAATTACATCTTGGAGGCTAGCATTTTTTCTCACTTGGCTACTTGTAATTACAGTTACTTGTAATTATGGTAATTAATTATGTTAGCAAGACTAACATAATCAGTCATCAAGATCACTGATGTGATGATGATCTACTTATTGGTGTTGGACATGTAGCATGCACAGGGTTTACCAGAGCTTTTTTGCTGAAAACAGATGTGTGTAGTGGCTGGAAAGAGTGCAGTTAAGTTGTGGGCCATAAAACCAAAACAATGAGCTGAAATGATGCTGAAGAGCTCTGTAAAACTGACTGGACTCTTCAGCTGGGTGATAATTCTCGATGGTTTTGTCACTACAAGCCTTTCACATCACATACTGTCATCTGACTGATTGTCATGATATAAAAAAAAATATTAGAGCAGCTTTAAATCAGCAAATGATTTTTACGACCTATGAACCCAAAATTCAAGAAAAGAATCATTACTGTACTGTCACTTGAAAAGCTCCATCTCCAACACTAACACAGGCACACTTCAGTTTATTTTTTCAAGATAATGTCTCATCACTATCACATGTGGAAATAAATACCCAGACCAGGGTTGTGGCCCTCTCTATCTATTCTGCTCTGTTGAAACTGATGTCCCAGTGATGCTGGGTGGGGTGAAGGGGAAGCAATTTCTCTGTCATTATAGTCATTACCCCCGGGCCCTTATCATCATGGATGTTTGTCCAAGAAATCCTGCGTTAGCACAGTTTTTGCATAGATGCTGGTATAACCCTCCTGAAAATGAAGATGAATTGGGCTGGGTCAGTTTCAGATACTTTGTGTGGTGGACTAGATGTTCATTCATTGTATACTCAGTATTTGCATTACACTGCTTCACAAATAATCCTCATCATCCTCTCACGTTGTCTTAGCATAAGAGAAGGCCAGGGATTATTAAAGAAGTCATGCAGTGCAAAGGGAAAGTAGATGCAGGGTGTGAGCCACCAGTTTACCCTTTGAGTGCCACATATCCCCATGAAAGCAGTAACTTTGCATGTTGTATGTTGGTTCTTTGTTTTATTCCATTGCTGATGTGTTTTGTTCCCTTTATTTTACGACGCTTCGTCAGCTACTTAATAGTTGCCAGTGATGGTTCACTGTGTGAATGGTGTGATACTTTTTGCTGTGAATCCCCTGTTGTCATACAAGATGAAACCGACCTCCTGTGTGGGCTTTGTTTGAAGAGACTGAGCTCATAAACAAACCATGAGGGAGTTGCAGCAGGATGTTTATGGGGATGTGAGGATGTGAGGTAGAATGAATTAGGAACCGCAGGGGTTTAAGCACTGGGGCCCCTGCCACACACATATATATGCACACAGTCACATATATACAGATAAACACCACCATCAACAACACTAGACCTTCTGGAGTTCTGTGTATCCTGCAGACACAGTCAAAGTCCAGTAAAAGTAGAAGCCACTAACAAACTAAACTTCAGCCACTGCAATTTTATTTTCAGTAAAATAACCTTTACAAGTCTTGTTTAATTTCAATGCGCTCTGTAACTGAGCTGTAAAAGTCATTTTCTCACACTATCTGCAGGGGATGCCAGATGGGGAGGTTTTGCACAAGAGAAACAGACACAGAGAGACAGACTCAAAGGAAGAGTGAGGGTCCATCAGACCAGTATCCATCTGCTAGGTTTTAACCCTGAACATAAACCACAAGTTCAACACTGTAACACACACATGGTTAAAATAAGTGAATAAAAACAATATATTTGCACAATTTCTCCATTTATACGTGTTCCACTTAATGTTTACCATGTGTCCATAGCAATGGCACGCATCTTGCGGTGGCTGCTTTGTTGTTGTGTTGTTGTCCCGTGGGAAAAAAAACCTAAGGCTTAGTCTTGTTTGAAGCTAAGTAGTCTTTAATATCTGCGCTTTGCTTACTTTGTTCATTTTGTTGCTTTTTTAATGCAACAGTCCTTAATTTGAACTTTCACTCCAGCCTGGTACTCCTGGGAAAACATTAGTCTGAACTCAGAACAACAGCTAGATCTTGGCTGAACAACAGCCTGATTTTACATTTACACTGTGCACTATTTACCAGACTGACTGAGCGCTTGTTTGTGCTTTGTGCGTTGTGCAGATAAATAGAGATGGAAGGTCATATGTTTAGGTGCTGAACAAGAAAAAATAGATAAGACTTGTTGTCTTCTCCCTACCAGTTTTGCATTTCCTCTTTAGTGTGCATTGCCTAACACAAAATGAGGGTGGCATAGGCTCAGAGCTCAACCAGATGATGAACATCTGTCTTGCAGAAGTGTCTCCGAGCAAGGGACAGGGATCTTTGCTTGCCCCTGGGCTGCTGAGGTCAGAGCAGGAGGTCAGGAGTGCAGAGTGTGTTCACTACAAATGAAAAGTACATTTCTGTTGTAAATCTAATAATTAATAGGTTGATATATAAAATGTACACTTTGCTCCATTTTCCTCTCTGTAGCCAACCGATTCAACACAGCTGTGATTCTACCTGTGTCCAGTTCATGAAAACATTTACACTGTTGTTCCAAAATCTGGTGTTAGGTAGGTCCTTCACAAGAAAAATACCCACAGGAAGTCACATGTTTTACGTTTCCAACAGTAAAAACAGTGGTAATTCAAAAAATATGATGGGGTATTGACAGTTGCTATGGCTAAACAGTAGCTGAAAAAAGAGAGGTAAAAAAGATAACCAAAAAAAAAAGAAAAACACACACAAGATAATGTCATACAATATGCAGGATTCACTATGTCAACACGTCATGAGACGATCACTTTACAGAGAATTCACCAGAGTGAATTAATCTGGCATAATCCCACTTTAGAATGTCAAAATGTAATACTGAAGTGATCCCAAACCTCTGGCTTTGCTTCCAAACTCCATAGAAGGGAATGTCCAGCCTTGAGGATTTAAGGTCTTCTGGGGCCAAATTTGTGCTTGACTGCACTGGGACCAACCTGACCGCTCTACTGATTACCTCATGTACCAGAGAGCTGGGCTGCAGCAGTAGCAGCAGGAGCTTTAATGAGAGTAAGAGTTAAAAAAAGCAAAAAACTTGAGTGAAGAAAGCCTTCCTTTATGTGGGTCTCTGTGAAGGATGTGTGTGAGAGAAAGAATGAAAAAGGGAGTGAAAAATGTGCTTAAATGTATTGGTTCTTTCTTAGTGTGCGTGTTTTTGTTTGTAGGAGTAGACCATGCTATAAACCACCACCTACGCCACCCATTGCCTTTAGCAGCAGGTTCAACTGCAGAGGCAGCAGTGTAACAGTGAAACCTCATCCAGAGTAAACACCGCACTACCCCTGTTTCACTTTAGATTCCCACTACTTGGAATTTTTGTTTTCTAAAAGGTGCTCTTTGTCCCCCAGTATTGATCTGGTGAGGCACATGGGAGTTCACCCACACTTAAAACTGACCCAGGTGGGTTGTTTATGCACGCTGATGATTAGTAGCAGAGTTGGATATTGGCCCTCACAGAGCTGCCAATAAGACATTTCTATGCTCCTCACCCTCCTCCTCTACCTTCCTTCCTGCAAATTTTCCTCAAAAGTGAGAGGCCTAAGGCTTTGCCTAGTGAGATGTAAATTGCTGCTATTGCTTGTACCTCAAATTACAAAAACATATTTTTTATTCAAGGCTAGAACTTTCCCAGGGCCCTTTGCTTTGATGTGAATGAGCTCAACAAAACCCATTTCGGTTTAAAAAATCACAAGCACCAGTCTGGAATTCCCTAATAAAAGTAAGGTTTTTATACAGCATTAGTAAGGAGAACCCTATGTTTTTTTCCCTCTCACGCCTCCACCTAAATGGTAACACTAGAGGTGATCGCAGCCCACACATGCCAGTATACAAAGCCAGCATTCATACACTGGTCCACCGTCTTCAACGCCCACAGCTCTGACAGCATACAGAAAGCAGCAGCCAACAGGATGGAGAGGAACGTAGAGCTGATATTTCATGGAAAGGAAAAACATGAACAGTACTGAATGAATAGTGCCCTCAACACACCATTTTTAGCATTGAACTCTGAAGGGCTAGTGTTTGAGAACAACACACCACTGTTTCAAGCTTGACCACTTTTAATTATCAAGAAAAGCAAAGGTGTAACTGGTACTGCAGTACATCCCATGGATGAAAAAAGTTGTTTGTACTGTAGAGAATAGTGTGAAAAAGACTGTCTGTGGGTTTTAGCTTCAGACAGTTATTTATACTTGGGGGTTTTTAGCGCCCACTCCAAAAGCTCTCTTGAGTGGGAAGCCACTTAAAGGATGATATGTTCCATATATCAAATGTAAGCAAGAATTTTACACACAGTCCACTTTCAAACAATGACCCTTTCAGCTTCTGAATTAAGTGCCTTGAAGGTCAAGTCCAGCAGCTTGTAGCAGCTTTAAAGAGAAATCTTGGTATTTTTAAACCTGAGTCTTCATCTTGTCATTGTGGCCAAGCCATGTCAACCTTGTGCTGGTCATGTCAGCTATTCTGGAAACATGGACTACAGCAAATATGCTAGATATTAAACGGTGTGAACAAACATACAATCAATTCAAACACTTGTCTGTGAGTCCAAACTAAAGTGAAGTAGGATGAGCTCGTAGCTAACTGCAGCGGTCTAGTTCTGGGGCAGCTTGCCAGCTGGCACTGCAGCTTCCTGGTCATTTTAATACAATTTAGCAATTCTTAAAGATATGTGGGGCTGTGGGTTGTTATTGGTTCAGTGTGTGTACATGCTGCTGAAGTGGTGGGAAAAATCATAAAGGGAAGATTACATTCATTCCTGTCCACTGAGAAATTCAAGAAAAATAAGTACCATGGCAATCTGGTGAACTGTTATGATGCTGACATGGAGCTTTTCACTTTGATGGTATTCAAACCTGTGTATACAGAAAAGGATATAAATCAAGCAGAATGGCAGTGACGGATCGTCCTGCAAGACAATATACCTCAAGAAAATGGTGATGTTCCTGAAGTCACTGCTTGTTAGTATAAGTTAGTATATGAAATTAGTCATTATGACAACAATTATGACAGTGAATCTTGGGGACATAACTATTCAAACTACTGCAGCTGGTGAGCTAAATGTTAAACACTAGCATGTTAGGATAATGCTAGTCAGTGACAACAGCTCTCTGTCCTTTCTCTGTACAGGACAGTTGGCATTTTTATTTTTAGGATGATACCTCATGTCATTCCATGAAGAGCTGTTAAGGGAAATAAAGCTCTACAAGCTAACAGTGTTGCTAATTGTCCATTAGTAAGCTCATTAGAGCCTTTACTGGGGAGGGTGAAGAGTGAAAGAGTGCAACACATCTAAAACAAATCTAAAAAAGTAGCTTCCACCGTTTTGGACTCCCCAGCTCTGTTCCCTGAAAGGTCATCAGTATCAGTATGACTTGATTTTAGTCAGTGATAAAAGTTTGAGGGTCAAAGTACAGTAAGACTGAGCTCAACACAAAATTGTGGAGATTTTACTTTGCAAGTGAACCCACAAGTGGAATTTGAATTGATTTTGGCATATTTTGCAATTTCATATGCTGGTCTAACCAGGCCCAAAAAAAAAAACAAGCTGAAAAAATACTAGAATCTTCCTTTAAAGAGTGTGCCAGCAATTTACTCAATCCAGCTGCACTTGGTCCTCTGCAGAGAATAGTGTGTGCCAGCTGTGTGGAAATACCAGCCACCTTGACCTCAGCAACAAGTCAGAGATAGGCAGGGTCCACTGATCTGAGAACAAGATTTTCTTTTTATCTCTGAAAACTGGCAGGCCAGAGTGGTTGGACTTATCAAGGACTGTTCTCATGCCATGCAATAACATCATCACCTCGGAATCACCAGACACTGGGCACATTTGTCTGATGGGTGTCAAGTGAAAGAATAAAACACAGCTCAGTGGTTCAAAACATTGTAAATTTTACTTCAAACGATGCATTAATGCAATGTAGCTATGTTTCCTCCTTAACTTTTATGCCTTAATTTGTCCACCATTGTCATGCTCTTCACATATCTTAATGCTTCATTGGATTGTGGGGAATATACACACTGAGTCATCACCTCCTTTCTCAGGCCTAATGTTATGGTAAAACATTCCTTTGACATTACCTTATTTCTTCTTTTTAATTTCACACTGTTCTGTATCTCCCCTTTCACAGGCAGCAGCACTGGGGCCACCTAATGAATGTCTGCCAAGGTTGTAGCAAGTGTGTGTGTGTGTGGGTGTGTGTAGGTCTGTGTAAATGTGGGAGAGCTGGTGCTTCATGGTGTATGCCCTGATTTGTGAAACATCTTTGTATAACTTTATTACCAAAGATGAATAAGGCAACAAATAACCCAAAACAAGTTTAACATATTATGTGTTGGCATGTGCTGTCTGTGCATGATATGCAGCACACATGTGTGTAAGCAGGCCTGTGTCTTTGCATACACAGTATCAGTGACAGACTCAGTATTATGGTTCCAGAGGTCCAGTAGCCACGCAGACAAGCAGCAGGTGGCCAACGAATGACTGTTTGGGGAGCCAGAGCTGATCAGCTAACTTGTTTACTTGACCTTGGCCTGCCATCAGTTGCTCATGACCTACAGTGAGAATGTTTACGGAGGAATGTAATCTGCCCAAGACCATTATTAACTTCTACCACCCTTGTTGATTCTATAACTTGTTTTGCATGTGCATTGGAATTACAGGGTCCTCCACTGCTCTGAAAAAAGTGACGTAATTTCCATGACGAGTCAGGAAACTTAATTCACAAATGAAGTTCTAGAAGTAGCCAGAGAATGGATTTTTCTTTTAGTCAAACTAGCTGGATAAATGTCCACTGAGCTGTAGGATAAGACCCAGTGGTCATTATTCTCTGACCTTAGTCAACGGTAAACTTAACTCTATTCATGGACAGGGCGTAGAGTGCAAAGACTAAGCCAAAACACTGAGCTAAAAGACACTAAAGCTGTCCTCAGAGCTGAGGGGAATGACAGATTTGGGTGAACATTTCTCTGTATTTGTTGTTAGATCAAATGTTTATGCAAAAATATTGATTAGAGCAGCTTTAAATAGCTACTGTACATTTTCTGTTTTTTTTTTACCTGCCCCACAGGGAACTGTTTGCTACTTATATCTCCATCCACAGGAGTGTCATTACCTGTGAGTTACTCATAACCACTTTGTGTGAAAGAAAATCTGATATGGAGCTTCATCTATTTGAAATACACTTGCCTGCAGGCATGGCAACAGCAACCCAGCCATCACAAAGGACAGTTCATGCTGGTTTTTTCTTTGTGGGTCACTATGTTATGTCTAAGTTTTGTCTTCATAACAAGTCTCTGATGCTACAGCTGTGGGCAATTTTGCTCCTGTGGAGCCTCTCCAGTCATTCAGTCTGACTTTATCATAACTCTGAAGGGGCTCATTTACAAACTGACTGTAATTTTTAACACAGGCTTGTGGTGCTATTGTCAGACTGTTTGTCACTGTGTTGTCTTTGCTCACAGGAGATGAGCCAAGGATTCCAGCTCAGTCTTCATCCAAATCATCGGGTGCTGTGAAAAGTTTCCCTGTCAGTCAAGGATATTTGCATATTTAAAAATTCCATGATGGCTTCTGTTGGTCTGGGATGACTGGCAGACATACAGTAGACACAGTGTGAGAAATAAAAGTTTAGCTTTAAAACTTGGAGTGACAGAGAAGCAGAACCTCTTCGTTTCAGGTCTCCAGCACAGTTTGGCTATTAAAGTGTGTGACTGCAGCCTCAGTAGCTGCCTCTCCCCGCTGCGTCGAGAAGAGGAGTCCTGCTGGTCAGGGATTATAAAGCTGGAGGCTGTTGGCTGTGGAGGTCAGCAGCAACAGTGAGGGGCTGTCATGTACGTTTAGGCCTAAGACTAAATGGAACGAGACAGAAGTTAATTTGCACACACACACGCACACATACACACACAGTAGTAACAGCACCAAGGAAACATAGCCTACCAAGACCTGAAGCAGACCCTACAGACAGTGTAACACACACTTTAATACACATGTCAAACACACACACGGCAGCACATTTCACACTCTGCCCTCCCCAGTAAAAAACCTCCAGAGCTTGAAGCACACTCCCTGTAGAGCAGTATAACCACTCCACACTTCCTCTGAGCTGCCATGGTGACAGTTTGAAAAACAGTCGTGTTCCTGTTTTTTGGGCAGTGGTCACTTGATAGTTATGGTCGCTGTCAGGTGAAAACCTTGAATCTCCAATAAGTCACTTTTTCAGTGTCTAAGAACAGAAGCGTAGTCTTTAGCTCCCATGTTCTAGATGTAGTTCAAGCTTCATCAACAATAAACTACTATACAGAAAAGGGGTGAACTTATTGTTCAGTCAGGTGTGTGCTTTAGGCTAACATCAATGTCTCAAAGCAGTGAAAAGTAATCAAGATACTAGCCTGTGTGAGCCAACTGGGTGGTTATGTGACAGTTTATACTGTATAAGTACTTTGAAGCAATATGATTGATAATTTATGCTTTGCTGAAACTGCACGAGATGGCCCTGTTGACTTCCCTCTTCAAAGCTGACACAGCAATTGGGGGAAGGGGGATAATCTTTAAAGCATATTGCAGATGGTATAAGATCACACAGATGGCTGTAACTGTAACTCTAATGTAACTGAATGACAAACAAGACTAAGTCTATGGGCACACCATAGCAGCTCTGAGATATCGCACATGGATGTTCTGAACTAAATAATGACATGCTGATGCCTGTATGTAATGTTTATAATGTTCATATCTGGGGCAACATGGTTATGCAGTGGTTAGCACTGGTTGCCTCACAGTAAGAGGGACCCCGGTTCACCTGGGGCTTTTCTGTGTTTGAATGTGCCTGGTGGGTTTCCTCTGGGTACCTCAGCTTTCTTCCAACAGTCCAAAAACATGCAGGTTCAGTTGATTGGTGACTCTAAATTGACTGTAGATCTAAATGTGAGTGTGAATAGTTGTCTCTATATGTCAGCCCTGCAATAGACTGGTGACCTGTCTAGGTTGAACCCACCTGCATCTCGCCTAGTGTCAGCTGGGATAGGCTCCAGCCCCCCATGACCCTCAGAAGAAAAGCGGTATAAGTAATGGATGGATGTTCATATCTTTAGCTGAATTATAGTTATACATTAAAGGTGATATATGCAAGTTCCTCTATCACTACATAGCAACGTTAGCTTTTACAGCTGTTTTCTTATCAGTCTAGAAAAAACTTTTAGTTGCCAAGTGTGGGGTTGGTCAGCCTGGGCTGCTGGTGTTTTTGTCCTGAAAGTTTCAAATGGGGGTGAACACAGGGAAAATGAAAAATGACTCAGTAGTTGTCTCCTTTTCAGAGGTGAACATCTAGACAGAGACCTCGCTACTGCAAACTTTCAGCCGACAGAAATCATCACTCTCTTATCACAGTGAATTAAATAAAATAAAGACAGCGACCGTGTGGGAGTATTGTCTTATTCAGTAATGAGACAAGGTGAAACAATGTTACCTTGCTGTATCTCAAGTCCTAGAAGTATGAGATAGATATTTATTACAAAGTGAATGAAACAGTATAAAACACAGTTACACTGGGTAATATAATTAAAGCATGGCATGGCCTGACTATACAATACAGTCATCCAGCATTGTCGTGGTGTTATCGAGGGAACTCCCACTGGGCCATAATAAAAACCTATACTGTAAGAAGTGGGATTCCTGGTAACCCCTTGGTTCAGGGGTTCCAGCTTTAGTTCAGCATGTTAGAATGCGAGCAGTAGCTCATGGGAAATGATGGGAATGGAGTAGGTACTTGGTCATAAACTAAAGTATTAAACAGATTTAAATTCTGACCCTCTGTTGGCACTATATGGAAGTCAAGGAATCTGGAGACCATTAGCACCTGTAACAAAATTTCATGGCAATCCATTCAGTAATTGTTGAGTAATTTCACACAAATCCAAAAATATCAACCCTAATAGCAGAGTTTGATGAAAAGTCAAAGGATCACTGGAGTCTTTAGGATTGGTTCTCTGGGGACCATGTGGGTAATCCATCTAACACTTGTTGAGACTTTTCAGGTGGAAAGTAAGTAATCCAGTTAAAAAAAAGACTTGATAGAGTCTATAAAAGACTGTTCTAATCCAGTAAACCTGTACAATGTACCTGTACAATCAATGTACCTGTACAATCATATTTAAACTTTGTATCTTACATTTAGGTTGGTTACTCTTGCAATTGCTCATCACCTTCTTCAAATTATCTGTGCTGTAGTTGCCTCTAGGTTAGACAGAAGCCGTATAAAACTGTCAGTGTTGTTTCATGCCTGCACGCTTATCTGTCCTTCACATTATACCAGGTGTCTCGGCTTACTGTAATTCCTCATTCTTAGCACTCTCGCACACACTGTCCTGTCTGAAATGTTGCTGTCGTCCTAACTGATTGCCCATCCGTCCTGAAACATTTAACTGCCTGCTGAAAGGAGGCATTACGTGAAAATGAAATTATCAGCCTTTAAAAACAAAAGCGGTGAGGCAGTTACAATAAGCTGCTGGGAAGTTCAAAGAAAATGCAGTGGCATGTTTTTGAAGGTGATTCAAACCAGACCTGGGCCAAACAGAATTTGCCAATAACTTTGTGGACTGTGGAGAAACAGATGGTAAGGCTTATCAGAACCATTCAGAGTGTATCAGGTAAATTATCAATCATATTATTTTAAACAGATTTTGGAAGTTATTGCATGCTCATATCTGGCAATAGTCATTATTCTGGATTGTAATCAGGCTCCAGTGCTCCATCTGTTTAACAACTTTCAAATTTCTAAAATTTTCTAAAACTTCCTGGGCCTCAAATGCCATATAGCTTTACTGAAACTCTAGAAATACAATTGAGGCATTGTTGGAAAGGGAACACTAGTAAACAGGCCTCCTCACGTTTGCCCTTTTCCCCCTGCACATGTCCGACTTAGAGGGGGCGGAACATTAGTTCAGGTTATCCATCCATCCCTCATTCATTTATTCATCTGTATCTGTCCTGCCTCAGCTCCCAACAGCCCTCCTCAACTGAGCAGCACCGTCACACTCTTTCATGCATGTCAAAGCCGCATATTTTATGTTCCCCTCTGCCCCCTGCAGGTCCTGCTGCCGTGATTTAGAGCAAGAGAAGAAAGAGGACAGGAACAGAGAGAACAGGAGGCCCTGAGTGGAAGAATGCCTCCATCCTTCCTGATTTAAACGATACCACTGAGGAAACACCAGCCGGGACCTGTAAAGGTAAGATTTGAGATGTTAAGAGACACACTCCAGAGGCTTTTACTGAAAAAGCCAATGTGGGGTCATACTTTTTAAATGTACTCTTACTGCTCATGTTGAATGTTGTTCACTTTTTTTTGGTTTGTAAACCTTCAAATACACACAGCATCTAGATTCCTGGTCTCTCACAGAAAAACTTACTTCAGACATGAAAATGAAATATCTTGTTTCTTGCGCTCTTCACTAACCTAAACCTGCATTTATTACATTTTTGGTCAGTTGGGAGAAGCACACACGGTAAACATAACATTAATCAGGTTTCCATACTAATGTAGTGGAAATGTCCTCCACAAAATCAGCAAAGGAAAATATGAATCAAAGCATGTCTGAACAGAATAACAGTCTCCTCATTGGTCCACACCGTCTGTCAAGTGGAACAGGAGCAGAAGTCACATGCTTCATGTATATTGTGTATATTTGTTTGATAAGTCTGTTTACATTGCACTTTGTATTTGTAACAATTTTACTTTTAATGATACAACAAGTGTAATTTTTTATTTACATATTTGTGTGATTTTTTTGTGTATTTTTGTTACGTGCAGATCGAAAAAGTCTACAAAAACAGGTGAGTTAAAACAAATGTATTAACATATTGTCACTATATGAGGATGTTAGCAGACCATTTCATTATTACACATCCAGCTGATATAGAGTAACAGATTCACTTTTAATTGTGTTTTGGTCCATCTCAACTGCTGAGGATTTTATCAGAATCCTTAGCTGCTTAATGCTCCACTGTTACCAGCTAGCACCTAACTTTGTTCGTCAGGAGCTGGTCTGGTAGCGTACAGTGGGTTGCCTGTAATTGAAGATTCAGAGACTGAACCAAAACAGTAAACTTGCAAAACCTGTAAAATTCACAAGAATAGTCATCCATTGTTAATGTTAAAATCGTGCAGGAGCTCTTTGCTGTCACTACATTACATTACATGCTGTTAGCATTCACAGCTTTTGTTAACAGTCTAGAGGAAATGTCATGAGTTCAGCATCAACTTTATTCCTTTAGTTGCAGAGAACCGTCTAGAGTGGTGGAAAGCAATGCAGTGTTAACTCTTGCTTCGCTTCAATTCAATTTTCAATTCAGTTTTATTTATATAGCGCCATATCACAACAAAAGTCATCTCAAGGCACTTTTCATATAGCGCAGGTCTAGACCGTACTCTTTAAAATAGGTATTTACAGAGAGAGACCCAACAAATCCTTCTAGCTCTATCACTTATTTTCTTCGACTGAAGTTAGCATGCTAACCAGCTAGCTCCAGATTGGCTGGCCTATCTTGCCACTTTCCAGTAGCAACTCACTGTAGCGTCTAGACTTCCCTGAAGAGGGTGTATCATATTCTAACCTCTTATATTGTAAATGCAATGATAGCTGAAGCTCTTAGCAAGTGACCATCACCATCTGTTCCTGGCAAGAAACCACATTCTGAATCAGTGAAAACTTACATATAGTTCCTAGTTAAGTTGTGATATTTTTTTAAAGAAGGTAACACTGAAACTGCAACATTACCGATAATAAGAAAACCAGTGTATTAGGATATTTGTAAATTTCTCATGTAAACAGTACTCATTGTTGTTTTGCACACAAGACTTGTTCTGTTCCACCACAGATTAAAAACAGTCTGGCCACATTTCCTCTGAAGTGACTCTATTTAATAGCAGGTAACCTTTTTTTTCCAAAGGGGACGCACTTAGTACAATGCTTTTGTGTTTGTGAAGAACCCCAAGAACTTCTTCTAAGAAAACACTATGACGGAACACACAAGGAATGCAGCGGATCATCAGATCTCTGGGTGCCCCTTTAAAGTGGTGATAAATGTTAAGCAGTTCTTCAAGGTGTAAGGTGATCAAAGGCGTGGCAGAGGCCTGGGCTTGCTTTATGAGAGTGTGGTGGTCAGCCGATGGGCCTTGGGATCAGAGGGCGGGATTCACTTTTCCTCAAGCACACATCTGTGTTTCAGGCCAGTGAATGTCCTGAACTAATGCAGGATGGCCCGTTCAGGCTTTCCCAACTTCTCAATTCCTATGAGTTAGAGATATCCCCAAAACTCAGCTGTCACTGACACACTTAATTGTTTTTCCTGTTGGCATATATCATTATTACAGTCTTGAATGTACACCTTTTCAAGACATTCCATAGATTAATGTTTGGCTTTGTGTGTGGGGGATATTTTAAATTGCAAATCGGAGCACCATGCTGTTATTTATTTGGTCTTCTTTAATACTGTTTAGCATCTGTACTCTGTGCGTATCTTCTCACTGGAGCCAAAAATCAGGTAAGACTTGGACAGACTTCAACATTATGAAACAAAATCTGCTGTTTTTGTACCCTGACATTATAGGTTGACATGTTCCATTTAGCCACCAGCTACAGAGGGACGATTAATTCAAATCACATGGCTAACCTTTAACAGTCCGCGCATGAGAAGTAGTGTGGGTTGATTTTGGCTGAGAAGATGAGGTATAGAATTTTACAGAATTGGTTAATTGATGGAAATATGATTATATGTAAAAATAAAGTATAGACCTGTGACTGACACTGTGGAGGAGTCTCTGAGGTTCAAGAGAGGAGAAAATTCAAATGGAGCCCAAACGCTGGAACTGCTTATACTGTATTGTAGATCCAAATTCCCAGCATTCCCTGCCAGACCGCTTGAGAACACAAAAACAATTTTAGCACAGACTGAAGAATAAAGAGAGGAGAAAAACAGAAACATGGGGGAATTGTTTTGTTTCTTTTGTTCTTCTCTCTTTCCATGCTGTTTTCACTCTTAATACCCTCTGCTCCTCTGTGTCTGTCTTTGCAATATTTTTAACCTGACTCTAAAAAGACTGACCTTTTATGGTTGATATTAGCATTTTTTTTCTTTTTTTATCTCTGTCCATAGCCATCCACTCACTGACAAGAGCTCAAATAGTGTATCTGATTTACTGCTGAAATGGTGCAGCATCCCATCACACAGCAGCCAGCGTTTGATATATTATCTACTACTTTCACAATTTTGCTTAAAGCTTCATTAATTGATGTTTTGACCACTTGGGGGCAATGAAGCTAGATGCAAACACAACACTGACATCACCTTATAAAGTTGATATGGCAAAAGTGTTAATGCTGATTTATACGTCTGTGCAGGATCAATGCAGCGCCTTTGCTGTAGGCTATGGAAGTGGCCTATGCAGCTGTGTGCTGGTGTGTCTGCGTCCACCAAAATGCCAGTTGGTGGTGGGGTGTCTATACCACTGTGTGCAGTGTCTTTGTGTACTTAAAATATTGCTGACTGACACTTAACAGAACACGTTGAAATTGAAACTAAGAAATGTACTTCAATGGAGAGAGTAGACGCTGGAGGAGATGATGTGTACGAGCACTGAAACGACTGAGGCAGGAGGAAAGACGATGCTACCAAGACCATCAGTCACACTTGTTGTGGACTGAGTCACTGCAACATGCAGTTAAATTTCTAGGGAGGTGAACATTAAGTCATGGCACTGGGTACGCAGCTGCACCGCACCTACAGCATCGAATCTAAACAGAGGTATAAACTGTAGCAGTTGTGTATCCTCTCATGCATATTGTAATGAACGAGACACAAACACTTTTGGCCCCAAACACATGTTTATTCTGGTGACATACACACAAAAACCATTTAGCTCAGTACTTGTTAGCAAACTACACCATGGTGGTATCATGTGATGTGAAAACAAGCTAACAAAGTTACTTTTCAACAGCCAACATAGCTGAGCTCATTACAGATGAACAATAACCCACTGGATGGCCCTTATGGTACACATAACAGATCAGTCCATCCATCCATTATCTACACTGCTTATCCTTAAGGGTCACATGGGGGCTGGAGCCTATCCCAGCGGACATTGGGTGAGAGGCGGGGTACACTCTGGACAGATCACCAGCATGCAACTATGAATACACATACATACACTAAGTACATACTGTGACAAAAACAAGTAATGGCAGGAATCATTAACTTTGCTATAATAGCTAATTCAGACACAGCAATATTAACTTTTATTTGGAGTTGAGTTTCTGAATATAAGTCCAATATTCATTCTCCTTTTAGTTCTGTTTTGGTCACCAAATTCTGAGGAAAATATCTGGCTCCAGCTGGCTGATAACTTTGCTAACTGTGGTGCAGGGCAGCTACACAGGTTTTTCAGAGCCCCACTGGTGACAACAGCTCTCGGAAATGACTCTAATGGGAGTGGTGAGACTGAACCGACAGACACAAAATACTCTGAAATACTCTCTAATGCTAAAATAGTTCATCGCTACAATAAGTTCTTTTCACATTTGATCTACTCAAATCATAAAAGAGCAGCTTTAATATACACCAGAGTCCCACAGTGACAAAAAAAATCATAGATTTTGTGACCCCAAATTTCCTCCCCCTTCACTGTTCATGTTTAGAAACCCATCATAGTTAACAGCTGAGGTTTAACACCAATATTCCTTCACAGCCACGAGGCAAGAGGTTAACAGTAGCCATAAATGGAGGCTAAATTTTGTTAAATGAGCCATGACAGTAGCCCCACAAAACACATGCTTAGTCTCAAGAAGAAAAGACCTTGTGCATCCCCCCTGGAGAAAATGTTAAACCTATTTGCCAGAGTGGGTCAAAGGTCGTCTCAGTGTGACCATGACTCTTTGTTTGTTCAGTGGGTCACCACCTGGATCTGTTTCTAATTGTGTCTTCTGGCTTAAAATATGCCTTTGTTACAGTAGGGGGAGGCTGAAGTCATTTATTAACAGGTGGGGGGAAACAAGTTGACAGGCCGGTGTGGTGTGTTTGATACTTGGAGCCAGGGCAGAGGATGAGTGTGCGTGTGCATGTGTGTGTGTAAGTGTGTGGAGGTTTATATAAAACTTGAATCACATTTGTTTGTCTTTCTATCTCCACTGTTTTATTATCTGTTTCTCTTTCTCTGTCTTTCAACTATTCTGTCTTTCTCTCTTGAGCTTTTTTGTCTTTCTCTCACTCCCCTGCTGTTCAGAGGTCACTCGCCCTGGTCACTTGCCTCTTGGTAGCAGAGCAGAGAACAAAGATAAGAGTCTCAGTGGGGAGGTGTCCGTCTTTTAGTCTCCCACCAATCTGCTCAATCTTTTAAAACACATCACACGCCTCCCTCATTAGACACTCACACACACAGACACACTGAAGGCTTGATCTCTTGCTAACTGATTAGCCTCACTGATTAACTTACAATACACATGTAGTTATCCTATAAAAAACACACACAAACCTGCCAACCCCTCCCAGTGTTGACAGCACCTAAAATGACAGACCAGTTAGCAAGGATCAGAAGAGCAGGCTTTTAAAGGGTGGTTATTTTATTATCAAAGCTGTTCAGGCAGCTGTTGTTTTCAGGGGAAATGGTTTGATAAACCCACAGCACACTAGACAGCAGACAGATACAGTTAGCAACTAGTAGCTAGCATTACATTGTGTCTTTAAGTTATGTTGTGGTTCCTGGAGAGTATTTTGACAGAAGAGGCAGCAAAGGCACACTTTGAGTTTATTTGTAAAGAAACTGAAAGACCAGTATAACTGTAACATTTGTATCAGCTTGTTTTTGATGACCGCACCCCACTGGATTTCCCCCAAGCTGACAGGTTGATAACTTGTTATTTCCTCTCAGGCTCACACCCTGGCTCACAACCCTCACTCTTGCACGTAGGAATGATTCACACACATTCACACACGAACATTTAACCCTTGTATCCCAACCTTTGATAATCATTAGTATTCACAATGTAACATGGTTTACATTCATTATACCATATGCCCCCCTCCCACACACACACACACACACACACACACACCAGACCCCCAAACAACTAATCAATGCAAGTGAGGATGAAAACCCAGCATCAGCTTTGCTGGGAAAAACTCCTCCATTAACCTCCAATTCTTAATACAGGTCACACACTACATGCACATAGATATGTATACAGAGAATATTGAACTCCTTGCATCGGTAATACAATCAACACTCAATGATAACACCAAGCATAAAACACAGTCATACAGCACTAAGTGCTGCTTTTAGAATAAACTGTGACAGCTTCATTTCTTCAATCATATCATATAGTGGAATTTTGAGCAATAGCTGGGACTAGTACTCTCTCAAACATGAGTTAGTGAGAAATCTTAGCAACTCAAAAGTTAAATGTTGACTAATCCTAAATGCTAAATCCAGTAGATTTGTTCACATCAAATATACGATTAGAGTAGAAAGTAGGAAAAACATTCACCCATCAAACACCTGGTTTGATTTCCAGCTGCGGTGCCTCTGGTTTGGTAGATGCACCACTGAACACTACTGGAAGGTCTATGAGGGATTATGTCCTTGTCAGTGCACTATAGCAGCTCATCCTGGTTGCTACACTGGTAGGTGAAAAGAAGCTACCTGATTTTTTAAAGGACCTGACTGTTAATGGCTTTGAATAAGTTTTACTTGCTATATGAATGATTTTGCTATCACTACATAGCCAATGTTAGCATTAACAGCTGTTTACAAGAGGTTAGAATACAGTAAGAATATTATGAAATGGCCTGGCTGGTTAGCATGCTAACTTCAGTAGAACAAAAGAAGTGGCAAAAATAGAAACAAAACAAGAGTCAGCAGTGGTGTTGCTTTCCATGTCTTCTAGACTGGTGTAAACAGCTGTTAATGCTAATGTTGCCTATGTACTGTAGCAAAAACTGACATAATAGCACCTTTAAATACTTGGGGAAAGGAGGAGAAAACGTCTTGTAAAGGGTTCATCTACGGCTATGAATAGATCAATCCCGCTCTGCTTCTACTTAAGAGGACTATAAAGAGAACCATATTTGATTTATTTGTGGGTATAAGTGTGTATGGTGTCCATATGGATGTTATGGTTAACTGATGGTGCAGTACAGGGAAAGTGGGTCAGCTTTCTCATACTGCTCTACAATTAGAAATTGGAAACAGCACTCTGAGCACCAGCCCTCAACCTTTTTCATGTGGATACAACTTGTAGGCAATTGGAGAGCACTTAGTTTGATTTAATTTAACAAGTCTTATTTGCATTTCATGGTTTTTAAAGCTCAGATGAATCAAAAGCAGATGGGGAGGGCTGAATATTTAAGATAATTTGGAACATTTTTAACATTCCATGTTAACGTACTTGAGGACAGCATTTTGCAGCTATAATAACAGTGGCTGCCACATTTACACACAACTTAGTCCAAGTTATCTGTTGCAAAGCTTGAACATCTGGCTGAAATCATTCTCAGTTCATCAATCATTTCACAGTTTTCAGTGAATACAACAACATTATATGCATCTTCAGCTGATGTTATGCTCTATATCAGCACATTTTAATACAATTTTAAACCATTTTAATTTCATTATCAGCTCATCATAATCATAATTGCACTCTCTTAGGAAATATCCCTTTGTTTTGGTCTATTACAGCACATCCCAGCATCAACTGGATTATTTTTATTCTTACATCAACTTGTAGGTGGAAAATATGATTACATACATCTTGCTCTGTGCTACTGGGGATTTCAAGTTTTTTCTTTCTCACTCTTATTCTTAAAGTGATCTTGACTAAGTCATATGAAATGTGTGTGACAAGATGTATATAATGTACAGTACTGTATCTCTGTAATGATATTGTCATTATGGGTAATAATGACTACATCAGGAAATGTTTTTGCAGTGGATGCTGTAACTGCAGTGGGGAAGTTCAGATCATTGCCTCCATAATGAAGTAAGCAGAGGACGATAAAAACATAGAGTCATCCATTTTCCAGGCAGCAGAGGGTGACAGAGCACTACACCCATAATGCTTCTGTTTACTTAAGAAACACAAGAGGAGGCAGTACAAGCTCATGTGGCAGTGGGGTTACATTACTAACATTTACACTTTAATTAAAGTGAAATTACTTGAAATCCTGGAGGTCGAAAGTGTTAAATATTAAACACTTAAATCAGACACTGAAATACATGAATACATGTTAAATTGTTGAACCTTATTTTCATATTAACAGTGTTTTACAGGAGTTCATTTTTATTTCATTATAGATTTTATATCATTTTAACAAATTCAAGTTCAAGGTTTTTGTTACAAAAAATGTGACATTTTTATTTCATGTTACTTTTGTAGGTATTTAAAAAAAATTATTTACCTATTTAATATTGAGCACTTTGGATCCCCTTATGAAACTAGTTCAGTTTTAATTGATTCAATTTGAATATTAATGAATAGTTATGTTGTTGTTGCATTTAGAAAGAAACAAACTGGGAACTTATTGTTGACGTTGTAGAAGCAGTGTTGGTGTAACACACAAAACATAGGTGCATTTTACCAGTTTTTGATGAAACAAGCATTCCTCTTTCTCTTTGCTCCTGTAGTCTCTCTCCCTCTCTCCACTGACACAGACACACATCATCTGTATTACCTGTCGTCCATGACGGTGACACCTTCATTCTCTGAACACCAATGAAATCTACACTTTAACCAGTTTGAAGATTCAGTAAGTACATCAGCGATGCCAAAGTGAGAGTGACAGGCAAGTAAGTGTTTGTCATGTTCCTCACTGACCTGCACATCACATCCACCACACAGCAGAGTCATAACTGTAACTGTGTCATAACCGGAAAGCTCGCTTTCTCTTTGAACCTTTGACCTCCACTGTGCTGGAACTTGAGTCGTCATGCATGCGTACCCCTGTGTTTAGCATCTGCACCACATTAAGAGAAAAGATATCCAATAAAACCATCAAGACAAACCGACATGTATCAGAGATACCTGGAATACCATACTGTTGACCTCAAGACTCTCTGCAACCAGAAGATTTTTGGGGTGGCTGTGCAGATATCTGATGTATTTCACATCTGCAGGAAGAAGAGCAACCACTGAAGGTCAGGTCAGTGGTGCAGGGCTACAGACCTAGACACTGATATCAACATAAAATGCTACACAGTCATCACAGCAACCTATTTTATACCAAAAGAAACATGACTCTGATCGGCCAGAAGATGGCACCACCACCAGACTATGTGTTACCATGTAAAGAGAAAGGATGCCTCTCTCCTGTCATAAATGAGTAATGACTGTGTCTTCCCTCTAAGACGTAAGGATTTGCCACGACTTAAAGTGTAACTGCACTACACATGGCCAACACATGGCAGACACCGACTTGGTTTCAAGATCTTTACAGTGTTTTCACATTTTAAATGTAACTGTAACTGCTTGGTTATTGTAATTACATTACGATGGCAGCAGCTACGAGATGTCTCGATTTAAGTGTCCTGCTGTTGCAGGTTGCTGCGCTGACGGGCTTTGTTTCCTGGAAAAATAACTCTTAAAAGCTGGATATGAGACTGACTTGCTTTTTACAGTAGACCAATAAAAATGTTCATGGGGTGTGTGGTCTGCGCTGCCAGATTGCTTTTTGTGTGTTTATAGAAAGCTTTGTTGCCCCTGATGGGCCTTCAGGAACATTCATTTAAAAACATTAAAACTTTAGACACTATGGAAACAAACTGTGACAAATCAATTTATTTAGTTTGGAGTTATTAATCTGAGCATGTAAACAGAGTGTATTCAACAATAAACCATAATCTAACATTTATAAAATGTGCTGGTGTTAAGAGTGCCAAATTAATTTACAGGATGCAGTGATGGTGTAGATGTTGATGTTTCAGGACCAACCACCATCAGTGGTCTGGGATATACTGTAGGCGTGAATGGTACAGTTAATGGATACTCTTCCTCCTAAACACACCTGCAGTACGAGGCAGTGTTGGGGTTGCCTGCTGCCAGCAGAGACTCGAAAAAAAAAGATTCATGCAAATATACAAGATGCTTCCAGAAAATCATACTCCAGTGCAGACACACACATTTCTCTGGCAGTCTTTCATTCACTTCTTTCTCACTGTACTTGTCAGTTCCCAGTTCCCATGGTAACAGACTGTTCCAGACAGGCTGTCCTCTGACAAGTTTAACATGCAGACACTCAAGTCTGTACAGTAAACGAGGTCAAGGCAACTTTACGTTACTGTAGCATGGCAACAAAAACGCCGTGGGAGCGTTTTGTTTTTTAAATGCTTCATTACTAAATTGTGTTGAATCTACATGAACTAAACATGGTGATTATGTCCTAAATTAAAGCATGTTTTTTTTTTCTCTCATGTTTTCTGCTGACGCAGCATTAATGCAGACTAAATGTTGAAGTCATGGCTCATAAGAGACCTAAACCACTTATTCCACTTTCAGCTGAGCTATACACTATTTCAGCCAAACTCTTCTACAGTTCAGGAGAAAAAGGGATTACACTTCACTTTGTGTAGAAGTGGGTGGACTTGCTTTGTTTCCCCTTGATACCAAAGGTCCTGCCTGTCAAAATCAATGCTAGTAAAAGCCCTTCAGCTTCAATTAGATCACTCAGTGGAGTATTTTACCAGTAATCGAATTGTCCTGCAACGGACACCTGCATGAGCACAAACGTGCACATGCTCAGTTTATATATTCACGAAACTTATTCACAATCACACACACACACACACATGCACACATGCACACACACTCAGTGGAATGAGTAAGGCCTGTAGTTAGGTGGGATGATCTCATCCTGAGACACTGAGAGATGATGTCAGACTTTAGATCAGGGCTCTTGTGCTGCTGCTGAGCTACTGTAACTGTTTATGTTTTTACAGGCCACGAGGGCTTGCTGTGCAGTAGTGGGTGTGTGCCTGTGTGAGTGTGTACGTGTGTGTGTGCCCATTATTCAATTCTAAATCTATTTTGTCCCTCTGCTTTGTCTGCAGAGGGTCTGCAGAGATTTCAAGACCTGATTTGTCCAATCCTCTTCCTCATCCCAAAAAATTCAGCTGCTTTCATGTTCTGTAAAGTGTGTGATTCTTCATCCTGTGCCCCCCGAGCTTTTTTTCCTACCCACCCTCTCCTCCCAATTTTCTCCCATGGGTGCTTTCAGTATGCTCAACTTCTTCATTCGGTCTTCCCTTCTTATTTTTCCTCTGCTCTGGTCCTCCCTCTTATCTTTGTTCTCACAGAATCACTGAAATAATCTGTTTGATCTGATTTCCTCCATCACCCCCTCCTCCTCTCACTCTTTCTCTGTTCTTTCTCTCCCTCTCTCTCTCTCTCTCTCTCTCTCTCTCTCTCTCTCTCTCTCTCCCTGGTGATCTCATTTCCAGGATGTGTGCTACGTCTAATGTCACTTGTGCGTTTACCGTCAGGGCCCGGCTGTGGAGAGGAGAGGAGACAGCGACAACAGGACACACCCTAATGCGACCTCATGCATCTCTCTTTCTCTCTCTCTCACTCTCTCTCTCACTCTCTCTCTCTCTCTCCTCCAGTGTTGTAAGCTTTTTCATCTCATGTGCCTGTGGACAACCTGGTGACATCATGTTAGTTGTGTGAGCTGAATACAGGATCAAAGGGCGGCAACAACAGATACATCAATTTACCTCTGCTTTTCTTCAGTGTGTGTCCTTGATCGTCCAGTTGTGTGTTTGTGATGTCTTTTTGTAATTTGAATTTTTATTTTAATTCCTCACATCAGTTTGGAAAAGGATTAGAGTAGGACTGGAATTGGAGAAACAGAAGGGTGTGCAAAGAGGCAGGGACGAGCCTGAGAAAGGGCATGTGCATGACGAGGGTTAGGCTTTCATCACACCAAGGACAGTTTGGCTGCTCCACAGTACGTGTGGTATGACAGGGCAATAACTGAGGCAAGAAAGTCATGGAGGTGCTCGAATGTTTCTTTTTAAAGGGTCCTGCAGTTAGAACAAAAACAACAGGGATGCCTGAAATCAGTAAATGGCACATGAATAACACTCCAAGTAATTTCAGTACATATTTTTTTCTTTTCTACCCAAAACTGTGTTAAATGACAAGTGAAAAGCTTGAAATGTGTAGACATACCCTGAAAGTGTCCTGCTATTTAATCCCATTAGATCACATTAGAGTGAACAACTATCTGTCATTTCAAATGGTCCCCTGATACAAGAAGACACTGGTGAAATGTGTTGAGCAGCATTAGTGAGTGTTCAGACCAAAATCAGCCCTGAGTTAGAACAATGTGATGTGGTGAGTGCGTGTCAAGTATGAAACTGATGTGTTACTCAACAGATCAATGATACTGACGGCTTCCTGAAGGCTAATGTTGTCTTATTTACATGTTGTGTGGCTTTAGCTGGCTCGCTAACGCTGCCGGTAATCCTGCATTCAGGAATCAGCTGGGTGTGTTAGTGTTGAAGATGCTTCACTGTGAGGATTTGTGTAGTGCTTTGTGCTGTCACCAGGGCTAACATTAAGATAGCT
This sequence comes from Lates calcarifer, assembly GCF_001640805.2. Taxonomy (NCBI): domain Eukaryota; kingdom Metazoa; phylum Chordata; class Actinopteri; family Centropomidae; genus Lates; species Lates calcarifer. The sequence continues at coordinate 18,959,888 of NC_066839.1, forward strand.
CCTGATGGTCGACAAATACCTCCAAAACATAGGCTGGATGCCTGTTAATCCATCGTATTGTGCCTTCCATTTCTACACACAATACATACACATATAAGACTGTGTGACAGGGTGGGGAGGCTTTAGTTTAAAGGCACCTTTGCTTCAAATGTGCTGAGTAACAATGGTAAAGTAATGAGCATTGAGTAATTAGTATAGAAGGCTAACACAGTTTTTCAGTGAGTAATGAGGAGTGGATTACATTTTTCAAATTACTTGCCCAACACTGCTGGGCACACAGTGAAAGGTCTGCTTTTAGACCTGTGCAGCTTTAAGTAACTGAGAGATAATCATGATTAACGCGATAAAAACATGATTATTATAGCCTGAGAAAATACACAGTAAATTATGAACTGAAAATAATAATCACGATTGATTAATCTTTAAATTATTTTTACAGTTAACTACTCACTAAATTTAGTCTACTGTTTGTTATGTCAAAAAACTGGAAAATATTTTTTGTTTTGTTCAACCAGCTGTTCAAAACCCAAAGATGTTCAATGCACAACAGTAAACTGAGACAAATCATCATATTGGAGATTTCACCTTTTTTCTCTATAAATATGAATTAATCACTTAAATTGATGATTAAATTAGTGAAATAACTTGACCTGCTGGGTGAGCAGGCAGCTTTGTTTTAGCAGCGTTTAAGGATTGAAAACAGGCTGATCTGAACTGGATATAACTCAAGTGCAACAATACAGACTGAGGCTGAACATGCTGTAGCAATGAATGTGAACAAAAGGTTTTTTAATAGTTGTAATAGTTGTTGCATAAAGTGATGAAGCTCAGTGGTACAGATATTTGTATTGTTTTTGTAGTAGCAGAGACAAATAATCAGTATGTTGAACTGCATGTGCTTCACATTGGAAAAGGTTCTTGCTTCTTGTATTTACAATTTGGATCTAAATTATTTAGTGCTCTGCGTGCTTCCTAGCTGGGCCCCCTGCTGAGATGCACGCACACACACACGCACACACACACACACAGACTACCAGTCTTCACCAATTCCTTACACTACTTCACTCTCTCCCACGCATTATATACATACACACACTCACACACACACACACACACACACACACACACACAATCACACCCTCCTGCACCATATAATGAAACAGTGATTCCACCACCCACCCTGCAGTACAACACAAAGAGCTGATGACCCTCCCCCCATCCTCCCTCTCCCCTCCCATTGGCCGTGAGGCTTGGATGCTGGCAGCGTCTCAGACCAATAAGACGTCTCCAAGGTGATGTCATGGAGGCAGCGTTGATGCTGTTGCTGATGCTGTTGCCCGGCGCCTGTATCCGTGCAGCCAGACGGAGGTAACCGTAGCCACCGGTCCACCATCAGCAGCAGAGAAGACAGGGACAGAGGGGGGTAAGTCTGAGCTCACATTCACAAAACACACAGCTGCACACATCTGCATTCCCCCTGAGTCACTGAGGGTTTTCAAGGTTAGGCCTTAGTGCATAACTGAATGTTGCCTACATATGTGTGTGTGTCAGTAAGGTGTAGTGGGGCGAGGGTGAGGATAGTGATGATGCGGTGGTTCCTGCTGACAGGAGGAAGGAGGAAAAGGGAGAGAACTCGGTGTACCCACAAACGGTGCGATGTGTAACGTGTGTCATTTATTATTGATCCTCCATATGTGCAGATGCAGTTTCGTCTCTGCACAACTTGAACAACTACGCTTGATCTTTTGTGAGGGAGGGACAGAAAGAGAGTGGGAGAGGAAAATGAGGGAGTGTGTATGTGTATATGTGGCAAAAAGATGTGTATGTGTGTGTGTATGTGTGTGTGCAGATGACAGAGGAAAAAAGGGAGTAAGAGTAAGACATGGTATAAACTGAGGAAAAATGTGATTAATAGTTTATAAAGTTTTGGTTGGTTTTGAACCAGCAGACAAGTGTCTTGTCTGTAATGTCAGTGTCGTGCTTAACTGTACAACATTACAGATTCATTACTATGTGTGTATAAGTGTGTTTAAGTCCTTGTATTATGTATAAAAAAAAGAAAGGCAGAAGCAGAGGATGTATGCAAACTTTAGTACATTATCACCACTTATTACTCTCAGAGTAGTATTAAAAATCAGAAGCATATAAACATTAGTAGATGGTGTTTCCAGAATGATGATGAGTCATGTTGATATTCACAATATTCTATTTATTTTTCATTCAAGAATAAAGAAAATGCTCTTAAGTGATACATTCAATATTGCACCCATTAACTTAATAAGGAACAAACGTTTTACTTCTTGAGGTTCATCTAGGACATTGTAGGTATCAGTGCTCTGTATGTGGACAAAATAAAAAAAAAACATGCCACTTTTAGAAAATGTGATATCTGCTTGAGCAAAATGGCTGCTTAAAGCGAAAACTGCTGTAAGTATGGAACAATATACAAGTTTTATTTGGGGTTCTGTGAGACTTTTGCTGGTCATGCAGATCATTTTAAGAGTATAAAATTGGACAGATTTCCAGAAATGATGTCTTAAAGGAAAAAAGTCTCATCAGTCGGCTACAGCCCAGTTACCCAGTCGGCTTTTTGATGCACTATGTAGTGGATATGTGTACACAGAATTGGTGCTGCCATTGTATCATTTCAGATGAGCAGCACAAATGGCAATTACAGCAAATGCCAGCAGTATCATTTGCATGTAAATTGCCTTTTTTATTTTTCCAAGGTCAGTTTGTAACCTAACCCCAACCCTGAATTTTGTGTTTGGTTTGTTTCGGACACTTAAGTAAAATGGCGTCACTGTATGGTAAATAGGAATTTTTTTTTTACCAGTAATTGAAGTCTGAGCTGATCACTTGTCAACTTGCCCCAGTCAGAAATTGACTATAAAATGGCTTTTTATAAGATATAATGTATGAATGTATTAATGGACTAATGAGCTTTAGGAATGCTGGTAGGTGGATTTTGAACAGGCTCGCTATTTCCCCATTCCCAATCTTTATGTTAAACACAATATGTCATTTACTGGGTGTAAATCAGGGGTCTCCCAATCAAAAATAGGAAAAGATGGGGTGATCTCATGAAGTTGTGTGGGATCATGGGCGTTATTGTCTTCTCCACCATTGCCATCACTGCAGTCAGCTTCTCCCAGTTAGAATTCCTTCAGTTTGAATTGTTCAGGAGGTTTTTAATTATCCTCAGAGGTCTCCTCCTCTGCAGAACAAACACACCAGGTGATTAAAACAGGTGAAAACAGAGTAAAACAGTTTTCCATTGAAAACCTGTGTTTCTCTGATGCTGTTTAGCGGAGCTGAGCTGCCACTAACGTTTACTCATACAGATGTATGATAACCAAAATCCTTTATCTGATTAAAATGTTTAATATTTAAGACCAAAAAAGTATCATAAAAATTTTTGCTGAAAACTGGATAAAAAGTCAATTTTGACCACCTCTGGCAACCACAGTACTGTCAATTGCACAAAGGGGATATAACACCGCTGACAGGCGACCAAATGAAATGAACCATTACCTTCATTAAAACTGTGGATTTCTCTAAGATTGAAAATTTGGGCTAATATAAGTACACAACTAAACAAAATATATAACTAATATAATAGCTTTTAAACATTTTAATACAGAGAAGTTACATATTATACCTTTAAGCTAACCAGCCACTACATATTTAGCATACAGACTTAAGAGTGTTATCAATCTTCTCATCTAACTCTCAGTAAGAAATAAAATAAGCATATTATGTAAAATGTTGCACAGTAAGGTGAATAATTTGCTCACTGTACTTATGATTTTAATATTCAAAATTTCTTCACAAAATTCTTTCCTTTTCTGAAAACCATTATATCTTATTATGTATTAACTCCATTTTTAGACCTTACAGGAGAAGTGTTACCTTCAGTAGACATGTGAAGGACAGTGATCTCCTGGGACCAAAAATTCATACATATCACAAAATAGTATAATATCCACAGATGATATAACTGTCAGCAAAATTTCCCATCAACATGACCCAAATGCTCCCTGTGAGCACAGAGACCTTTACAAGCTGCTCTCTCTCTCTCTCTCTCTCTCTCTCTCTCTCTCTCTCTCTCTCTCTCTCTTTTTATTGACAAACAAGGAATGGAGCACTCCTACTCCTGCAGGAAGCAGTGCATTGATCTGCAACCTGGGTGGTTTCATAAGATGAGAGGCAGCTGTGTGTGTGTGTGTGTGTGTGTGTGTGTGTGTGTGTGTGTGTGTGTGCATTCCAGCAGTGTAGCAAAGTAGTACAGCCTGATCTGCATGTGTCTATGTATGTGCACACTGTACGTCTCTCTGTCTGTCTGTGTGTGTCTGTCCCTCTGGGAACCACGACAGGGTGGTCAGGTGAGCATGTGCTCTACATTTTAATGAGACATTTCTCCTTCTCTGTGACATCGGCTGCCTCATTAGTACATTTCTCTCACTCTCTGGAGCTCACTACTCTTCAGGCATTTCACATGCTAACTAAAATGCAGACTTAGAGATAGATAGAGAGATAGATAGATAGATAACTTTCAGAAAGTTTTCAGATAGTGTAGCTACTGGAGCCAAGAGGTGATTTCTCGGGAAGCAAATAAATACATCCCAAAATGTGGAGCTACTCTTTTAATCCAAAAAAAAAAAAAAAAAATATATATATATATATATATATTATATATATATACTTATAATGCATTTTGATTGAATTTAAATGTTTTTCTTTGAGCAGATTTTTTCTTAACAATTTATTTTTCTTTAATTTAACCAAAATTACATTGATTGTTTCTAAGTTCTGTCTTTTGCACAGACAACAGCACAACAGACAATATAATTCTGCATTTGATATTTAGGGAGTGCAATTAGCATACTACTGTATCTTCTGGTATATAGTACAGACCATGAAATGTCAAATTCGAGGATGCTTACATTAGTATAGAAAGAACGGTGGAAGAATGAGGAGGTTCAAAAGTAACTGGACATATGAAGTCAAACAAAATCATGTTTAATATTTTATGGAAAATTGCAGACTTCAGGAAGTCTTGACCCATAGACATCAGCAGATCCTTTGTATCTTCCCTGGTGATGCTCTCTCAGTCCTTCACTGCAGCCACCCTCAGCTCTTCGGTCTCTTTGCCTTTAGTCTCACTGGCTGGACTGTAACTGCCTCATGTGCTGTTTCATCTTCAGAAGATGAAGGGGAGGTGACTGAGAGCAGGTGGGACATTTGGACATTCTGGCAGATACATCCCATCACAGATGTTTGATGAAATTAGGCCCACAGTAGGAACCACTGACATGTCCCACCCTGTGGTGGAAATCTGTTTTATGAAGTTTCAAGTCTTCCTCTGCTGTTTTCTTCAACACTGTGAGCCTGGTTCTGGTGGGTAACCACATGATGAGAGTGCTTATGATACTGGATCCCAGAATTAAAGCAAACTTAATTAGAGTGTGCACTGGGTTGTGAAAAGGTTAACAAGTGTGCAGGGCACTCCTGGATTCTCACATAATAGAATTAGCTATTTAAGTACTGAAGACCTCTGAGTATTTGTGACATGATTAGCACTTTCTGAATTGTATTTATTTATCTTTTACATATTTTTTGAACTGAAATAGAAGATGAAGAGTTAGGGAAATCAGTTTATCTATAACAATGCTTGATAGCTTGTCCGCTTAAAGTCTACATAACATGAGAGTGACACATTTATAGCATCCTTCAGATGTCCATCAATTCCGTGTTGACGAGACCTTCTGACAGACAGGGGACAGACGGATAAAGAGACAGAGAGCAGTTGGTGGAAAGGTCTGGTGAGATAGTTTGCTACTCTGCTGCTTCTGTGCTTCAGTACAGATCAGATCAGTTCAGTGTTCAATGGAATTGAAAATTTAATAGAATTATTTGTTGTATTCTGTTTTCTCTCTGTCAAGCAGTCAGTTCTCAGTGGGTATAATTTATTGCTCACAATTAATGTATCAGAGAGGCATCTTTGCTCTAATCAGTACATATCGCAGCACTGTTCAAAGGTTTGAGCAACATTTTCAGCAGGTGGTGGAACAGGCTAGTGCTGATGCCTCGCTTTGTTATTTATACCCTCTCTTCCTCTCTTGCATCTCCTCAAAGATTTACAGCTGCTCCACCCACTTGTGTTGCCAACTGTGATTCAATGCAACACAGAGGGCTGGGCAAGACTGCGTTTTGCTTATTGTTACTTCACGTGGATATCTGAGCTTCACTGTGCAGAATGACATATGTGCAGAATTTGACACTAGAGGGATGTTTTCATTCATTTGTTGAAGAGCGAAAGTTTCTCGTCTTAAATCTGAGGTTAAGGTGTTTAAGCAGGATTTCATGACATTACAGCTAGTTTGATACGCTGCTATGGAACTTGTATGTATATTTGTATATGGAGTGACACAGAAACTTATACTTGATTTAAAGGTGCTATATGTAAGTTTCTGCTATTGCTACATGGCCAACATTAGCAATAGGTGTTTACTCACCAGTCAGCATCAAACTAAATTTCTTTTACACACAAGAGCTGTCTCTGCTGGTGAAAACAACGCCATTCTTAACTCTAGTTTTGCTTTGATTTCTATCACTTTTCTTCTCCTGAAGTTAGCATGCTAACCAGCTAACCCCAGCCCATCCCATCTCATAATACCTTTGAAATAGTGAGTCACTGTAGCAGTGTTTAAGGTAGACAAGAATACAGTTTTCTACTGAAGGAGCTTTAGAGCACTTATGTGTTAACCTAGTTTGTTGAAATCTCCTATTAAAGGAGGGATGGGCCCATTTTGTTCTTATGGGAACAAGATAATGATGACTAATGAGGATCTTGGGTCAAAATGTTTTATGATATTGTATGTTCAAGAAATCCTTCTCCATTTTTCATTGCTTGCTTAGTTTGATTTCTGCAGCATTTTGAAGTATCCAAACTGGCGCGTCATCCTTGAGAAAAATTACCCTTTATTTTAGCCCACATTTATCGTTTTGATTCCGTGCTGCTCTCTCATTGGATGAATTCAACCTTAATGGGGAGGAGCTTGCATGAGTGCGCTGCAGTTTTCTGTCTTGTTAATTCTCTCCTCAGCCACTGCTTCTCAAATTCATTATGTGACCTTTGGAGCTGCTTCATTCAATCCTTCCCCTGTGTCTCTCTCTGTCTCCGTCTCTGCATGTCTTTCTCTGACAGAGTGAGAAGGATCTTCAGCATCCCTGGAGAGTTACATACGCAGTGAGAAGATGACCCTGGCAGGTAAATGCAGCCACAGCAGAAACTCGCACACCTCCCAGCTCTTCGATTCTGTACTGTATATACTGCTAATGGTTGTGATAATAGCAATAGGGTAAATGTATTATCTGAATCATGTATTGTGTCATTAGTATGACTGTTGTACTGAGAATAGTCACCGTCACAGTAGAGGAGAGTTTCATCATCAGTCTTTGAATGCTTGTTCATCATTCAGTTTGTGTCAACACAATGTCAATGATAATAGCACAAGTGTGTGTGTGTGTGTGTGTGTGTGTGTGTGTGTCCTCAGCCTACAAAGAGAAGGTCAAAGAGCTCCCCCTGGTGTCTCTGTTCTGCGCCTGCCTGAACCCACAGACTGCAGAGAAACCTACATACAAGGCAGAAGGTAAATTATAATAAATTATTATTATAAAAAATGGGAAAGGCAGGAATATGACAAACTGAAACAGCAGGAGGAATGTAAACCACAAACCACATGATACAATAAAAAAAAATCCTAGTAACCAAATCTAAACATGGCCACAATCCAACACCACAGATGCAGTGGACCTGGGCTGGTGCGTCATTAAGGACGTGGAGGTGATTGAGCTGAATAAGCGGGCATCGGGCCAAGCCTTCGAGGTGATCCTCAAGCCCCCGTCCTTCGATGGTGTGCCTGAGCTCAACACCTTCATGCCGCAGCGCCGCGACCCATCCCTGGAGGAAATCCAGAAGAAACTGGAGGCTGCCGAGGAGAGGCGAAAGGTGAGAGGAGAAGCGGAAGGCAGGGGTTTGGCTTTTCTAAATCTGAGTTTATGCATCCCCACAAGAAAACCCAGCTGGACATGCCCTGACCCAAAACTGTAACCCTAGCTGTTTGTGGCTCATTCAGGCATTGTCAAACATCTGACAACACTCTTTGTGGGCAGTGTGATTGATTAAGGAGAAAAAAGGGTGGAAATGGATAAAAGGAAAGAGGGAGGGAGTGTTGGAGTGGATAGAAACGAAAGGGAGGAAACATGAGCAGAGGGAGGGTGGAGAGATGAAAAGAGGGACATGAAAGTACAAGGGCAATCATGCAAGGACACACACACAATGGCTCATATTCATCAAGCAAAGAGGATGGTGGAGAGAGGGGAAGGTGGGGGATATAGCTGAGCCAGAGTTGGTGGTCACAGGACACCATCAGATGCAACCACAGGAACATACATTTATACAGACTTTCCTGTATTACACAAAAACACACACATAGTAGAGATGTAAATAACTTATTATTTCCTGAGGCGGTAGTCACAGCTACCACAAATCTTACAATTGGCACACACCCAAAGAGAAATAAACAAAAACATAACTCAACAGACACACTGTATCTGCTGTGCCCTGACTGTATCCTAGTAGTAATGGATAAAGTTTTGTCTCCAGGTCCCAGACCCATGCACTCAAACACACAACAACCATAACTTTGAAATTCACTCATTGAGCCAACCCTTAATGCTCTCTGTCTCCCTCCAGTGCCAGGAGGCTGAGCTCCTGAAACACCTGGCAGAGAAGAGGGAGCACGAGCGCGAAGTAATCCAGAAGGCCTTTGAGGAGAACAACAACTTCATCAAGAATGCAAAGGAGAAGCTGGAGCAGAAGATGGAGGCCAACAAGGAGAACAGGGAGGCCCTGCTGGCTGCCATGCTGGAGAGGCTGCAGGAGAAGGTACTGTCCTGACATGATTATCCCTAATCATTCAAACAAGGGCTTACTGACAAAAGATTTCTACAGTGTTCTCTTCTCACACCAGTCTAATGCACAAAAAACAATAATTGGAAATGTGCCTAGACAAATGACAATGGATTTTAACATAGAAAAAGTTCAGTTGTCTAAAAGGTCAGGTCTTGAAAATAGTCTCTCAAAAGAGCAAAATACTCTGTCTAGACTAGAACATGAGGATTAAATTCATCATCATAGCAGGGACAGACAAATAAAGTTTCCACCAACACTGGGCTCAGAGGACAGAATTCAAGTATCACTGTTGCTTATGTTCTTTCCAACTACATCTAGTACATACAAGTCCTCATTCCTGCTCTCTAGGGACTGAACTTGTTTGTGTGGCTCCTTTTTAGGGTAGTGTTAGAGTAATGTTTTTCCTGCTGGGTCCAATCCTGCTCTGTAATGCAGTGGCAGTGTAGTTGGGGGACTACTAAAAGGATTAGTTTGACATTTTGGCAATACACTATTAGATAGAGAAGAATTAGATAAGAAACTCAGTACCACTCTCATGTTGAGGTGTTGAGCATGAAGGTAGAGTTGGTGGGTATCTTATCTTAGTGTAGCTTAGCTTAGCTTACCTGAGCTTAGCTTAGCTTAGCAAAGAGACTGGAAGTGGAAACTGTTAAAAATGCTGACTCCATCCATTACCTTTATATATATTCATGTCAGCATTCACATCTAGTTAAGCAGATGTTGAAAACAACATTAAATGACATTACAGTTGCATCATCACTGAAAACTGGGCAAAAGATTTCCACCAGCTCAGTTAAGAAACATCAGATAATGGAGAGCGCACAGCTGAATTCCACTGTGACAAAAAAACAACAAATATAATTTTCCATGCTCTTTTTTCAACAACAACAACAACAAAAAACTCATATAAACAACACTGTCAAACCCAGTGGTTTGTAGACAATTCTATAACAGTTCATGGCCAGCAAGAAGTAAACATGCTAACTAATTAGCTTGCTAGTGGTTCTACTGAAGTTAGCATGCTAAGCAGGTAGCCCTGTCCTGGTCTGCCTGTCTCGTCACTTACCGATAATGACTCATTGTAGCGTCCAGACCGCCCTGAAGAACTACTGCTACTCACAGGGCGTATTCTAACCTCTTGTATTACATCTATTAGGCAACAATGGTTGAAGCTCTTGGCAAGCAACCATCACCACCATCTGCTCTTAGCAAAACTTACGAGTAGGCCCTTTAACAAGTAGACATGAAAGCAGTGTTGACCTTCATCCAACTCTCAAAAAGAAAACATGTATTTTCCCCAAAATGTTGAGCTATTTACTTAAATTTCAATATTTTTCTTTGATTAGGTTTCACAGTTTTAAACCGATATGCATTCAAGCCTTCTGTGTTATAAACTAGGCCTGTAGTTCTATTTTAACATTGTTCACAAGCTTGATCATAATATGAATATTATATGAGGTGGAAAGAGTTTTTATTTCTCCCCACTCAGTCATTCCCCTGTTCTCTGTTCTGCTTCTCGCTTATTAATGCTAACATATTCACAAATACTAATGACTGATGTTGCTGTGTCTCTGTGTTTGTCTGGCAGGACAAACACGCAGAAGAAGTGAGGAAGAACAAGGAGATGAAGGAGGAAGCCTGCCGGTAGATGAGTGGAGCAAGGGAGGCCGAGCAAGGGAGCCAAGAAAGAGAGAGAGAAAGAGAGAGAGGGACTGGGAGTTTTCAGAGTCGTAAAAAAAGAAAGGAAATCAAAACAGTGCAGGAAAGAAAAAAAGAACTCAAAAACAACTCGAACAGAGGGAAAAGGCAAGTTTTCATATTTGATGTATGCTGTAACAATTCTGAACAAGCTGTACAAATTTTAGCAAACTCTTCGATGTTGAAATTCGAAAAGAAATCTTTAGCTTTTTTCTAGAGGAAAGTGGGCGGGTGGTGGTGGGGTGGCATCAAAACAAACATTTCATGTATTTAATAGAGGGGCTGCTGGGGTTGTTTGGTGAGGAATGAAAGCTGCGCCAAAGCAGGAGGAGGTAAAAATTTAAATTACAGCTCTCTCATTCCTGAAGTCCTTTCAGAAAGAAGGAAGTTATAATTGCCTGTGTGATATTTTAATGTATTAACTGAGCTGTGTTTTTCTTACAGTTGCCAGTTATGCAGTTTCTTAACAATTAGACTGTAACCATGAAGAAGGGAGCTGTAATCTAAATTGTTACCCAGTAAAAGATGAAAAACAGTAGGATGATTCTGAGTAGAACTGGACACACAGATGTAGTTTAAGAACCCTAGTCAGTCACAACTGATACAAGTCAAAACCAAGTGGCTTCTTTAGTGATTTACAGAGTACTTACTGGTCAATATATACAAACAGGACATAACACACAAGCGTCTGTTGTTTCTGGATTAAAAATAAAAACTGATTTCCCTAGGTCCACTGCTCTCATGCTAATTCTGCGCTGCACCATTTTTGGAATGGTTCAGCCTGTCTAGGGACGTCTGTGTGAGCTAAACTCAGTGAATATAAAATGAAGATTCAGGCTTCTGTTTCCTTCTACAATGCTCTAGGTGAATACAATAATAAGAAAAAAAGCTTGAAAAGTGAAGAAGCTCTGCTGTATTCTGCCATTTTCAGGCTCTTTGTGAAACTTTAGCTGTAGTGTAGTCATAGATCAGTGACATGCATTTGAGTCTCTTAGATTTAGAGCACTGATTGCACTCTTATTTCATTAAGCACAACTCGAAAGCACATATGCATACAAGAAGGACAGTGAATATGTACAGTCAAAACAACAATAACATCACAGGAAGGCAAAGTAGTGAGTGACAGTAGTTGAGGATTTGGACAAATTTGATGTGGAAGTATGGGTCTGGGGCTTTTCTGGCTAACCAGTAGTCTCCGTTTGCTTTGACATATGTCACTGTGCTCTGATCGTCAGTTAATGATTTTCAAGGGAATTTAAACATAAAAGAGTAAACAGAAAGATTAAATTAGCTCGAGTTGTTGAGTCATACTGACTTGATTGAAATATCTAAAATGTTTGCACTGCAACAGGGGAGTCGTAACATGGGGTTTGTACTTGCTGTAACTGTGTGTCGCTGTATATCTTCGAGGCTGGATTGATTGTATCTGTTTGGCATGGTCAGTAAAAATAGCTTGACTGAACTCACGCTTTGCTCTTATTCTCATTATTTCTCAATTTGTAAATTGACAGTGTGATTTTCTGCATCCACTCATATACTCACACACATAAGCATCATTCCCACTGGAGATACAGGGAAACAGTAATTATTACATTTAATTTGGCTAACTCATTTTTCACAGTGAAGTTGGACATCAAAGTTGGGATAAAAAATTTTAATAAAGCATTTTGGTTTAGAATAAAATAATAATACAGTTATTATAAAATGTGACTTACAAAAAAGCTCTGAAACATTAGAGAAATAAAATCAGACAAACTATTAAAAACATACACACCCACAAAGTTTTATATAATCATACGATATACAAATATATCATTTTCAAGACTCACTTTTTCACCACTAGGAGGCAGAAAGAAATGCAGCTCTTTGCAGTACCAGTACTATCAGTGTATCAGGTTCTTATGGCTATCAGAGAAGCCCAGTTAAATTGTGCAAGTGGCACAGTGATATTGATTTGCATGTCTTCATGAAAAACGTGGTGCTAGAGGCTTTGTGACACAGAGACAACTCACACAGCTTGTTGGTAGCTACTGCAGCTGGCAAGCTAACAGCTAACATCGCAAGTCAGAGAACATGCTAATGCTAATAAATCACTATAAATAGCCAGGGGAAAAAAATGCTCTTTCACATTACACAGTCATTTGAATCAGTGACAACATTTACAGGAGAATTGCTAACATCAGGAGTCTCCTGTGTGTTACTGCTGTGGTATGACACTGGGCCTCACACAGGTACAGCCGACTGTGATCACCTCTGTCCCCAGTCTGAAGACAAACTTGTTCCTTGCTTTTCTCCCCCTTTTGTTATTTTGCTGTTGCTTTGGGACTCTGCAGTGAGATGTGGAGAAAAATCACAGCTAAATAAACGGATGGTGTCATTATCAGATAAATAAATACTACAGTATTATATTGTGTTGAATTTGATTGTACTGGATGTGACCGCAGACAGGGATGAAACATTGATGAAATTGCCTGGAGTCATTCAATCTCATGCAATTCAGCATATTTCCATTCAGTTTAGTAGCAATGAATGCAACACTGTTTTCACTTTTTATTCAGTAAAGAGGGGTTAATCTGAGAGAAAACTGCCACCACTGCCTCTGAAATAAATATTTTCAAGTGTACGTGTCTTATGTCATGCTTAGTGTTACGGGAAATTGCGGTTTGAAGTCTTGAGGCTGTGCAGAGCCTGACCTCAGTGTTTGACACTGGATAATAACATCAGATTCCTGTACTGCATGTGTATATCAAAACTGATATACCATTGGTTTACACTTCTGCCTGCTCTGATTATGTCCCACCCTAGCAGATTTTTCAACAGGAAATGTATCAGATTAAGAAAAATGCTCTCCAAATTGCATTTCACTGTTTAAGGCCAACCTATTTAAGCATGAGCACAAGAATGACTGCAGCACTACAATCAAAACCAGGGACGAACAAACAACAATAGACATCAGCTGCTTCTTTAGACTGCAGTGACTCACCTGTGGAGGACCAGGACCTGGTAGTAGATGGGTTTAGCCTCCAGCGCAGCATCCTCACCTTCTCCCTGCAGGCTCCGACAGCTAGAGGTCAGGCACTGAGCGTGGGAGATCCTACTGGGCAACCGAGATGCCACATAGGTGTCTCTGGAGAGGCACGGAAAGTGGGGAAAAAAAGAGGTGGTTTTTTTGCACCAACTATGTAAAGAGATGAAAAATGACTTTACCAGCCCTCAGGATTTCAGCGATGCCTCACCTGTACGTCCAGGGTGACAGAGACATGTTGGCAATGGACGAGGGAGACGTGCTGGTGATCTGAGGTTGCACCGAGGGATCCAGGACCAGTCTCACTTTCTTGCCCTTCAGCCCAGTTCCTCTCCCAGACTTCATTGAGACAGCCTGTTCTTTTCTGGTGGCGTGCAACAACATGGCCAGGCCCAGCATCAACAGAGCTCTTGACAACTAAATAGAATGAAAACGATGAAAAACAGCAGCCAAAGACAAATCCAGACAAGGATGGAGAAAGGTCTACAAAAGATGCATCAAATACCCTTATCTCATTTTTGTGTCTGTTGTCAGTTCTTGCTCAGCTACATTCCAAATTAATTAATTAATTAATTAATGCTTGGGTGATCTTAATTTTTTTAACACTTGACACACATTCTGAATGACAGGAAAGTCTCAGTTTTTAGTCATACAGTATGAAATTTGGAATCAAAAGTCAAAAGCTACACTAACTTTCCATACCAGTGTGATCCCATCTTATCAAACAGCTCACATTATTTCATATAAACCCACTCTGATAAACCATTCTCTGTTCATCGTACAATCATCAATAAGAGATAAGCAAACAGGTCCAACTCACCAGCAGCATGATTGTGTCGTCTCGCTTTTAGAGCTCCAACGTTAACTGTGAAGCACTGCTCTGCTGTCTTGTTATGTCTACGTTCTCTCTGTGTTTATATACAGGCAGATTGTGTTGGTGTGTGTTGGCAAGATGTGCAGTGCATTTCCGCTATGACTGTCACTGATTTTAAAGATACACATGTTAACTTGTACATGAGATACAGTTTGATCTCTTTGTAGTTGGCATTTCTTTCATTTTCCATCTAACATCTCCACCACTTTCCATTCTCTACTTATGAATGCAAATGTCTTACTGTCTTGGATTCTGCCGTTGCAGCATTTGGCAACATACATTACACTCCTGTACAAACGACAAAGAGCTTGTACTTTCTTTCTTAATGTTCAAAGTCTCTGAGGTTCCTTTCACTTTAACCCATTTTGAACATAAAAAGTCACAGTACATGAAAAAGTACCAATTCCCGTGTGAAATTTTGAGCTCTTCATATGTATATTGCACCCTGTCAAAAGGTGTGAAAAAGTTCTTTCACCTATAGACCTTTTTGATGTGGTTGTGAAAACAGTGCACTGCTTCTTTTATGGCAAAAAAGAAGTTTTTGTGTTAAAAGGAAAAAGGGAAAAAGAGCACTGATGTGAAAACCTGCAATGCAAGCTGGAATTTTTTCTTTCAGTGTCCAAACCAAACCAGTGGGGATTTTGTCAACCCAGGCCCAAGTATAACAAATAATTATTTGTGATGTCTTTTGAAATCTGACTCAGATCTCATTTTAAAACAAATCTGAAAGTGGACCTATTTCTGAGAGCAGAAAAAAATTCTGAAAGTAAATTTAACTGCATGAGTTCAGAGAACTAATAACCCTGCAACACAAAAGAATGAGAAAATACTGGCATAAATTTATTACATTATCCCGTTAAGAGACCAACCTAGGCGAATCATTTACATTTTGAACTGGCTCAACTTTGATTTTTTTATCCAAGTCATATGAAACACACTAGTAGCTGCACCTTCACACTGCCAACCCACTCTAAACAATGTAGGTCAAGGAAATGCTGACTGGTGTTCTGGCAATAAATCAGCATAACTACTCTTCAAAGACAAACTGTGTGATAACATCTTCTCTCCATATGCATAATATGAGTAAGGAACCTACTAAGTGGAGCACAGCTGTACTGGATGTATAGTGAAGTAAAAAGAAATGGTTTGAGAGCTAGATACAGTTTGACACCATTAACCTTGCAAAAAGAATTGTACCACAATATGTTCCTCATAAAATCAGACCAAAGGAAATACTAAATTGATTGACGAATGACCAAAATAGCTGACCATAATGCAGATAAATAATAAAACGATGATGAAGTATGATTATGATAATAATATGAGAACATAAGAATGAGGTATTACTTGCATCTACTCAGTGTGTCCCGTAAAACTTAAATCACAATAAAGCAATGAACACAAGCCTCTGTGCAAACAGAGCATATAATATTCATTCATATATTACATTCATATAATATAGAATATAATATATAATATTCATTCATATAAATTTATAGTATTCATATAATATTTGCAGTGTTACAACCTACAGCCTATGGAATCATTTACTTTTGCAAAGTTAAATAATAATGAGTTGATAAATTGATCAATTTTAAAAAGAGATCATAAAAAGACTTAGAACTTAAATTATGCACTGAAAACCAAAAGTTAAAGAGTATGATGAAATGTTAAATGATTTTCTGTCTTTGAATTATCAATGAATAATTGAATTTTAAAATTGGAGTCAAAAAATAAATTCTAAAAATGTCTCTAAATTCACCTTTTAAAAAAAAAAAAAAAAAACTCATTTACTTTACTTATTCAACTCACATATGCATCTGCAAACTTACAGTTTTTTTTTTTTTATCTGAAGGAAAAGTTGTATGTGACAAATATGAAGCTTAGCACAGATGTAATGACATGGGGGAAAAGCCAGTCCGGCTCTGTCCAAACGTAACAAAATGTGCCTACCAACACCCTGAAGCTCATATATTAACTTGTTTCTTTTTTTGTTTAATCCATACAAAAACTAAAGTACAAAATACATGTTGTGCAGTTATCTACCTTGGCTGGGTGCAGTTACTTTCTTGAGTCACCTTTGGAGAGTCAGGCTAGCTAACTGCCCTTGTTTCCAGTCTCTGAGGTATGCTAGGCTAACTGGCTCCTGGAGAATGTTTCATATTTACCATGCAGGTATTGATCTTCTCATCTAAATGCTGGCCAAAAGCAACTAATTGTATTTCCCAAAATGTCAAACCTAAAAGATGATCTACTATATTTTAAAGACGTGTGAGCAGTCTGTCAGTTAAAAGTTAGAAGAAGTCCAATAAACATAATCCATCCATTATCATCCATCCCATCCATCTTGCATGTGTTACATACTGTATCATCATTACAACAGTGTGAGAACTCACTCTTTCAGGTTTTCAGTGAATTCAACATGAACTGAGCAAAAAATTGCATTAGTCTTTTCATTCTTTCCTTTTATGGTTTCTATATTCCTTTGCCAAATAGCACTTCTTCTGTTCCCGCTCATTCCCAGTGAAGTGTTCCAACAGCAACAAGCCAGTCAGCTTCAATTCCCACTCAGCTTTAGTCTGTTACATAACAATCAGCAGCCTTATTTCCCAAAGGTGAAGTTTGACTTCATATGAAGTGACAGTCAGATTGAAGATCATTTATATTGTCTTTCATCATAAGCACAAGCACAAGACTTTACATCTAACCAATCAATAATCACAAGACAAGTAATAATGTTGTATAATAAGCCACTCATGTTATGATGTAAGAAATCAGTTGCCACTGACAGATGCCAACATGATGAAGTCAGAGGACAACTGGCAGTGGAACAGAAAAATGCTTGACCTTTATCCCGTGGTTCTTCTTTCTCCTCATCTGATGTATTTCATTCGAAAAGAAAGCAAAAGGACAATTACTTAGAAAAGATTTCCTAACTAAACTTTCCACAAAGTCCCCCTCTAGGAAATCCATGGGAGGATCAAACATCAACTGTGATTTACCAGTGTACTGGTTTATCAGTCTGTAAACCTCAGTGACAGAGAGTCTGTGTATAAGTGCAGTATGTTATGATCTGCTAATCCAGCCACAGAATTACTGGCAAATGTGGTGTTTTTGTGATTCTTGGTTCTAGTACAAACATTACTGAAGTATGGATCTGTGGCTGAAAGAATAATAAAACTATGACAAAATGTAAATGTGTTCCTGCTCCATTTTTCTTCTCTTGCCGAGGTTGTAAAACTTAAAACCGTACATGGAAGGAATGGAAGGTGCCTTATGTCCTCAACCTGACCACAACCTTACCCTAATCATAACCAGTTATCTCTACCTACCCCTCAAGCACTCAAAGTTAAAGTTTGCCACTAACCTGTCATTACCTTTTAAGACGATATGGTGAGCTTGCTGGCAAAAAGTTGCTTATTAAAACATCCAGCAGTTATGGAGCAATATTGTCATTCATTTGAAGTCACGTTAATACTTTTTAATGCATTTTTGGAAATGCTTTCTCACCAAGAGTTATTTATCTGTATGATGAATATGAGGCCACAGTCAGGAGCTGGTTAGCTTAACTAGCATAAAGACTGGAAAGAGGGAAACAGCTAGCTGTCAGAGGATTAAACAAATGTGATATACTGTGTTAATTAGTGAACTTTAAAGATGTTGGCATGCAAACCTTGTTATATTTGGGCAGAGCCAGGATAGCTCTTCACCCCGGTCTCAGTCTTCGTGCTAAGTAAATCACCTGCTGCCTGTAGCCTTACAGTCATCACACAGATTGAGAGATTATGAGGTATCTAGCTTGTCTTTGAAGCAAATAAGATAAATAAGCAAATAAACATTTTTTAAAATATAAAACTATTTCAATAAGACATTAAGTTGATACAAACGATCTAAATGCTAGCTTCTCAAGCTTTGCCTGCAATCACAGCCAGTTGCAACCTGAGAGGGTCACAGTAACAGGATTTCAATATTTATGTTTATCCAAAACAGTTGCCATGATCATCAAGACATCCAAACCATAGAAGAAAACTAAAACTAATCTTGCTCTTGGCTAAACTGAAAGATGTGAGGCAGACGCAAACTATTGTCTTGGGTGCAACTGATATGAGTCAGCCGTGGGTGTTGAAAGCTTGCGGCCCGCGCTGAATGACAGCAGTGGTTTCTAGCTCGCCAGGGGTTGGTGCATGACTTGAGCGATTCTTGAGTCTTATCTTCAATCTCCAGACTGATCAGAGCCGTAGTTAAGTTACGTTATGGAGCCAATGATCAGGTAGTGTAGGGCTACAGTGCATGGGTGTAAAGATGCTGTGTTACCCAACCACCTGAAACATCTGACTCTGGGTAAACCTGCTCAACTTACAGATGAGGGTAAAGAAGTGTGAGAAGGAAGGTGGAAGGAGAACAGTAATGTCCTAACCAGTCTAGGAGTGTATAACTGTGGGACCTGCCTCCCAGACAAAGAGAAGGGGATCAAGGGGGGTGGGGGGTGGGGTTCTAAATAAAATGTTTCTTGTAAACACAGTGGTAAAAATGCAGGAAGAGGTTTAATCATATGACTCTTACAGGAAATCACAAAGTTCCCAGCATAGCCGGCCGTATTTTCTAGTGCTGCTGCAAAGATAAATAAAATAAAGCCGTGGTCGCTCACCTGCAAAAGCTGATCACAGAACAAATTTCCCAGCATTAGGCAAGTAATGACCATCCCCCATGTGTGGTGTGTCATTACAAAAAAAACCCAACTATTTCCAAAGCATGACATTTTATTTTTTTAATATACAACTACAGTTAATTAACAATTTGAAAACACGTCTTCAACTATATACAAACCCAGGCAACAGACATGTTGGTAAAGCTACTTAATAATGTCCTTATTATAGAGCAATAATGCACAGTATGTTTCATTGCTAAATGAAAACTGTACATGTCTTTTTCATACGAACTGCAATGTTAATTAATTACACTTACAGTAATCTGTTGATATGTGGTAATAAAGACATTAGAAAGAAACATTACCTCAACAGAACAAGTGCATACATGAATAAGACTTGATATTTTAAACTGGTCTTGCTTTCAAACAGAATTGATCGATCAACACATCCATCATAAAATAAACTGTTTCAAATCACTCTTGGTGTCTCCTGTAGAACTGCAGATTAGATGTCAAGTGTCTGACTGGTGTGCAACATTAAACTGCATTTTAAGAAAATGGGAAATGAAAAATCGCACGAGAGCAAATGAGGTGTCCGATATCAGGTGAAACTAATAAATGTACATTGATATAAATCACTGTTTCTTTCAAAGTCCATGTAATTGATTTCAGAAACAGTCCTCCTCATCCTCCTCCTCCCTCAGATGAGGAAGATGATGTCATCGGCCAACATGACCTGGTTGTCGTCCTGCATGCGAGCCAGAGCGGCGCGAACCTCTGGCTCCGAGAACTGATTCTGCCGCTCCTTGTTGATGTCGTCCATCAGTGTCTTCATCTTCACAGACTGAGCGTGAGCAGATTGAAACACTGCAAACAGGGACGACTTGAATTCTTTCAGCCTAGTGAGGAAAGAGGCATAAAAACGTTACTTCACTGTCAATTTATCTATAAAACTGAATTAACCCAGGTCTAGCCCTTGTAATTAAGCAGGAAACAGTCACACACCTTTCTGCAGAGAGCTCAGTGCCTTCAGCCTGTGATGTGGCATCCATGGGCTCCTCCTCCTCTCGCTGTGGCTTGGCTGGTTTCGGAGTGCCAGCCTGAACTAAAGAGCAAAAAGACCAATGTGAGAACTCCATTACGCGCAAAAAAAGATAAGAAACCGATGTGCGACAATGAGGTACAGGACGAAAAGCCCCGTGAAGCTTAAAATCTCTGTATTTCTCAATGATAATTAATATTCATGACTAAATAAAACAAACAAGTTAAACATCAGTAAAAAAATAAAGAATTACTCAGAGTTCACAAGTTTAACCCTTTGACTTTTTTGCTCAGTTACTACATGTCAAGCATGCATTATATTATTATTCCAGTGCTTTAAGTAGTACTCATCCTTTAAGTAGCATTACAACAAATTGATAATAGAATGTAAAAATACATTCCAAATATTACTTCAAAAGTACTATTAGCAAACTGCACTTAAATGCAGCAGAGTGGCTCCTGAGTTGTATCATTATATTTTTTTGAATCATCATCACTGATGCATATACATTTAAGAAGCAGTTTAATAATATATCTGGTCATGGGTGCTTACTCTCAGGGACGTCCTGCTCTTCACTGAAGTCATATGGGCTGTAGGGCTCGCTGCCCTGAGAACCACGGCGCCCCCTGCAGGACACACAGCATATTATCACTGATGCCAGCAATAAGAGCAGAGGGAAAGCCAAAGAATGGGCTTCTGTGCGTGGAGAGAATAAGAGTGTGTAGCTGTGATTCACTGAGTGTTTACCTCTTCCTTTGAGTTCTCTGTGAATGCTGAGTGGATGTCTCCTCATCCTCTTCCTCCTCTGAACCGGAGTCCCGTTCCTGTCTCGAGCGTTTCTTCTCCTTCTCCAAAACCTGCACAGAAAAGCAAACAACCCAGAGTTAACTGACATGTTACCACTGTTGACTAATCCTGTCACCCCACTGCTAACAAACGAAGAGCAGGACTCACCTTTTTAAAGTAGGCAAACTGAACGAGCTCCACTGCCACCTCCGAGTCCTCCAGCTCCACAGCTTTGCTCATGCGGGCCTTGGCGTGCGCTGTTGACAGACGGATCAGAGTCTCCAGGGTTCGGGCCGTCACTGGAGAGGTCTGAGGAGGAGAGGAAACAAGGTCAGAGCATGTTCAAACATCCAAACACATCAGGTCGTACTGGATGCACATCTCTATATTGTATACAAAGATAGTTACACTGACTGATTTAAGCTTCCACAAAAAGACAAAATGAAAACATCAAAGTAGAAATAGTGGCCCATCATGATCACTGCTACACACGTTTTAAGTTATGTGTCACATTTCCAGTGTGATGACTGGACTTTTGATTAGAGGGGTGATGGAAAACAATACAGATGCCTGCAGTAACACTGTCGCACTGTGTTGTTGTCTTTACAAGAAACACAAACAAATTATTGCAGCTGCCTGCTCTGGTTAAGCAAGGTGGAAAATGTCCAAGGTGAATGCTGTTCTATTTGTAGACTAGTGGGCTAATATCAATCACTACAAACATACTAAGAATGTAAATGTATCAGAGGACTCCATGATTGTAGTTATGTCGTCAGGTAAATCAGGGACCTGAATTTCAACAAGTTCGAGCAAAAAATCCAACCAGTTCATGCATTCCAATCATTTTTTTGAGAGTCAGAACCTGCAATTTCTGACGTGTCATGAACATGTCATAGTAGGAGAAGCATGTGTTAGTACTAACGTTAACTCTAACATCTACTAACGTCTGTTCTATTCAGGTACATCAGTGAGACAGCAAGTGAAAGTGACGCAGCTAAATGGAATTCTGTTGACATTAATTTTATTTACACCTGTGCTTCTCCTACAGTGACAGGTCAGAATGTCTTACGATAAAGAATGTTTTGTGTAAAAAAAAAAAAAAAAAAAAAAAGAAAAAAAATGTGCCACCTTTCCATGTGCAATGAAAGGGGAAAGTCTAATCAGTGTGTTGTGTGTACTGTATATTCAGTAAGCTGTAGTGTACATATACGGTGTGTGAGTCTGCTCCTGCTCACCCTGGCAATATCAGCAGCCAGCTGCTCCTGGCTCCTCAGCCTCGAGTACTCCTCTGCGATGTGATTGGCTGCCTCCTCTGTCAGCACCGGTGTCACAGCCTTGGCGATGTGGATGTACTTCCTCATGAACTCCTTACTCACAATCTTATCCCTGAGACAAAGAAAACGTTATTTTGACTTTTTGCACTTAAAATCAAAGTAGTTCAAAAGTTGTTTTCCTCTCTTGCCAGGACAGATAATGTGTGCGTACTTCTTCCTCTTGCTTCCATGCAGCAGGTTGTTGTGTTTCTCGTAGATCTGCAGCTCCTCGTGCTCCTCTGCTATTGCGTCTGGGTCCTCGGTAGCCAGGACATCTACTGAGCCACCCAGAGCCATGGCTAAACATCAAACCGAGGAAATGCAGAGTTTTAGACACCTTTAAAACAAGTATTAATGTATTACGCAGAACACTGCTTTAAGAACCCTCGAGTCACAGTACCTGCTCCCTCCTGCTCACGGGGGTCACGGTAGCGGTGCATCCTCAGCACGTGGTCCGAGATCTCCCGGTCCTGCTCCGGGTCCATCTGATCCAGCACGATGAAGAGAAGGTCGAAACGTGACAGCAGGGAGTCCTGGAGGCCGATATTCTCCATGGGGGTTTTATACTGGTCATACTGCAGGGAAGATCACACCTACATCAGCTGACAGGTTACGTGTCGGCTGAAAACGTTTGTGCTTCTCATTCAAAGCGTTACTCACCCTGCCGTAGACAGGATTGGCAGCCGCCAGCACAGAGCAGCGGGCGTTGAGGCGGGCGTGGATCCCGGCCTTGGCGATGGTGACGCGGCCCTGCTCCATCACCTCGTGGATGGCCGTGCGGTCCATGTCGGACATCTTGTCGAACTCGTCGATGCACACCACGCCCCGGTCGGCCAGCACCATGGCGCCCGCCTCCAGACGTCGCTCACCTAATGGAGGAAAAGGTTTAGGTTTGTGTGCCAGTGTTTTCATGCACATTGGAAACATCTGTGCATTTATCCGCGTGTGTCATACCAGTCTCCTGGTCGGTGGTGACGGCAGCAGTCAGACCCACACCAGAGGAACCTCGTCCAGTGGTGGGGATGGCTCTGGGTGCCGTGTGGAGCACATAACGCAGAAGCTGGGACTTGGCCACTGACGGATCACCTGGGGGGGGGGCATAATAATGATATTAGTCGGATAATAAATTCAAGTTTCCTGGCTGGATGAGAACATTAGCAGGAAATGCTCTGGTACCAATGAGCAGGATGTTGATGTCTCCTCTGATGCGTGAGCCGTTTTCCAGCACCTTCTCCACACCACCCAGCAGCATGCAGAGGATGGCCTTCTTGATGTACTCGTGTCCGTGGATACTGGGAGCCAGAGAGCGGGCCAGCTGATCGAACACATCCTGAGTGAAAACAGTAAAGATTTAATTTCTTCATTTAAGTGAAATGATTTGCTCTTATGAACAAGGGCATGGAGCATGAAGTTTTACTTTGGAGCGAGTCCGGCTGAAGTTTCTGATTTTGGCCACGTCATCAGCAGAGAAGTAGGGGGACACCTCCTTGCTCATTTGTTTGACGTGGCAGGCTATCATGATGGTCCTGAGGAGTAAAGGGTTCAATTTATAATAAAGCAGGAGGATCAATTAAGCAGCCACAGCAGATAATAGGAGCTCAGATCTCACCTGAATGTACCAGAGGTGAATCCTCCCTTCTTTCCAGGCAGGCAGCGGTATGTCCCAATGACCTGCACCCTGTCTCCCGGCTTGACCATGTCCACTAGGTCATTGTCCAGGATGATGTCTACAGATCGAGGGAGCTGGCCAGCAGGTGCCTTCTCTGGCATCTCCTGCACTGTGATGGTCTGGTGGTCCTTGTAGATGGACAATCCAAACTCTGTCTCCAGAGGGTTGTTCTCCTCATCCTGTTAGGTTGAGATTAACGAAGAGAGTGAGGCTCTCATGACCTCTTAACATGCTGTTCTAAGTACCCTCTCTTCTGAAATCAGCCCTCCTTTATATATACTTACTTTAGTGGGGTAGATGGCACTGGAAGGGAAAGCGTCCAGGGAGGTCATGTCCGTGTACTTCCTTTCCATTGTCTTCTTGGTGGCTGGGCAATAGTGAACGCTGCGCACCACTTTGGGACGCACCAGAGAGCCTGAAGAAAAACGAGAAACGAGGAAATGAGCGGAG
Organism: Lates calcarifer; assembly: GCF_001640805.2. Classification (NCBI taxonomy): domain Eukaryota; kingdom Metazoa; phylum Chordata; class Actinopteri; family Centropomidae; genus Lates; species Lates calcarifer. The sequence goes on from NC_066839.1 coordinate 18,984,373, forward strand.
ATGATAAATAACTGCTTAAGTAGTATCAAAAGTGGAGGAAAACACAAATGATGAACTCACACTTGGTGATGATGCCCTCTACACAGACCATGCTGCTCAGCAGTCGGGAGGTCAGGGTACGAGGGGTGACGTGCTTGGAGCCGAAGCTGCCCTCCAGGCCGACGAAGAACTCCTCGTACTGCTTGGCATAGGTGGCGTCCACTGAAGCCACCACGTCCTTCAACGCCCGCTGGAACGCGAGCAGCTCCTCAAAAGCATTGTTCATCAGCCTGACCGGTACAATGAGGTCACAGACTTAATTATAGATTTTATTACTCAGACTGAAGAATGTTTTTTGTTGCTGTATAGGGGAATACCAACACATTACAGCAATGAAAGTCACAATCAGGTGGTTCTACCGGTCAAGATTACTATTTACTTTATGTATTGGGTGAAACTAAACCACTGTTAGTCTGATGAAACATGACAGTTGACATGTTCAAATCCTAAAAGCTCATACTTTATCTGGATTTGAACTTCTCTTGCCAAGAGCGGTCTTCAGCTTTGGAAAACAACAGCAATGTTAACTCTTGTTTTTGTCTATGAACCCATTTTATTTTTACTGAATGGCAGCCACACGTTACTTATAACATAAATGGTAAATTGTGAAGTCGCAGCTCAAATGGAGGAGTCTTAAAGTCACAAATCATACCACCCCATACCAAACACTAACTCAAACTACTGAGAATATGAAGCCATAGGTACTCAGATCAGCTCTTTGTGCATGTTTCTTAACTAATCAAGGCCTGGAAATGACACATATCACATCCCATGCAACCACACAGTTCTCTTCCTTACTTTGCAGCCCGGGCCTCGTTGCGTCTCCTCAGGTCGTTGATGTTGACGATGAGTCGAGCTTTGTTCTCGCTGATCATGTCCCGGACTTTGCTTTGGTAAATCCCCTGGTCTTGCTGCAGATCAGGCAAGAAAACGAGCAGTTGAGTCAGTTTGTGTTTGCTCATTTAAACCGAATACCTTTCGACGATAATGATTGCACTAAGCTTAAGAGGAAATATACCTTGCGACAAACTAGACACAACTGGCCAGACTCAAACTTTTGCACCAAGCTTCATGATAATGTATAGAATCTGCAACCTGATGTTATTTAACTGCCAACAGCGATTTATCTTCCAAACTAATCAAATGAAGAGCACTTCTTTTGTTGTGACCGCATGGTTTCTCATTTCATCTCCACAACTGAGTATTTAACCGGACAAAAGTCAAACTTACATCGTCGTCCAGAAAGTCCAGGTAATCCCTCTGAGCCTCCCTCATCTCCCGGTCATCTACAACGTCGGTTGCCATTATGTAGGATTATTTAATCCACTTCAAAACTGCACAGAGTTTGGTACGCTGTGTGCTCCGCTGCCGTCGAACTACACAACTGAAGGGTTTTCGCGCCACTGCGTGCCGGGTACAAGTAAAGCGTAAGATTCGATTGGTCAACTCGGCACGCACTTCTTAGCATAGTCGGCGGGTAAACGTGCAACTGTCCAATAGAATCTTCGGCGTCACCGCACGACTCCGCCCCCTGCAAGAACTCCCGCGAAAATGGAGCAGGAAGAGGCGGGCTGCTAAAAAAGGAGGAAAAGCATTTGTCAATTTGTCCAGGAGATGGCGACATAAACAGGGACTTCTCTAAGAACCTTAGATATTGCATATTAACAATGAAATCTTAAAAACCCTTAGACATAACCCACATTTAAACCAAGGGAGACCGGTCTGTTATTAATAACCTGGTATGTACAGAACCACACATGTCAATTAAAACCTCTCCTAGGCATCCATACTGAAGTACATCAGTCTGCCAGAGCTGTATGTCTTCAGACTACTGTCAGTTGCCAGTAGTTTTAGTAGTGGCAAAAACTACTACTTCTACTACAACAACTACTACTACTACTACTACTAATAATAATAATAATAATAATAATAATAATAATAATAATAACAACAACAACAAACTGCTAACATAGCACTTTTTCAAACACAACATGATTTACAATGTAAGATTAAAAATTAACAAAACAGCAACTGAATAAAAAATCCCACTGAATAAAACACCAACAATGTAATCAATAACTGAATAATTCACTGAGGAGCAGTTCTAAAAAGACAGGTTATAGAGAAAGGGGTTTCTTTTATTTAGCCTGCCCTCACCGATATTAGCGCAGTATCATTCAACAGCTCCACCAACTGCATCCTCCAAATGACCATCAACACCTCTCTAAAACAGTTCAAGCAAAAACTGAACATTAGAAACTTCATGAAGGGAAGATTTCTTGCAGGTTTGTTGTATTAAACTGCATTAGTTTCAGCTAAGTGTACCTAATATATCTGTAAGTGTGTGTGCATCACACATACATCTTAATCATTTGGTGTCAGAACAGCATTTCTGCAAGGTATAGTTATAATAATAATAATTATATATATATATATATATATATATAATATATATATATATATAATATATATATATATATATATTAAGTATCTACTAAGAAACCACAAAGATGGTAATTATAATTTCCATTCTGAAATAATTCCCTCAAAAATTTCTATAAACTGATTAAGGTCGTTAATTTACTCAGATTCATAGTGAGTCATGTGGAATCAATTCAGTCTGAGTCAGAGTTTGTATTTGTTGTTGGAGACACACATGCAAAATGAAACACATATATTGATATATTACATCATTGTCTTCATGTATAAGTACAGATATTTTCTCGTATCAGCAATGAGACAGTAAACACTGTCTCTCAGTGAGACAGTAAACTCCTCCAAGATTCCATTAAAAGATAATATCAATATCAACTTAATATAGATTAAACACAAACTTAATATTGAATTTCACTGTCACAGAATAAACACTAGTAAAAGTCTATTATAAGAATTTATTGCAATATTTGGATACTGATCTTGACTAAATATTAACCTCACTCCGGGGCGGTTCTGGTCATTTAACCCCGCCCACACTCCCAGCTCTCCGGGCTGTCCGGTCAGCTGTGTTTTTACTCCTCTCTGCTGCCACCGAAAATACTCTTTTACCTCCACATGGTCTAGTCATCCATGCATGCGCACTTTCAACAGGAGGAGAGTCTGTAGCGTGATGTGACTTTTTGTCCCTGCAGAGACGCTCGACTCCAGAGGGGCGACAGGTGTTCTGTCGATCCGGGCAGGTGAGCTGACGTTTCTTCTTCTTCGATATTAAATCACACAGCTATACCTTACAGCATGTTAGCCTGGATCGTCCAGGCTAACACGTAAGTAATGTAATGTAAGTAATTTCTACAACGTTAAAAATAAAGATTTGTATCATAGACATTTTGTTGACATATATAATAAGACGTATACATACACAGTTTCCGTGTGTTTCCGTCCTGTTGCTGAGTCAAAGTAAAGTTAATTAAAGTAAATTAAAGATGAAGAACATTTTATTTCTTTATATTAATTCTTTATTGGCTAAAAGCGCACATGGAGCCAGCTTTGTTGGATAAACCTGCTCAAAGGTGTGTATGTTTGAGTAAACCCCCCACAGACGGGGATTTCACCTTGTTTGTCTGAGATCAGTCCAGTTCATAACATCCAGTGTGACTTAGAGGATCAAATAGGTGCACAGTGTCAGGGAGAGAGTTATTTTTTTTCCGTGCAGCAACTAAAGAAGGGGGGAATGGTCAGGGCACAGCTCTAAGGAGAGCTCACAGTGATGGGTGCAGCCTATCCTCAGATGGGTGGGTGTTTGTCTTGTTGCTTCCATGGGTGCTCATTTACCTTGGTGACAACAGTACTTTACATTCCTCTCTCTCTCTCTCTCTCTCTCTCTCTCTCACACACACACACACACACACACACACAGAAAGAGTGTCTGTATGTCAGTCACAAGGGGACATGTTAGACTACATACCGTTTTTCCGATGTGCATGACTAAAGAAGAATGCCTGTCTATTGTATTGCCACTATTGTAATGCATACTCCTGTGTTGAACACATTTGTTTTTATCACTGCGTTGACTGTGTTTTAATTGTTACTTGCCAAGAGACTGTAGATGAAAACCATCAGAAAATAATTCAGTCTGGAACACAGCATCCTGTTACCTTACAGTCAAACTCATAACTCCAGTGAACCTCATGAACAGCTGCTGCAGTGTGAGGGGTACAAGGGCCAGTTGTGAAAGTACGTCCACTAAAGTGCTTGTTTTTGTCACTGACAGGCTCAGATTGTTATTATAAGCACCTGACAACATTTGGACAGAATTCCTACAGAGACAGACCTTTTTATTAAGGTTGCAGTATATCACTACAGGATATACAGGATATCCACTGACAATAGCAGTTATCTTACCTTGCAGAGCAAGGGAGTTGTGTGTACTTTTACTCAGGTAAATGGTCTGAATAGTTATTCCACCACCGAAAGTCACACAATAACACAAACAAACCAATTGCTTGAGGCAGCCGTGTTCCAGAAACTCCAGTGTTCTTGAAGGTAAAATTACTGTTTTTTTCAATGGAGACTGGTTGAGATCTATGTTTATATGTTTCTGGTTATACAAAAAGGATCTTACTCTTAAAACTAAAACGGTCTCTGTAGGAATCCTTTCCATAATGCTGCCAGACTTTCTGAACAATCTGAGCCTGTCAATGGGAGAAACAAGCACAATACTAGACACAGTTTGAGGTGGACAATTACCCTCTTACACTGTTCTTGCTGAATACTGCACTGATTCTCAAGATTTTTGTCCCTATCAATCATTTCCACCTAAAAACATGGGAAAATAAGTTTTAAAAATCCCTGAATTCTCCTTTAAGAGGACCAAGAGACTTGCAGCTGCAGTATGTCAAGGCTCACAACAGTCCTCGTTTGTTAATCTGTCTATAGAAATTTCACAGCATGTTTCTGGCTGCTTTGTCTGGAGTTTCATTCACTTTTTTCCCCCACAATTTGAACCCGTCTCAGCATGTATCAAGCTCAGACTTCACTTTTTTTCTATTTACTCTTATTCCCACTTTCATACTTCTGATTCACTGTGCAGACTGATGTGTTTTATACATGACCTGGAAACATCTTAAATAATGTTTCTTGGCATCACATCAAAGCACAGCATAGGTTATGAGCAATTACAAAGTCTCTCCTAATAAATCCCCATGCAGTTATTAAAATTTCACTGAATTCCACTTAGCAGTGACTCCTATAAAGTGAGCTCTGGCATTAATTCCCGGTCTCTGTTTTTTCAGTTTTGTCTGCAGCAGTCCTCTTCTGTCTGTATTCCGTCTCCTCCTCCTCTCCCACGTCCATCACAACTATGTCTGGCGACATTTTGCAGCGCTTCAGCATCTTCTCCTTGAACGTCAAGCACCTCAGCCGCTTCCCCCGCTTCTCAGACCTCACCCCTTCCTCCCTGCCGTTGCCCAGCCCCACCGTCACCGCCTCCCAGGTCCCCTTGCTGTTCCGAGAACCCTACATCCTGTCAGGCTACCGTCCCATCCAGCAGGATTGGCGTTGCTACCTCCTCAGCCTCTTCCAGAGACACAACGAATCCCTGAATGTGTGGACTCATTTGCTTGCAGCTGTTGTGCTTCTGATTCGCTGGTGGGCCAATGTAGACGCCCTGGGGTACACCTTGGACGCAGCATCTCTACCTCTGAGCCTCTTCCTGGTGTCCTCTTTCACTTATCTGTTCTTCAGTGTGACAGCTCACCTCTTCCAGTCTCACTCTGAACATGCACACTACTTCTTCTTCTTCATGGACTATGTGGGTGTAGCTGTGTATCAGTATGGTTGCTCACTTGGACATTATTTCTACACGTCACAGCCGGCATGGAGAGAAAGCTGTGTAGGGTTGTTGTTTCTACCTGGAGCTGTCTTCTTTGGCTGGCTCTCTTGCGCTGGCTGCTGTTTCGCTAAGGCCAGGTACAGGCGGCCATATCCCCTCCGGCGTAAAATCTGCCAGATAATCCCTACCGCCCTGGCATACCTGCTAGACATCAGCCCCGTAGCCCACCGTCTGTTCACCGTCTCCTGGATGGGAGAGCCCTCACTGCCCTTCCACGCCCTCCAGATCGCCTCTTTCCTGCTGTCCGCCCTCTTCTTCTCCTGTCCCATCCCCGAGCGCTTCTTCCCGGGCCTCTGTGACTTTGTGGGACACGGTCACCAGATCTTCCACCTGTTTCTGTCCCTGTGCACCGTGTGCCAGCTGGAGGCTTTGTTCCAGGACTACTCCGTGCGGAGGGATACGGTGCTGGAGGTGTTTGGAGACAGGCAGCTGTGGTGGGCCTGCGTGTCCTTCCCTGCCCTGTTTCTGGGTTGCACCCTGACAGCACTCATCACAATGAGGCACGTGAACAGGCAACTGCAGGGTAAACAAGACAGAGAAAAGTGACAAATGTTTGTGGTAGCGTGTATTTATGCATGCATGTATGTGCGTGTGTATGGGTGTGCATGTGAGAGAGAATGTGAGAGAAGAAAAGAGGCGCTGGGTTTATATACCTAATAATAACAATGATAATGAGAAATGAAGCCATCTTTATGTGTTTTTGATAAACAGTTTGATAAATCAGTTTGTCTGTTTGTCTGAAAATGTGATCATTTGAAGTACTTGCATAAATAAAATGATGTGAAAGAGCCCCTTGTCTGGTCCAATTAACTTCTGTTGTAACGCAGAAATAGTTGGCACAGTGGACTCCATAGTTTGCTAACTATGGCTCAGTAAAGTTTTCCACAGTGAATCATCCTCCCATTTAATTGCTGCCGATGAGTCTGTTCTAAGCAGGATGCTGATTAAGGATATTAGAAACATACCAGGAGGAAACCTAATAATCTCTAAATGTCCGTTTATAATTTTCTCAAGTATATAACAGGTAATAGATAAATTGTCAGTGTCTTAGAGAGGATGCATTTTCTTGCATCTGTTACAGAACACGAGCAATTGCTTATTCAAAATGTGTTTATTGTGCAGTTTTCGATACTTGTACTGCAAACCTGTTTTTCGAGCCCTAACAATATTTGACATTCTTATTTTCCCCTCTGCTGTCTGAGGTGAGCAGCAGCGTCAGGCGGAGTGAAAGTGCAACTCTTGATTGTGGCATTCACTGAAATGAACTGGCCAAACATTGGGATTTAGATGAACAAAGAGGCCAGTTTAGTTGCTGAGGCAGGGGGATGGACCGCATGGACACAAGTTGGCACAACAGTCTTCCAAGTGGGTAAAGTCCCTCAGCGGATCCAGTTACAATGAAGTGTGTGTGGGCTGGGAGACATGACAGAAGACAACACTGCCCTGCAGGGGCAAAAGGCAACAACTGCATGTTTTTTTTGTGTTATTTCACTGCCTGATCAATTGACTTACCAGATTCTCAGGACGTGGTGATTGGATGAACCACTCACTGTTTCCTCATTCATTTTTTAATATTGATTTCCAAAAATGTGAAAAAAATTAATCTGTACGTGTCTCTAAAGTGATTATTATTGGCAGAACTGGGAGCAGATGAAAGGTTTGTCTCACCAGCCCAGCAAGGCCAAGCACTGTGGAACACTATGTAACAAATGAGCATAGAAAGCCTGAGATAACACCAACACAAATACTAGAATATTTAGTACAGGCTATAGAATAAATCAAAGATGTTGCAACACTAATATTAAACACAGATCTATCTTGCTGACCTTGTTTGTCCATGTGAAAACTAGGTTATTGTCAGGGTGTTTCAGTCTCTGTTCAGTTTGCCTTTTCTTAGTTACGTGGTACACACATTGTGTTTCAGTCAGTAGCCACACCTTTTATTTATTCTAATGTGAAAAATAAATGGCGCTCAGAATGGCACAGTATGACTAGGTGAGTCAGAGCTCAGGCTTCCTTCTACATGAATAGTTCAACATTTTGGATGCTGTGCTCATTTGAGTTAAATGAGAAAAATTAAACCACGCTCAGATTTGTCTGTTACATAGTTTACCATTAGTTTACCCCTTTTAAGGTATTCACGACCTCACAGACCTCTGCATTTACTGAAACTTCTGAGTCCATGAGTTCTGACATGTTTGCTGACATTTTCAGAAATGGCTGAGGCCATGGAAGTTACTTTCTCATCAAATGGCAAGTTAAGTTATTGTAATTTTAGTTGTATAGAGTTATTCTTAATGATTTTATGATACGTCTGAGGAAAATGTTGATTATTGCCCCTTCCCCCTTAGACAGTTCCTCTATGACTGAACTGCACACAGCACTTTGAGCTGTGATCGGTCACTGTGGACAGTATTGACATTGATGTTTTATGTTTATGCTTGTTTTGGACGTCTCATGTTCTGTGTCCTATGTGCTGCTCTCTGCGCCTTTTAATTGCCCCTCAGGGACTAATAAAGTGTTTTGAATTGAATTGAATTCCCTCCAGCCTCATCTTTTCCTTCATTACACCTCTCTTGGATTATGGATGTATACCATGACCATGTACCATGTCATAACCATGAGCTCCATTTGAAGGCAGCATGTCTTACAAGTTAGCTAGTTAGTATGCTAACAGCTAAATGTGGTCCGAGCAGTGTGTTAGAAAACGCTGTGGTGGAATTGTAAGATAGATGCAACAAGACCCCTTTCCAGATTAAACCTAGCTAGCATCACATGGGTTGTTATTTTTTCATTTGGAGGACAGATGTACGTTATTTGTTAGCAAGGTTCAATCCTGTATGATCAAATTGTGCTTTCAGAATTATGTCACAACTATTTGAAATTGGCCATGATCCTCAGTGTCCCCCTGCCGTGGAAGACTATTGATTTTGCTTCGTGCCACCGAGCAAAACTCTGCTGTCAGGAAGAGAAGAAATGAAAATTTGCTGAGAGCCATATATTGCCTGGTCTGCAGGGCTTCGGAAGATGATTATGACAGAATGAGGCTGTTAAACAAGTAATGGGTGTGGGTGTTATTTGGTGTCTGTGTCATCGCTAACAAAGAGATGTGTGTGTATGTAATCTTAAAGAGTCAGAGGTTGTGAGGTGTGTGCATGGATGTGTGCATCAAGGTAGATCAGTGCAATTCTTCCTCTTCCTTTCTGTACGTCTCTGCATCTACAACTAAATGTCATGACAATAATGTTATCAGAGGAATAGTTAGATTTCTACATTTAAACCAATGAGATAACAACATTTTTTGACATTTGACATTTTAGGACATTTTTTAGAGAGCTTTAATGCTGAGAGGTGGATTTTTCTTACCTTCGGACAGAGTCAGGTTAGCTATAGCTAAGCTAATACTCTCCTGGCCATAGCTCCAGGTGAGAGTGGTACCAATCAAGAAAGTGAATCAGTGCATTTCCCAAAATGTCAAGATATGACATGTAAAGTTTCATAAACAAAATGAACTAAGTTTAGCTTTAATAAAAATGTAAGAACCTGTTCTTTAATAGCTGCAGGAAAATATTTGAAATCTGCTGCCTTGGTGCTGAATGGGGTAATTCCCCTGACCAAGCAGCCAAAAAAAAAAAAAAAAAGACTTCAGTGCTGATAGCATTATCATGTGGGAGTGGCTGCAAACATGCACACTACAATTTTTCACAATGCTCTGGTATGCAACACTACACCCACGTATGAAAAGTATGCTGTGGAAATGCTTGTAACCATTCAACCTAACTTTAGAACTTAACCACCACAGGGCAAACTTTATCATTTGCATTACGCCTGTGTTTCATGACTCAGCCCTGACCTTTTCAAAGTGGTCAGTTAAATGTCCATACTTCTATGTGCAGAACTCAAACTTGACCTCTGAAGCACAGTAATCCAATTACACTGGTTCTAGTCTGCATCCAAACCCTGCTCTGCATTAGAACAATGATCCCTTTTACTGTAATACCTCCCTTGTGAGTCTGATCTCAGTAGTTTGAGCCAATCAGCTCTCCATACAGAGTCCAAGAAGGAGAGACTAACATATATATTGCAATTACAGTATGTCTTTTTCTGGGTATTATACAGTATATCTACCTATGAGCCAAGGCATTAAAAAAAATAAATGATGATACAAAGCACAAAAGCAATACTACTTTTTTTTTTTAAAGAGTGTTTGAGAGACTGTGATGCAAAAATAGAAATACCATATAACTCATTGTTTGAATGCAACACAACAAAAATGACTGCATATTTAAAATGTGTAAAGATTGGAGTATGAAATTTTCTGCAGCCATGTAAACTGCTGCTAGGGGGAGGTGTTGCTTGAATGTGTGTGATTTTGTCTGCCTAATTAGCTTTTCCCTGGCAGGCAGCAACAGCACACATACAAATTAACAGCAGCAGTTGGGTCAGCACTCAGGTGAGGACTGAGACTCAGTTTGAACAATTCCTCGTACTGATTTGATTTTTCTGCTGATCAACCAGCATCTTTTTAGAGGTTACTGTGCCACTGGTTTTGGCTAGTACACTCATTCCAACATTCCTGGAAGCCACAGGTACGTCAGGTACTGAGGCGCTCAGGTGCGGATGTAACTTAGTTATGACAAAAAAAACACAATGGCTTGTTTATGGGCTTGTGTCAGCACCTCCTTCATAACAGACAGGACACAAATGAACAGAGCCCCTCCCTAAGTTGCTTACCTACTGTGAGCCACATAAAGCAAAAGCAGTTGAATGACTGACAGCAGTTGGTGACAGAGCTACAGCAGACTCAAGCAGCATCCAATGTAAGTTATAAAGCCTGTTTTTTATTAATGTATTTATTTAGCTATAATGTGTATTGTTATGACTCTTATTGAAGAATCTGTTCCTCTGAAAGGGGCTGGATTTCAAAATGTGAGATGCCGTATTTTTACATTATCAGGATTGTATTTAATGGAAACACTGATTTTAAAAATAAACATAAGTCACAACCTACTTGGTTTGCTCGTGAATTTTGCTCTGACCTTGTGTGTGCACTCTGACGCTGGTTTTTCTCTACAGAGCACCAGGACAATGGCTCCTCTTGGGATGGTTGACACATTGGGTTGGTTTTCATCCCCAGAAGCCGGCATCATCTCCCTTGTTGTCTTCGTCATCCTCAGCATAACTCTTGTTGCCCTTTGTGGCAGTTGTCACAGGTGAGGGAAGTGTGATAATATAGAGTAACATTAATTTGAGTATATTTGTATCAAGTCATGTCTGTTTTCCTCTAGTAAACTATAAAATGTAAGCTGCTTTTGACTGTGCCATTTGCACTCCTGAACACTCAAAGGGAGTTAAAGGAATTAACTGGTTTACTAAGAACAGTGTCGCATAATGTATGAGCCATGTGTGTGAAGTATCTGCCACCCAGTATAAAACAAGTCTTGTCCTGTTTGGAATGGCTGTTGACAATACATTGGCTGATTCATTTTCCTGTCCTGCGGACTTGTGAGGATTTAACTCCTATTCATCACTTTCCAGCAGCACAGAACAAGAGACTTGTTCAACTCGACTGGTGGTTTCTGATGAAGGGTGTTGCCTGTTTGAGGAGGAGGCAGAGAATTGCAGTCAAATATCATTTTAAGGCTGAGGTAGTTGAGCCAAATGGGCTGGGCTTAGGTCATTAAGCTTAATAACCTGATGGTCCCAGTGAAATCTATGTATGTGTGTGTGCCTGTGTCCATGCATGCGTATGTGGGTGTCCATGCACGCATGTGTGGGTGTTTTCACACACATCTCTGCGTGCACATGTTTGTTTGCACACCCATTACTGCAGTCATCATGCCAAACATACCAGTGACAGTGACACTGAGGAGGTGTAGGGTGAAACAACAGTCTTATCTTTTGCAGCCTCTTTCTGTACATTCCAGGGCTTGTTTGTCACTCAGAGGAATGAAACCAGTATGGGACTGTAGTGATTGATAGGAATCATAACTGTGCACACTTAAAGGAGCCACTGGAGCCAGTGTGTGATGACTGAGTTGATTGAAGACAAAGAACAGATGTGATGCAGTAATACAAAGTAAGACTCTGAGGTAGTAATCTGATAAGCACTGAAAATTATATTGTCAGTTGCTGAGGGAAATCCATTATTATAAACATTTAAGTCTGATTAATTGTTTTATTGAAAATGTATCCGAGAATAATCCTGGTCAGATCTTACCCAATCAAGTTCAAGTCTAGCCTCAAATCTTGACAAAGTAAGTTCTGGATTAGTTGGTTCTTATCAAAGCAAGTTCAAGGTAGGTCACAAGTCTTACCAAAGCAAGTCCAAGCCATCAATAGTCTTGAAAAAAGCTTTGGCATCAAGTGTATTTGGATGTGGGCCCAGGTAACTGATTTGAAAGCACCCTCAGCTGGGACAAGTCCAAAACTCAAGTCTTACCAAAGCAAGTTCAGGACAAGTCACAAATCAGTTGCAAATCTCTCATGTCCCTGACTGCTGATGACTAAAATGACGGCCGTGTCAAAACACAACATTGTAATATTTGTTAGTTAAGTTTAGGAATTTGGCTGAAAACAATGAGACCAACTTATTCAAAACCCTTAACCTTCAGTCCAGTACTGTGGATGGTAAGAGCCAAAACCTGACTTGAGCCTGAAATTATTTATATTTTAGTAATGACAGTTCCTAAACATTAACAGCAGTTGAGGGAGAAGTTCAGCCTGGGTTCAACTGAACTAGTCGGGTCTAATTGAAAGTTTAGGTATAAACAAGGATTTACTGTAGACTACATTCCATCTGTCCAGGGCGTACCCCACCTCTCACCCAGTGTCAGCTGGGATCAGCTCCAGGCCCCAGTTACCCTTAAGGATAAGCGGTATAGATAATGGATGGATGGATGTTTACTACACTTGATTACAGTGAAGCAGGACAGGCGTGCTTTTTGAGAGTGCTTCCAAAGACTTTTTGGGTGGAGACCAGAGGACTGTGAACAGTAGGCCTGGTTTGCCTGTCAGTATGTGAACCAGGATGATAGAAACAAGGATACAAACTTGGAAGAAAGCCAAGGATAAAACATGTGGCAGATGAGGAGAGTTTTAAAGCTCCTGAGCCATAAATCAAGCCTACATATGTAAATAGACTCTTGACACCTTTGCCCCCCGTACACACTAACATTTTAAAAATATGGCATATCATTATACCTCTTCATAACCTCTCATTTTCTTTGATGTCATCAACAGGAACAGTACCAATGCATATGATGTGAGCGGAACAACGGTATGAACTGCCTCTCGTTCTCATTTTCCTCTCTCTGCTTCCAGTTCTTTCCCTCTCTCTTTCTATGAGTCTGTCACACATCAGAACCTTCAATATCTACCCGTAGTGTGTAGTATCTATTGCAGTTCATTAGCTGCCAATTAGAAGCAATAAGTAGCTGATTATTGGCGATCAGCAGGAGGATGGTAGAGACTATGATACTGTAGCTGCTATTGGCCTCATTAGATTCACGCCATGCAAACCCATGAGACAAATGAAAAATGTCTAATTATATGAAGTTTTGCTTAGAAATAATTTGTCAGGGTATTATGAGTGCACTGTGACCATTATTTTTGAATATGATTAGTATCAGCTTGAATGACAAAAGCTTTGGGTATGGAGTACTGAATCAGAAATGACAATTTCATATTGTGTTCATAATGCTTCAAACCACAATCCATAACAGTAAAATGATAAGCCTTGTTTTTAATACACTGAAATTAAAATTCAATAACATGTAACCACTCTAGGTGGATTAAAAACCACTATCCCACATCATTAGAAAGAGATCATTGCCTATATCATGAATGGATGTTCCTGCATGCTACCTGCAAAGATGTTAAAATACATGCTGAAATGTGTTTAGGAATTTTACTATGCCTTACAATACAGTTACAGTCGAGCATTAACTGACTCAGCTGATGGTACAAATGCAAACGGACTCACAAGCAGTGAGACAGAAAGAGCAAAATCACCAGATCAGTATCATTTGAAGCTACCAAGTATCCATAAGACCACAGGCATGAAAACTGTTATCACCTCCAGTTTGCAATGAAAAGAAAATCAATGTTGAACAATGGTGGTGGAAATGTTGTTTTGTTCCACTCCAGCTGCTGTTATTTCCTGTGTTGTGGCAAAGAGCCTCATTTTGAGAGTTTAACAGGCGTTACTGAATACACGCATAAAGCTGGAGCTCGAAAAATGCCCCCAAACATTCCTGATAAGCTTCTCTCGCTATTACGTATCTATAATATAATTTATTTAAGTTGCAAACATCAGTGAGCACAAAGGTCTCAGGATGCTTCAGAGAAACTAAACTGTATCGTAACAGTGTCATAAGACTATTTGAGGGCAAAAGTATGAATTTTTGTTCCTAATAGCCATATTTCCAGGAATGGGGAGAGGCTTGCCATCATAGTCGCATGACACTACTTTCAGATAGTCTCTGCTTGAGGACACTGATGGTGTTGCACTCTGATGCACAAACAAAATTTCAATGAAATCGTTGTGTGATGAATCCAAAAAAAGGAAGCCTGAGAGAAAAGTATGAACCTTGTCTGTTTTGACAGTTCTGGGCACCTGGCCAATCTGTCAGATTGTCTGTTTGGGAAAGTTACATGTCAAACACTAGCCTCAATCAATTCCACTGTCAAGATGGTTCCAGACAGTGTTGGACAATTCAGCAAGCATTTCATTTGAAGTTTAACAAGGTCCTAACCCACTCTGTTGGACAGTTGGTCCCAGAAAATGTGAAAAACATTTTTAAGCATGTGCTCCTGTGAAACAGAGAAACTGTATGACCCTTTTTGTTTTTAATCAGTCAGATGGTGAGAAGCCAGCTTCTAAATAAACGTGCCTAGCTTTCAATACTAAATTACTGCAGCTCATGTTTATTAAGATATTCCATCGGTGGCATACTTGACATCAATCCATAATGAAAAACAATCATGACATTCAGAATAGGCATTATATCAGACCATGTAGTGGCATGGGCTAATGTATGTTAGCTTCATGGCTAGGTCTCAATTGAGGGCTTTTACAGCTATAAGCCTGAAACAGTGATTAATGTTAATCAGTGCACTTTAGTGGTGCTGATAGGTGGATTTGTTATCTCTAGTCAGAGCCAGGCTACCAGTTTCCTCCTGTTTCCAGTCTATATGTTTAACCAAGATAACTAAGTGCTAGCTGCAGCTTCATATGTTTAACATGCGGATATCATGTCATAATAATCCTTTCTGTCTCTCTCTATGACAGACTGATGGAGCAGGAGGAGCCAATGGGACTGCGGGCACAAAGACAGCAGGAAGCACAGGTGCGTTCTTTTGGAAATTGGGGGGAGGGGGACATTTATTAGACACTTATGTTTCTCTTACATTTTGTTATCTAAATTTCCAGACCCTGGCCAGTCAGCATGGAGGAACCACAGCAACATGCCTCCCAACACACTTGAGAGATCTAAAGAATTAACCAGTTAGACAGCCAGTTGCAGTTCTGAACACTAACCTCACAGCCACATAGCAAACACACCACAGAAAGCAGAAGGTTCCAATTTCTAAAGTAAGAAGCAGGAAAGAGGACAAATCATGCTCAACATGCCATTTCACAGAACCCCAGCTTTTCACACTTGACATTGACCCAAATGGACAGATGGATGGAAAAAGAGAGGAAGGAGGGAAAGTTGGCCCTGTCCTCTGCCAGCTCGAACCACCATACACACCTTGTCTTCATCACGCCAGGCTTTCACTTACTTGAATGGAACCATTTTTAAAAATCTTCTTATGGATTCTGAATTCATGTGACAAGAACTATTCATCTAAAGACTTTCTATTGTCTAGTTATCAGCTCTTCAGAGTATTTTACAGTATTTTGAAGAGTTTAGATTCTGAATGTTTTTACTACTCTTTTCTGTCATTACTTAGACAGGAACTATATTATCATACACAAAATATGTACAATCATCTAGGTTGATTTAATAATAAAATCAGTTGTAATGCCAAATCGTTGTTGGAATCAGTTTCACAGTCTTGTACGGAGCAAACTTGCCAAAGTTAATGTAATTGTATTTTTTAACATGACAAATTCAGAGAGGTGTTGATTTATTTCATTACCTCTGATTGGCACTTACTCAGACTGATTTTTAATGCTTGTGACTTTGCTGTCCTGCCTGTATACCAACAGGACAACCTGCTTTTTCCAGGATACAAATGAATTATGGCCATGTTAGGCAATTACTATTTCCCACTGTTAACTGAACCCAGCACAGAGAGTTGATCAAATTATGTAATTGTCATGATATACATTCCTGAGTATAATGCAGTGGAAGACATACACATTGTGCTTACTACTTGTTTTGGGAACTACGCTTATTGGCTCTCTTAATATTTAACCACCAGGTATGAGAGCAGTATTGATCTTCTTATCTAACTCTCGGCAGGACAGCAAAAAAAAAATATTCTAAATTGCCTAAAAGTTGCTTTAATACTGACAGCCATTTTCAAATGCATGCTGTAGAATTTCAAATATTTGGATGTTATATTCCCACCACTCCTGGAAGCCTCTGTTTTCCATTCATTCTGTCATATCATTTAGCAGACTCTTGATGGTTGCCAAATGTACAGCATATATGGGATTTGTAGTGTTTGTGCAAAACCACTATTGTGGTTCTTAAATCATCCTGTTTACCTACACTCTTCCCACTGTAGATGGTTCATGAGAACCATGGAAGTGAAATCTAGATATGTATTGCATGTGTTGACACAGATTAATTGTGATAAGAGGGGAGTTTTCTAAACTTTGGTGCACTTTCATTATCAATGAAGGGATCGACTTTCTGTTTGTATTTGTTCTTTTGTATTCCTCTCTGTCTGTTCTGGAGTTTCTCAGTCTGCTGCTGAGCAGCCGCAGGTCTGGTCAGCTGGTGCAGATAAAGTCTAGGCTGTAGAATTATCCTAGCTGTAGACATGCATGACATTCATGATGCTTGTGGGTCTGTTTGTCTTGGAAACAAAGACAGTTAAAAAGCCATTGTTAACCCTCCTTGCAGATTGTGATCACATGGGAGTAGCACCTGAGTTTACTGAGAATTCAAAGTAAACCAAAGGTTTCAAGAACTCAAAGCAGGGTGGAGTTGTCGTTCTTGTAATACCAGTCCTCATGCCATGTGTTGCCATATTAATCTGCTGAACTGTCCAAATAAAACACACCCAAGCGAGACAACACTGATGACAGTGATACTGCTTCTCTTGCCACCGCCACTTTTTTTTTTTTTTTTTTTTTTTTTGTGGAAGTTCAGACCATTTTTATTATTTCATATCAGGGATTTCTGTATTGGTGTTTTAGTCTGATTCTCACTGGTTTCATGTGGATGGGGCTGAGTAGGAGAAAAGTATGTCATGTACCCAGTCAGGATTCAGCAACATTTTAATCAAAGTCTGATGACGGTGGATTGTTTGGTTGCTGTTAATCAAATCTGATAAAACCACAACCACACAGTTCTGATAAATCAGATTAGCTGAGTTTCTGAGTGTTACACAAATACACAAACAATAACTAATAACAGTACAATAACAATAACTAAGGATTCCCTTTTAACACCATATATATATATATATATATATGGTATATATATCTTGGTCTTTTTTGGTCCACACTAAAAATCTCAACAACCACTAGACAGATTTTGTGGATGTGTCCAGACATTACTGTTCCTCAGAGCATTAAATCTTCTGACTTTGTGGATCTCTTGACTTTTACTAAATTACAGTTTGTTTGTTTGTTTTTGTGAATGGCTCAAATATTATTGGGTGGATTGCTGAGACAAAATAACAGCACCACCAGCAGGTTAAAAATGTAGTTTGTCCAGTGAAATATTTCAACATCTGAAGGATGGATTGGCACTATTACACAGACATTCACAGGTTTCCAAATAATGAGTCATGGTGACTTGGTGATCCCCTGACTTTTCGTTTAATGACATCATTAGGGTTACACTTGTGGGATGGATGTATTGACATGAAGTTTGGTACAGAGATTCATGTTACAGGTCCAGTTCTTTGTTTTCTGACCAAATACCTGCAAAACTAATGACTAGGGTTGTAACGATTCTGAAACCGAGACCAGCACCTTATCGCGATATGGAAGGATGCACCCCGTTGAGTCCTTATTATCCTATTTAATCCGACTGCAGACCCCCGTTAGGCACATTCAAGTCAGTGTGAGAAGATTTAAATTGAGGTCTGAACCGAACCTTGGATTTGGAGAATCGTTACCACTAACAACATTCCCATCAGGAACAGTTGTTTTCTGTGTTAAGTAGCAAATCTTAGCATGCAAACATGTTAAGCTAAGACGGCAAACATGGTAAACATTAGACCTGCTACACATCAGCATGAGAGCACTGTCATTTGCAAGTGTGGCTGGAGACTCTCAGCCTTGTTTCAGAGAAGGTACCATTGTTTCATATGCAGGATAAATCATTTTGTAATGACCTTAAATTGGACTTCACTCAATTTCCAGGCTCCATCCAAACTGTGGGCAACACTACCAACAATCTAAATTGAAAACAATATTGGCCCAAAAAAAACACTAAATCATTATACCTTTTGTACAATAACAATGTCTTGTTAAAATCCATTGTGCTCTAATTTCTATAAATGTTTACTTGGTTAACTCCTGCTATGTAAATATATAAATATAAATCTCAATCTGCCTAACCAGTCAAGGCAGTTGCCAGCCAAGGTTACATGGTGTCATTAATGAAATGAAACAGGAAGGGAAGGAATTCTGTCTAGTTTAGGAATCAGACTGGGACTAGGATTGGGTTACTCTCTCTCTCTCTCCCTCTGACTGTGTCGGTGCTCAGACCCTAAAATCCCTGCTGACTGGATGTCTGGTGGAAAGGGTGCAGACAGCCAACACTAATCCGGTCTCTCAAACACACACAGGGGCATGGGCGCAGAAACACACATAAAAGTCGTATTTGATCTCTATGTGGGCAATTTATCATGTGACACTGGGGGTTGATATGCTGTATACCATAGAGTCAGCAGCTCTATTACTGTCAATGGTGCATGAAGGGGTCCAGTTAATGGTTTAAAAAATTACAGACAGCTCTTTTTCTGTATCAGATTAATAACAGTTTACAGACATGATAAAAAAAAATATCTTATTTTATGCATTTGGTATCATATATACATTGCATACTATATATATATATATATATTATCTGCACTGATGATTGTATGTAAAATGTGTTTTTAAAAAATACCCTCAATTCTTAATCATTTTAATCTTAATGCAATATTTTTTACACTTAACATCTGAACTCTAATCTCTTTTTTGTTGTGTTATTTCTGTATTTACTAATGACAGAATCCACACCATCAACACCATTTCTGAAGCTCATGTGACTGAGAGACATCAGATGAATAATCATGCAGTGCCTTTGACTCACAGACAAACAGGCAGACACGCAGACAGACAGTGAGGATGCTGCTGCTGTTGCTGCTGCTGCTCTGGTAACCCCTCACCTAGATCATCCTCTCGTGCACGGCGCGCTGCAGGCCGCTATCTCTGCGCTCTGCCCAGCTGTCACCCCCGGCATTGGTCCACCAAGCAGACACACGTAGGCGCGTATCCGACCAACCTCCTTTTCTCTACCCCCACCGGCAGACTGAAGAGCCGGCGAGCGGCGGGACAGCCAAGGCAGCTAATCGACCCGCTGCTGCAGCTCCGACGGGACGGTGCAAGACCGAGCTCTCCGCCGAGCGAGTGAGTGCAAACATGTTTTTGTTGGGCTGAGGTTTTTAGTTTTTTGCAGCGAGCACAGGAAAAAATATGTTGTTTTCCTTCAGCGCTGTGAGCTGGGGGTGGAGGGAGGGAGGGGGTGTTTCTCCTGATCTCAATCTGCGTTGCCGGGTGGAGATCAGTGATGTAGTTGACGCGTGTTAAACTGTGACTTCTAGTCGGTTATTGTCCTAAAACACACCATAACCACCACTGTAAACTCTATTCATTAGATATTCATTTGAAAAAGTGTTACCTGCTTCCTTTGGGGCTCTGTCGCCGTGTGTAACTTGCCTCAAATGTGCGGTGCTTACACAGAAATCTTCACTGCGTTATATTGAAATGCGTGTATTGTAACACACGACAGACGCAATTGTGCACCTATTAGTTTGATTTCAATTGTATTTTACCTCTACTATATCAGTAGGTGGATGACGTTATTTATTTATTTAAATAATTTTAGCAACAGTGTTCCTCCATACTGCAGTCACAGCCCTTTGTTCATCTCTGCACAATGTCTCATTTTGTGCGATTTCACTTTTTGGGTTCGGTTTGGTCTCACTTCGTGTTAATAATAATGTTATTTCTATCAGTAACCCTCCGTCCAGCTCAGTCCCTCCCGGCGAAACTCGTGTCTGAACACGTTGTCAGAAAGGAGGTGTGTACCTGAAAATAAGAGCGCAGCCAATCAGCTGTGGCGCCCCGCCCACACTGTGGCGCTTGTTTACTACTGAAACTTGGCGCCGATTGGTGGAAAGGTGGGGAAAAATCGGGCTTTATGCTGCGTTCGTGTCCATAGGACAGGGTTGGAGATTACAGCTTTCCTGTTGAAAATACAGTTAGACGAAGGTTTTCAACGAGTACACAACTTGAGGATATAGCACCGAGCCCCCACTTCACTTCAGCAATAATAGTGAATTTCTGTTTTACATTATTTCGTTTTTGAAACAGCCTCATATCATGCAGTGTAAAGTAGTATAAGTGCTGTTTCAGAGCCCAGCTGTGTGTTTATGTAACAGTTTATTGTTGTATGCTAATGTGCTGTTGTTTTTTATGTATATTTAATGACAGTAAGAAGAATGAGAATGATAAAACATTAGTGTTGTCATTAAGGACTGCACCAAGCAGTTATTGTCATAATTAATTAATCCAGCAAATAATCTTTTGATTAATCAATGAATAATTTATTCCTTAGGAGATAGTGAAAATACCCCTCAAAAATAGCTTTTTCCCCCAGATATCAACTAAAACAGAAGGATACTCAGTTCCCAACAATGTAAAACTGAGAAAAGCAGCATAATCTCATATCTGAGAATCTGGAAACGAAAATATTTTTGCTTTACAAAATTAATCGACTATCAATATTGAGTTTTTTCAAGAATGTATTTATTTTTGCTTTAATGTAAACTCAAATGTACTCATTTAGCTAATGTGATTCTTTTGATCATGCAGGTCTAGTGTGAGCAGCTGATCAGAACTGACAGGTCCTTCAAGAAACTCCTGTAACTGAGTTTGACAGCCTAGAATTACCATACCACTAGACTAAATCATAGATGGTGAATGCTAAAAAAAAAAAAACACTGCTTTGAGCCATTCCCCAGTTTCATCAGTAAGATTCCAACGTGTCTTGAATGCAGCATTGCCCCCATTTTACCCCAGTGGAAGACAGGCTACAGTGAATGCACCCAGATGTCTATGGAAGCAGTTATCAGCTTAACAGAGTAGACAACGAAACTAGACCAAGATTTGGGTTCAGCTACAATCTAAATCCACACGAGTCTGTGTCAACTTCAAATTACTGCAACTATTTTCAAATTTCCTGCAGTGTTGCTCTGCACTCAGGCAGAGAGATGCAAGATGGAGTGAGGGTCTGTTTAGACCAACATATTTATTCATCATAGGAACCATTTAACACTTGGTGCCATGGTACATTCAGAGCATATTCTCTCCAACTGAAAATAACCATAAACCTTTGTCATTTTTTGCTTTTAAGAAGGAAGCTGCACAAATATTACAACGAAAGTTACTTGAGGACAGTTATAGGGAATACTATATAATATAAACATAATATAAACTTTCAGTCTACTAGTCTGCTTGTGAAAACAGTTGTATAATGTCCTCTGTCTTTTGGAGGAGCCTTGTCAACTCTGGAAAAACAACCTTGATGATGTCAGATGAAAGACACCATTGAGGTGCATTATGGGGAATGTAGCCTTCACTTCCAAGCTTGACCCATATAAGAGATTAAAAATCAGTATACTATGATATCTGTTGCTTTGATTTTGACCATTTTTTAATTTCCTTTTGTGAATTTCCCAATTTTTTACTAACTCACAGGAGTGCCCCCTAATAGGCAGTTTTAGAAATATTTCACTGTTGTAGAATCATTTTAAAATGAGGTCAGATAATCGGATTGGTTTAAACCTCGTGTCATCCCTGTTGTCTTGTCTGCAGGAAGGTGTGACACTGTGCTGAGTCCCCTCACTGCGTGCAGCAGCACCATGGCAGCTATGGGACCTGAGTACAGAGCTGGAGCAGGGCCAGGCGGGACGGCAGCATGCCCGTCAGGACTACAGGCCTGCAACGCTACAACGACGCACAACCGCAACGGGCCTGACATGCAGCAGACTGTGGTGAGTTTACAGAGGCTCATATTCAGAGAATAGATGATTTGTTTTCCCAGTTTGTGTTTGTTATTTGTGGCGGTATTTAGATGCTTTTGTCAATCATCCCACCCCTGTCTATTCAGTAGTTTACTGATTCACTCATTTAAAAACCTCTAAGTACACCTATCACCAGACACTACCATGCAAAATGTTGGTATCAACTTCTGAAGTTGAGGCTCACATCACATGATAGGTGCATTTTCAAGATAATAAAAACATGACAGCAAGTTTAAATCCTTACTGAGAAAAAGGAAGTTCTCCCACAAATGGGATCATCAGTTCTTTCCCCTGTGTTAGATGTAGTGTACTGCCTGGTCAGAGGTTGGCAGCCGTTTCCTTTTCATACTGTTTTGCTGGCAGATCGTGCTGTCAGCAGGCAGGACGCCACAGATGGACAGGAAATATTCTCTTAACTGATTTATTCATGGCAACAGTTGCAGGATATCAAAGAGTCATGTAAACAGCTTATCCCAAATAAGGCCTCAACAGAGTATGTCTGTCCATGTCAGCCTCCACTGATTTACTGGCTAGAAGGTTAATGATGAAGTGAACCAGAGCAACTTTAACTTTAAGTTGGATCTTATCATTGTAATACTTCTGTTTAAAGGTACGTGCACAGAGCTGTATCCAGACTGAGAAAGCATTCATAGAGAGGGGGCATCACAAGAACAAAACATCAGTTCACCTGCAGAGGGAGGCCGAACGAGGCTGGAGCAACCTGGCCGCTCCCCCGCAAACCGTGGGACCCACAGTGCACCCCAACAACATGTCGGCTACTGGAGAGGTGGCGCACAGGTGAGGGGGTACTTACCTGTGTTAAGAGTGTGAGTGTGAACTTAATCACACCAGTCTAATGGTTCTTCTTGGATGCTGTCTCCAGCTTCCGCAGCCCAGAGTCAGTGGAGATGGACGAGATCATGGCCGCCATGGTTCTGACCAGTCTGTCCTGTAGCCCCGTGGTCCAGAGTCTTCCACAGACAGATCCTGGACCAGGTCTGTCTCACCTCGCCAACACACAGCCTCATCATTTCTCTGCTTTTTTCAGTATCACTTCAGACATACTTTATAAAGGGCATAAAGGTCGTAACTAATGGCTTTATTGAAGGTTAAAAGACCATTTACCATTTATCATGTCATAAAAAATCCCTTTGGCAGGTGGTCATCCTTCCTATTTGATAATGGGGCAGTTATAAATGTTGTTAATGGGTTTCTCACCTTTTAATAAAGCACAAATCCAGGAGTTGTAAACATTAATAAGTTATTTATAAAAAGTTTGAATAATCAAGTCTGCAGTTTTAAGCATTAATCACTTCTGTACATTTTGGTCCAAGGAGGTGGTCAGTCGTCCCAGTCAAAGTTTTCCCAACCTGGCAACCCAGAAGTTGTTCATATGATCTTAGCAAATTATTGATTGATTAACCATTAACATTCTTGGCAAGTGACCATGACCACCACCCACCCCTGGCAAGAAACCACATTAACTTGAGCTAACTTAGCTAATATTAGCGGCTATAAGCTACTGGTCACATCAGACCAAGTTAGGCTGTAGCAGCACGTACCTGTGAGTGCATTGAATTTAGTGAATTTTGAGTTCTCCCTTGTTGCAAATCTTCCATGGTGTTTTGAAAGTCCTGCAGTACTTACAGTACACATGATAAATAAAGAAACTGGCAGGACTGACACAGTAGCTATAGCTGTAATATACATTAAATCATGATGATTTTTATTTATTTATTTATTTGGTTTTGTAGCAAGGTGATAAACAAACTCACTGAATAGGGAATGGAGCAAAGAGCGAGTAAAGAGAGGCTAAAATGATGGTAAAACACGCGTCACAACCTTGGCACAGGTGTGTGACACCTGCTGCTCTCTGTAGCATGGACAGAGAGGAAGAGAGCAGTCCCACATACACAGTACCTATTTTCATCACAAATAACAGGGAGTGTTTGAAATCTGAACCATAAGGTATATCGTCACAGTGAAATATTATTGGCGAGTTTGTGCAAGGTTGAACCAGCATCACTAACTCACCGCTGTTTCCTTTCAGGATATTAGCATCTTTACAAAATTGGGAGAAAATAGGTCACTGAGTGTGGCAAACAGGGTTTTTTTTTTTAAAATAACTTCCTGTGAATCCTCCTGTTTTCCAGCTGGCTCATCATCGTCAGCTGACATGGAGTGTGGTGGAGGTGAGCTCTCTGACAGCGGCAGCAGTGGCTACTGGAGCTGGGACCATGGTAATGTGAGCCCCACCCCCTCGCCGTCAGTCACTGAGGTGGACAGCAGCCCTGATGAAGGCCTGCACATGGAAATAGAGCAGGGAGAGGAGCTCAGTGCCAAAAAGCCAAAGGTACATACAGTCGCTGTACCTGGTCGCCTTAAAAATGTTCACTGATGAAGTTGTAGCATCATATGATGGAGATTATTGCCTCTCCACACTTGGTGTCTCTCTGTATGTTTCTTTTCTGATCCACACTCCCTCCTGTGCTTTACCTGTGCTGTGTTCTCTATCCCACAGAGCTCCTTCAGAGGGGTGTACAAGTGTCTGTGGCCCAGTTGTGGCAAAGTGCTCACATCTTCAGTTGGAATAAAACGACACATCCGTGTGCTGCACCTGGGGTGAGCTGGCATCTCAGCACAGGCTTATTAGGGATGGGGATATGTTTTATATGTTGAAACAATACACATATAACACAAATAAGCTAAACAATTGGGGCCGCCGTGTTCCAGCAGCTCGCATGTTTTGCCCGGTAAAATGACAGTTTTTTTTAGCTTAGCACACTTTAGTTTAGCACTGTAGAATCGGAAAACAACATTAAAAAAACAAGAGGGAATAAAGTTTTTACTGACTGATGTCTCTAACTTAGTAAGGGGAAGTGGTGAAACATTTTTGAGACTTTACATCAGTGAGTGCTGCTTTTCATAAGACTCCAAACATCAAGTCACTCTTTCCTCCCTTTGTGTTGGCTGCTCTGTCCGTACCACACACACAGCAGTGGATCAGATCAGTCCCAGAGAGAGGAGGACTTCTACTACACCAAGATCTCCTGTGAGTCCATGGATGCCAGCACCACTGCAGCACCTTCCCAGCAGGCTCTGGGCCAGGCCTCATCCTCTCATCTCAGCTGGGCCTCTTGTGGTTCTCCGTCGGGCTCAGAGCTCCAGATCCCCCCAGCTCACAGGCCCAGGTCCAACTCCAGCTCTGGGCTGGGGCCGAGCAGGCCCAGTCCACTCAGCCAGTCGGCCCCCAGCAGCTTTTGGCAGATCCACTCAGAACATCTCTATCAGGTGGGTGCAGTGGTATTGTTTCCAGTTTTTCTGAGGGCTTCTGGCCCGCTGACTGGCAGAAAGTAAATTAGTTTAGAGCCAAACAAACTATTAATGTCTAATAATGTTTCCCTGCCAATAAATCCTCTTGGAAGATCTGAATCATTTGGGGATTATGTTATTTCTACTAAAGGTCAGCAAATAAAAGTGAAATACAAAAACATCAGTTTTTCTTTTACAATGTTAGGAAACAATGCTTGTTGTAGCTTCACCCCATCTTTTCTTTTGAATTTGCATATGAGGAGTGTAGACATTTTTAAAAATTGGACATTTCTCAACATTTTTGGAAATGTGCTTATTATTGAACCATATATTATATACCAATACCAATACTGCACCAGTGTTCGTTCTGTATAAAAGGTACAAAGGCAGAATGCAGGGTATTGTGGTCCCACCTTTGAGTAGAGGTAGTCACAAAGCCAAATCGACATCTGCATAAAAGCAAAGGTGGTGTGATGAAGGGTCTTCTTAACGCCAATATAGCATGATCTCTTGTGTGAAAGGGGCTCATGAGTTGACCTTGGAAAGTCACTTTTAATGAACAGGACTGAGAATCATCAATCTTCCCTATTTGACAAAAAGCGTATTTCCTCAAATATCAAGCTATTACTTTAAGTCAAGGTTCACTTGCTAACTTTTTTTCCCAGTGCTTTCAACCTCATTCCAGTCTTTGTCAGTAGATGGAATTTGACAAAATGGTTACCAGTGTTTTTTTGATCCAATGGTATGCAGATTATTTTATCCTGAAGTGTAAACTTTTATTATATAACATCTTTACATTTGTCACATCTAGCTAATGGCATGACAAAGGATCCTCCCAGACCACAACTAGTAAATATGTTTCATCCTCTGTTTCATGTGGCCAGATAATTGATTAGTGTTATGTGGGTAGATGTAGATGCTATAAAACTCGCCAACCTAATCCAGTTTTTTATGCTTTGTTACTGTCTGAATTCAATTTGTAGAGTGTTCAAATCTGACCGGAGAGACAGTTGGGATTATGTCTGGGAATTTTTGAGTTTGGTTATGTTGAGTTTTAGCAGAAAATACCTCTTTAAGTCTTGACACACTGAATAATAATGTAATCCGTAATTTCAATAAAGAATGAAGAATTTGAGTTCTCGGGAAGAGGAGAATGTTTTGGGAGATGGAAGTTTTTGAGAGCGATGAAAGGAGACAGCATGTTTCTTGTTAGCATGAATTATTAAGTTGTCGGCGTATTTTTTTGTGTGTGACTACAGGAATTGACCTTCCAAAAGTCTCAGCTTCCCATCGCCCAAATTCAATCATCTCTGAAATCAGGCTGTAAATGAAAAGGAAAATAGTAAAAAAAAAAGTACTTTGTCTTCATTTTACTGGTGTTTCTGTGCAGGAGTCTCATGTTACATGATCATGGTGTTGTTCCAGAAGTCCTCCTTATCCAGCACCCCCCATGCAGATACCCTTGTAAAGAGCCAGTGAGCTACAACTCTGTTTATGCATCACAAAGCAGCACATTTTACTGGTGACCTGCATTTACCCTGTACCACTGAGCATGTAAATGGATGCTTTGTGACAGTGAGAGAGTAAGCTGTCGGCATGCTCGCTTCCCCAAGGAGACTAGACTCAAAGCAGCCTGTAAGAGGCAGAAAAGCACTACATGAATTCTTCCAGTGTAGTTGTACAACAGTTAGGACTCTGTAAATGTATCCATGCCCATTTTAAACTGATTCAACCTAGGAACTTTCTAAAATAAGTAAATATAAATGTAATGCTAGCAAATGTTGAAAAAACACATTATTTTTTTTCCATTTTTCATATGATACAGATGTTATAAAAAGTGTCCATTTTGTAGCACATTTGTCTTTAATTTCCTAACACGTGCAGAAATCTAGTGGGGTTCCTGCCTGAGCAACAGTGCAGGGTGAATTGTGGGTCAGTGTCTCTGGTCGAGCACAGTTTCTGTGTGTGTCGTGGCTGCTGGAGGCTTGTGGCTTGAAATGCCTGACCGCAGCATTTATCTCACATGGGCACATTTCTTTTCTGATATATGCACACTCACTGTCACATGCAGGGTTATAACAGCACATACTTAGACTCACCATGTTTTATTTTGTGGATATGAGTGCATTTTCCACAAATTTTGTTTAGGAGTGTAGACGTGCTTTGCTCAGAGAGTTTCAGGGTTGCACAGGGAGGAGAAATAGAGCAGAGGAAATGAGAATAACTTCACTGGAAAAGATTTCATTTGTGCCATTGCTCATGTTGCCTCTTTATTACAGCAAATGGATAGAATCAAAAGCCAGGTATTGATTGGTTCACATGAGGAGGATAAAATCTGTGTTTCAAGTTCAGGAATTTTTGTGTTGGAGTCATGTGTCTGGAACCTAACAGATGGTCAGTGTAAGTTGGCTAGAATGTTAATAGCTCTTGGTGCTAGTGATAATTAGGGCAACAGCCTCCTGTACCAATTTGAGCTGTAAATATACAAGAAAAAATATAACTTAAAGTGGGTTATGTTATTAGCTTTCTAGGTGGTGTACATTTTGCTCTTCTGAATAACATTACTGTGTTAGCACGCTGTCATATAGGTTTATCAGGTAGAACAGAAGAACTAGGTGAAATCCTTAAAGCTGCTTTAAGGATATAGACATTGTTAAATTTACAGCTGAAATGAGAGTGTGCAATGTGAAATCTGTTGCTTGTAATGACAAACTCACAGAATTATCACCCAGCTCAGCTGTTTCCCTCTGCTACATGAATCATTTTAGAAAGTTTTAGGTAATCATTTTGGTTTTACTACCACAGCTTTACTGCTCTGGTTCACCCTCAGTACTCTCTGTGCTCTGTGACTGTATAAATAACATTGTAGCCACATCTACTGAAAGGTGTTATCAGCCAACAGTATGTTACTGTTGTTTTTATATCTTGTCTTTTCTGAAATCAGTTGAAGCAGGGTTAAATGTTTTAGTCCAGTGCCTAAATTGTTTGTTAGCCACTTTAAAGTCCTGCAGATTCACTGACTCATGTGCTGTCTCCTCTCCTTTGCTCTTTACAGGCCTGTAGCCCCGTCCAAGTGTCTGTGGCCCCAAAAAGCCCAGGCTGCCAGGGTTGGACACCCGCCACCTCCGTCTCTTGCCACAGTAACACTCAAGTGGGTCTGCTGTCCTGTTCTGTCTGTCAAGTTTTGTTCTTTTGTTTTTGCCACAGATACATATCTGCTCTCTGTGTAACATTTACTTTTCCAATATTTGATTTCATTTGATTTCACTATATCTCTTCTGATATCGCTGTGACAGCATCTAAATGTACTGCAGATCAGTCAGTTTGATTAAAAACAACCAAAAGTTTCATAGTACAAGGAACTCTGACTTACTGTATTTGTATGTACTGTATACATATGTAATGACTCTCTGTTTCGTCCATTCCAGACATTGTTTTTATTAATTCTGTGGTCGTCTGTCTCCTCAGATGGTGAAACCTCGCTGCCGGTCTGTCAGTGTTGGGGAACAGTGGCTCCAGCAGAACAGGCACCAGCCTCTGAGTGCGTCGCCCTCCCGCACTCACTGCTCCTTCAGGTGAGACCTCACATACCTGAGTTTGTTACTGTCCAATGTCTGACAACATTTTTTACCTGCCATTAAAATTGAAACAAGGCTAAAAAAACCCTAAACCAAAGTTATAAATCTATAAGAGGCTAATAAAGGCTAATAAACAGAACTTTGAATCCAAAAGCTAACCATGCTAATTAGCTATTAATTAGCTAATTACTAATCAGCTATTATGCTCTAAACTTAATTTTCTTATTGTTGCTTTTATTTCTATAATGTCACAGGGTGTTTCAAACATTATTTGAGTTGTTTATTTATTTTCTCCCAAAAATATTTCAGATTCACACCTAAGTCCCGTAACATTTTTGCCGCAGTCCAACAACTCAGGAGACCTCTAATCCATCGTTGTGACAGGAGCTAACGATCATATTTAGCTGATTTGCATCATCTCATCTCTCATTTCATTTTCTCTGTCAATAATATAAAAAATTAATGAAGAGGGACAAATGCATGCATGCATGTTTTACTCAATACACAATATTATTGTTGTAAACAAACTGCTAATGCCTCCAATGGGGATAACTTAGATTTAGATGTCCAATATTAGTATATGTATTAGTTTGGGAGTGTGAACATGTTCCACTCCAAGTTGTTAAGTTTGTTTGGCTGGAGATGCTGCTGTTCTTAGATTTGACAGTTGAGATGTAGATTGTGCATCAAGACACTGCAGCACTACTCTCAGGAAAGTGTCATATTTTGAACATTGAGCGTAAATGAAGCTTTACAAATGAAGCTTTATTGATTTGGGCCCAGACATTTTTCTGCAGCTTTCTGTTTTGATTCCAGTATCCGTCCACTATCTGCCTCCTCCAGGTCGTCATTTTATCGTATCGTCTGTAAAATCACATTTCCATAGCTCGGCCAGGGAGGATAAAATTGATTCAATCATCTCTTCATTTGTTATCAGTCTATTTTACCTCCCTCTCATTTTTATATAGATTGATCACATTGCGTATCTGTGGTAGCACCCCTTTCCTCTCCTGCCCTCTCGCATCACTTCTCATCCTCACGATTTGTGTCTCTCCATCTGCAGGAAGGGTCGTGGGGAGGCCAAAAAGTGCCGCAAGGTGTACGGAGTGGAGCGCAAGGATCAGTGGTGCACTGCCTGCCGCTGGAAAAAAGCCTGCCAGCGCTTCCCTGACTAAAAAAACAGCTGTGTGATGATGAGAGAGAGCGTGAGAGACAGAGAGGTGGATGGATGGATGAGTGATAAAAGAGACTTTTATCAAAAAGAGGATATAAATCAGGGGCCTGAGAGCCATCAAGAAAAACAACTGTTCTTTTATTCCGTTTTTTTTTTTTTTTTAACTTTCAGACTGTTTTGTTTCTTTCCTAAAGGAATGCAAGTTGAGTTTTCTGTATCTTTGTAACTTGATCCTGAGAACTGAGGTCTGCGATGGTGCTAACTGTTGACTGACTCTGACCATGTGATGTGCTAAGCCTACAATACTCTCCTACTACTATCCAAAGGTCATATTACTGCCCCTGTAGCTCCACCTTATTAGACTGGTACTTGGCTGTTTTCTTTATTCCAACCCTCTCTTCCAGTGGTTACACAGTGGTTATGATGTACATTATATTGTGTGCTTTGAGTTACATACGAGTATTTTATACCTTTTTTTATTGTCTTGTTCAGCCCATGTATTGGGCAGATTATTTTTTTGGAATTTTCATGTTTTTTGGCACTTTGTCGGAATATAAACTCACAAGAATAAGCTACATTTGGTTTGACTCAACCAAGTTCCTTCCATGTAATGGATTTCCTTCCTGCCCATGTTGTTGGCATATGACCAGTGTTATATGGTTTTACCCGTGAAGCTATGGAGTCGTTGTAATGGGACTAGCATTAGAGGAATGAGTTTGTAATAGCAATAAAAAAAGAGGAAATATATTGTCAAACACATTAAAAAGCACTGAGAATTTGAGACGCTTTTTGTAACTTTTTTTCCTCTGCATGACAGTCCACAAAAGAAATAGCAAACTATTTTATTGTAGTTTTCTCTATACACATTTTGTATGAAGACTCAGAACAATGGTATAATGTTAGAAATGTGGTGGGAAACGTACACTGTATTCACAAATTCAATTTTTTGTGTCGAGTTTGACAGAACTGCACAAGCACACACATACACACATGCACGTGCACAGTCACACACACACACACACACACACTGTGCAATTGCCCACACATTCATACACATACATTATTACATCTCTTAATCAAACACTAGTAAACACTATTAAGATGCAAAAGAATGGATGTGACCTGGTTGTGGAGGAAAATATTTTGATGGCAGAACAAATGACCATATTTTTTTCACCCAAGCAGAAACATCCTTTTCTGTATTATAATGACCATAGTTGACATGCACAGTTCATCCTATTCCCCTGCTTTTAAATGGTACATTAAGATGGTGGTTTTCAGGGCTGGTGTCATTTAGACCTCCTTTCCCATCCTACGGTGCAATACACACCCAATGACCCTGGGAGTTTCCAGATTCAGGTACTTAAGTACAAAAGTGACATGAACAGCTCTGCAGAAAGCCCCGGGTGGAGTTATGTCTGAGGACTGACTGGGGATTAGTTTCTCCTTACTCCTGAGTTCCGCTTTAGCAACACTTTGAATTATTGCTGCGTCTATGTTAGGGACTCTATGAAAATTATTTGAGGGGAAGGGAGGTCAGAATTTAGAGGAGCAGTTTTTGCTATTATTTTTCACCACTGATTTCTGTTTATTATAGTTTTATTCTTTAATTTTAGTATTTGGAGTTTGGGAATGGGACAAAAATATTATGATGTGCAAATATATCTACTGTCTGTGCCCAGTACAATCACCCAGTGACAAAAATAACTATCTTATAAAACCACATTTGACTGTTAGCGAGTGAGTGCTAGCAGATCATAGTGATATCATAGTAAGAGCCAGGTGTGCGGCTGGATTTCATCAGGAAAAACTGAGAAAACAGCTCGGTATCCTCTTGCCAATTTCAGCTAAGCCACACCCACTTTTTTGGAGTGATCCAATCACATCTAAAGAAATTGATTTAAATTCCCCTAGCAACAAATCCCTGCCCATATATTTAGTTTTAAGCAGAAATACATCACATTACAAAAGATAAATGCTCTAACTTCTGTTTCACTCTAAATTTGCACAGACTTAATTCTCTTACAGTTCATAATGCTTTTGTTCTTTTAGATAGTGATAGTGAAATGAATTGTACCAACATTTATCAATATATATTTTAAAGTTTTTGTGTTGTAGTTTTAAGGATCCAAAAGAAAAAAGGGACTCTAAGGTCTAAAGAAAATATTAATAAAGCTGATTTTCAACAAGTGAAACTGTAATACTGTTCTGTTTGACTGTGATGGACAGATAAGGAAGAATTAGCCATGAATTAAGCTTATTTGTACATTTGTTATCTTAAGTTAATTTCTAAATTCATCCTAATCGCAGAAAAAGGGAGTCAGTCCTAAGATTCACATTAAATATCAGTGAGGACATGGCAAAACTGAAAT
Organism: Lates calcarifer; assembly: GCF_001640805.2. Taxonomy (NCBI): domain Eukaryota; kingdom Metazoa; phylum Chordata; class Actinopteri; family Centropomidae; genus Lates; species Lates calcarifer. Next base: position 19,017,160 of record NC_066839.1, read on the forward strand.
CCCATGTCAGTATCCAAGGGCAACATGTCTTTTTGTCAAACACTAGAGGACAGTATTGTTCCACTGAAGTGAGCCCAAGGCAGCCTGACAACCTGCTGCCCATTTCCTCAAGAGAAACTCGTCACTTGCAAGGTTTGCATTGATAACTTCCTCTTAATGGCCAGAATCAGAATACAATAGACAGGAAAAAGACATTTTTTTGTGTCAAAACTCAGAATGAAATAAGTTTTTTGGGGGGTTTGAAAGTTCAGAAAAACCAATTTTATATCCTTTATGTTCAATTAATTAAGTTCTTTAAGCAAAAAATGTAATTCTTACACCAGTAATTAACAGTTTGCGCTTCAGAAGTCCCACTGTCTGACCATATTTACATCTGATTGAACCATCTCAAAAGTGCTGGTCCCCGTTCAATTTGCTTCTACTATCTGTGCCTGCTCTGACGTGGGAAGCTGAGCACTTAGTCCCAGATTTCAAAAATGCCATTTTAAAAGGGGAAAACCTATATATCAACATCAGTCCATTTCATGAAAGCTGCACATCAGCTATAGCTCTCATGAGACAAACCACAGAGTGCAAAAATAATTAAAATCCCATCCACACATGCAAGAAAGTGCATTCAACATGATTTTAAATGTCACACCCCCAGGTCTGAAAAACCTTGCAGTGAACCAGTTTTCCAATCTCATTTGGCCCCTTTTATTATACCAACACACAAAAATATATTCAATTGCACTTCTCTAATTCTTTTATTTCACAGAATGGCATGTAAATATTCTTAATAAGAAGGACATCACAGTCAAAACATTCCTTGTTACTTAGAGACACGAAGAGAGGTGCAGCGGGATGGCGGAGTCTGTTCTTCTGATGATGATGGTGACGTCACAGTTCAAAACTGGAGTGAGCTGCTGAAAATATGATTGATTGGTTGAGGTAACTGGGGTGGGATTCTGTGAGAGAAACAGGTACACATTACAGTTTGTTTTGCCTCCAGACCCTGCTCACAGGGACGTTGTTGAACCTGCCGCTGCGGCTGCTCCTCATGCCCAGGTACTGCCTGAGCAGCTGGTTCACCCGTTTCTGACTGTTCCATTTGCGGGCAGATTTCCGGACACCTATGAACCCACCGTAGCGCTTTTGTAAGGGCCTCACGGGTGAGCCAATGAGCTTCCTGTACCCATGGCGCCCTCTCTGAAAGCCACCAAAGCGTTTGGATAAGGCGATGGCCTCTGAGCTGTCATCCTCAGCCCCCTCTAGCTGGCTGTCACTCTCTACGTTCCTCTCCTCCCTCTGCTTCGTCTCTTCATCCAGCAGACTGAGATCCAAATCCTGCAGGCCCTCCCCTCCTTCCTCAGAGGATTCCAGCAGTGATGAGTCATACTGGACACTGCGCTGCTCGAGTGGTGTCTCATCCTGATCCCCCTCCTGGAAGCGCTCTGCAGGCTGTAGACTGCAGCAGTTCACTGTCAGAGTTCAGGTCAAGAGAGGTCAGCTCCAGCTCCTCTCCTGTTCTCTTGAACAGAGCGCCTCCCTCAGGAAACATAGGATGGTGCGACAGCTTGACCGCACGTTTACACACCTCCCACGTGAGAGAGGAGGAGACATGACCCTCGCACTCCAACAAACACACCTGCAGACGGAGAGGAAAGACAGATGTGTTAATGAAGTGCTCACAAGGATTCATTCAGTGCTATAATTTAAGCACTGAATGAATAGTGCTATAATTTGTGTTCACTTGGGGTGATGTTGACACACTTTCCAGCCATGACATAGGTAGATAGATAGTTTTAAGTGGCAACCAGGTCTAAGGACTGAGAGGTCACTGAAAACTTTATCCATAGATTTACCTGCTCTTTAGTTAGGATGCTGAGCCCCTTGGTGGTTAATTTGAAAGTATTGGGTCCAATATCTCATTATGGTCACACATTGGAAGACACTGACATATCAAATCCCCACAGGTGGCAAAATGAAGGCCAAAAGAAACACATGGTGGCAATGGCAATGACTACTTCAACTGAATGGTGCTTGAAATACCTCATTTGCCAATAACACATCATTTTTCAGTCCTCAAAATGCTTCAGAGACCTGCAGGGGACTGTAATTCTCTGTGGCTTCATCACTGTGAGCAAATCCTTTCGTACAACATAAAGTCATTTGACTCATTACTCATTTAAAAATGTAAAAAAGTTAAGACAACAGTAACAAGAAACAACTGAGTCATACATTATTTATATCTAATAAAATAACTTGTATACATGAGTGCCTGTTTAATATTAATTTTTACTATACTGCACATCGTCAGCATGTCATTTAGGGAATGCAGTCACACTCCTTTTAAAACCAAAAAGTGTCACAACTTTTCTGCACGACCAGACCCAGGCTGAGGAAGCAGTCTCTCAACTTGGATGGCCTGTGTGTCCTGGGAGTTAATGAAACTTGTTCCTGCTGTGTTCAGCGTATATGGAAAGTTATGTGCTAATATGAGATGTCCATCATTTGATAAATGTGACATTCACCTCTGCGAAATGATTGACAGCACAAAATTGGAAGAAATTACAAATTAGTTTGAGGGACAGCAGGTAAATTATGTCCTTTGCTGACAAAATGATAACATTTTTTCTTTCTGACTGGCTCTTCAACTTCAGGTAATGATGTGTTTTGCTCTTAAAATGATACATAGTGCTTTGGAATTGAACTTTTTATATAGAATGAACTTTGTCAGTGTTGAATCACTGACTTCCTGTGCAGTTTTAATGGCCTTCCTGTCTCATTATCATCACACCTGACAGTCTGACTTCGTGCCTGAACACTCATGATGGAACCACAACTTTACCAGTATGAGGGCAACAACATACTCAATTTGAAGTGCATTTCTGATAACTTTCAAGTCTCTTTTTATAGCACTCTCATAGTCTTTGGTGAAGGTTAAGGATTTTAAGTAAGTAAGTGAAAATAATTTTAGCTTTAATATTCAATCTGCTGACTTACTCAAAATAAGACCTAATTTATCATTTAATGGATAAATACATGTAGAAACAGTACATTAGTTTTTACTCCAACAGAGTAACTATATCTGAAAATAGGCTACACCTGACACACTTTTATGCATCTACATCTCTCCTTTCTCCCCTTCCTAAAACTCCAGAGCCCTCTGAGTTAAATTTCAGTTTGAGGTAAGAAGCAAATCCCATTTACTCATCAAATCTCGCTCAAATGAGATAAACTGCATTGTTATCGGAAAACCTGCTCACATGAAAGGAACGAGAGAAGAGGGAGTTCCGCTGCGAATCTATCAACGGAAATTAATTATCCATCGTAAATGAAATGAGCACACCAGGGGATTCTCCACGTCAGATCAATGGAGCAATCTAAAGGAGTTTATGAGTGAGAGGAGATGTGTGTGTGCATGTGTGTGTATGTGCGCGTGTGTGCCCACGCAGTCATGTAATTATATACTTGCAAGGACCAGAATATAAAAACATCCTATAGGGTGAGGTTGCTTGAAAGGCTTTATTTTCAGAGAGGTGATAGGTAAGGGCTGGCCTTTAAATACAATGCTATGGTTCGAATTAGATTTAACTTATTGCTAGGTTAAGTCCTCACTTACAGGCATATATCTAAGGGGATGTACAGAATAGGGCAAGTACAGGCCACCATGTGCATCTAACTCTGTACTGTTAATCATACCTTAAACATGTAATCATAAACTTTCCCTAAGCTTAACCTTAATGTAGCTCACATACACAGATATTGTAGACAGTGGAAATTTTGAAAATGTTGAAAAAAATGTTGTTGAAAGGCAGAATTTCCAACATGGATGTTTTCAGTCTGGCGATAGAGTCGATTATGTGACAAGAGGACCAAAACGAGGTGAGAGTACGCCTGATCAAAGTGACTGACTGCAGGCCACACATGAACAATGAACCAAAACGAAACGCAAAGAAGAAGATGCAGGATCTCAGGAAAAGAACCAGCTGAACTGTCACCTGACATGTTGCCTGACTGTGTCTGAAGGCAAAGGTGTTTCTAGCTGCTCTGAATGTCTACACTCGACAGAGCAGTGAAAAGGTACCATTTTCGCACTAAAATTAGTGTGTATATGCATTTATTTTAATCACAGGTAAACCTGTAGAAAGCTGCATAGAAGCCAGTGACTGTGTTTTACCTCAGCCTCTTCAAATTTATTGGTTGCTTGAACGGAGCTGGATAGAATCTGTGGCTGAAATGGCAAAAAGCTGCCGAAGTTAGCGATAGAGGCAACAAGCCTTCATTGCCTGTATTGTTGATCGAGGGGCCTGTGCCAGAAAAGGAGTAAAATTAGCACCACCTGGGTGTTGTGTTTCCATTGCTAGTGAGCTAGAGCAGATAAACACCCATGACTACCACTGAATCATTTCACCTGCAATGAATGCTGATTGTACCCTTACCATTAAAGACAAAAGCCAGATGTTAATGGGTGTTAGTGAGTTTTTGTTTAAGTGTAAAAGGGGCCATAAGGGGAGAAATGGAGGTTATTCATAGTGTTTCACTCTCTTACACAGAAGAAGAAGCTCAAGAAGCTCAAAACCTGCTTAATCACAGATGTACACAACACAATATGCAGGAACTTCTCAGACTTGTGTAAATAATAGCCACAGCACAGATAATTAGCACAAATGTAAACAAAAGCTGACATTTACCTTTAAGAATAGCATGATGTAATGAATGCAGTGAGAGAATGGTAAATGCTTTATGTGTGTGTGTATCTGTGTTCACGTATGGATGCATACTTAGTGTGTAAGTCCTGCATGAATAAATCAATGGGTCTTGACATTATAACAAACACCGGCGGCTTCACACACACACTCTTTCAGGCTGGAGTGGAAACAATGGAATTGCTCAGTGGATTCCATCTGTGGCTCAATGGGAAGGCGGCTAACACAATGAGGAGCTGATAAAATGTGTCAGTCACCGATGTAAGCCTGGGCTGATGATACTGAGCAGCAGTCAATTACATAGTTCTATTACAACTTCCAAAAAGGTCCCAGCTGTCTTTCTCTGCATCATTATCAGCTAAATTAGCCGTCCTACAGCTATTCATGGCCGCCCACAGACTATTTTTGCCAGCTGATGTGTCTCGGACTGTTTGGAAATGAGATTGTGTGCTGCGCTGTTCTCTGCTGAAGTTTTAGTTTGAATTTGGAGAGCAATCGCATTCTCTCTGTGCAGAGGCATTGTAGCAGCATATCAAAAGCATATCAAAAGCATTTAAATATGACACTTTTTAGCCAACTAACTAGGTTTTAGGTCCACCACTTTGGTCATTGAAAATAACTCAACACATTTGGATGAAGCGTAATGAAAATTTGTACAGACATTCATTATCCCAAGAGGTGTCTCGACGTCCACTAGACATCCACTGGATTTGCATATAATCTAATAGAGATCTTCATGTTCCTGTCAGGATTATCAGTAAAAACTCTGGTGACCCCCTGACTTTTGCTTTAGCGCCACTAACTATAATTTGTCCCTTGGTTTATGACCAAATACCTGTAAAATGTATACAATATTAGCTTGTTGATTAGCTAAACTAAGATGTTGATCATCTCAAACATCACACCTGCTGCATGTTAGCATTATCAATATGAGCAAGTTAGCAGGCTGATGTTAGCATTTAGTTCAAAGAACCATTGGGCAGCCTCACAGAACTGCTATCATGACTGTAGACCTTTGCTATGATATATATATAGAAGTCTGTTTTAATATGCAGTGCTACCACCAGGGGGCATCAGAGCTAGAATCTTTCATATACATAGTGGCTTTAATCACTGTAAAAATCTTTATGTGGCTTTATTTGAAATGTCTCATTTATTTATATTCCAGTGGAAGGAGCCTTGCATCTTGTTTTATCTCTTTTGTCTTTTTATTTTATTATTTCATCTTATTTTTCTTTCCTTCTTTAAACCTCAAAATAAAGTATATACTTGAGAGGCACATGGATTAGGCTTACTTGATGCATCCTAGACCACCATGATGATCCAAAATTGAAATCAAGCAAACAAATTATTAGTAAAATGCTTTAAAAAAAAAAACAAAAAAAACAATACAATGCATTATGTAGATGCTCTTATCAAGATTTGACAATCACATACACAATTCTATAAGGTTGCTGAAGGTTTGTTGCAGCTGTGCCAACAATGATACACACACCACAGCCCTGACAAAGCATTTAGCAGATGCTCTTATCAACAGTGACACACAAACATACTGACCATGGTGTTGAAAGCTTGCTGCAGCTGTTGCTGCTGCTGGAGGAGCAGTCCGCAGGCCACACATTCCCCCTGGCAGTCACTGCGTCCAGGGGCGAAGAGACACGCCAGCAGCACCACCAGGCACCACAGAGGGATCTTCATCGCTCAGCACACCCAGACAGGCAGGGACAAACAGGAGCCCAGCAGGTAGAAAACGGGAGTCACAGGGTTAAACAGCAGGAGAATCTGGGAAATAAAGCCTATGGGATCTGGGTCCAGTCTACAGGGAGAAAACAGATAGAGTGACAGGAATATTGCATCAGTTCCAATTTATAAGGATCATTAGCTGGATTTAGGCGGTCAGTCAAAGCGTTGGTGGTGGGAGAGTGTTCAGCCAACACCAGGAGATGGACAATGTAGGTGGGATGGAGAGAGAGCACAACCTGAGGCAATAAATGAGAAAATGGGTATTTTCCAGTGGGCAGGAAGCTGCCGCTGTAGGCTGCAGAGTCAGATCACTGATGAAATCATACAGCATGGGTTAGAGATTTGGAAGAACTGATCTGTGGTTGTAGAGATTAGTTTAAAACCACAATATGGGTCATAGCCTGTGGCTGCAAGAATCCACAAGCAGCAATTTTAGATAGGAGAAAAAGTAAGAGATGTAAGAAGGGAGAAGGACAGATATATTGGGCATTAGTGTCAATACTGGACCAAAAACATGCTAACTCCAACTAGAAAAGAGACTTGAGGTGACTAAATGTATGGATTTTAACACCTGACATTGTAAAAATATGTCAAAGGAGAAGTGTGTGTAAGCTAAAGGAAGATAAGTGAACGAATGATCCAGAGGATCCCGGTGCCTCTGGCTCCAGCTGTAAATTTGTGAATCAGGTGCACAGTGTTTGTTGTTTGACCTCCACTCCCTGACCCCCATCTATCCTGTCACCCACCACTGTATCATCCAATAACACCAAGATAACAAAGAAAGAACAGCCACTCAGGACATCATAGATTGCTTCTGCTCATAAGCTGCTGCTACACCAGAAACATTTGCTGTGGTTTCTGCAGGTTTATGAACCAAAACCAAGGCCAAGATGAAGGCCCATATGTGTTTGCTTTATGTTGTGCTCACCACATTATTAGAGTTTAGGAAGTTGTTTCTTTTTATTTTCTATCAATTACTGATTTCATCCTTGAGTAACTTAAATTGAATTTAAATTGAATTTGGTAGAAAATTTAATCTGCTAATTTCTAACTCTGTCTGCTGTCCGCTGCCGGGCAGGTAGAGTAAACACATGCTGTGTCTGAAAGTGATGCTGGTAAGAGTGGACAGAGTGAACCAAAACCTTAAAGTTCCAGGTCGTAAATCCAAAACACCTATCAGAAAGATGCTAAAATGCTCTGTGTTTCTGAAGAGAACTGCAGATTCAGGTGCTATATATACTGCTAATATACTGATATGATAAAATATTGATTGTAGTGCAGCTTCAAAGAATGCCATAAGTGAAATTTTCCATAATATACCCAGGACTCTTCCCAGATAACATTACAGATTAAACACAGGTTATACCCACATAGCCATCCCCATTCATGTTTTAAAAATTAACCAATAAATTTACCTGGTCTTTGGACATTCTTTATTCCTCTTCTTGTTATACATGATTTACTTTCAGGAGCTGATGCAGCAAACTTCCCCTTTGGTAACATCTATCATATCATTTCTTAGAAATGAACTGATATTTAACTGTAAAGACATAGAACAGTCCTTGAAAATGTGCAAATTGTTGCTAATTAAAGGAAAAACAACCGTGTTCAGCAGGTACACTTCCAAATAATTAACTCCAACTAATTATTAGTGTCCCTAGAGACTTTTAGACAGCACACAGCAGGTCAGCTGAGCAAGACACTGTGAAATGTATCTACAGTTCAACATATGTAAGATAATGTTTCCAATAATAAATAAATAATGACTGATATTTACTTGGATTTAAATGGAACATTAATTTTCAACTAGTAACATAATCAGAGCCATGCTTCTATTGTCCCTATAATTAGTACCAAATTACATAGGTCTTTACAAGAAAATTGTTAAGAAATTATTATCAAATTATGACACCCATAAAGGAAATCACTGCCTCTTTCTACATACACTGTATATGTAGCCTGAAGATGTCATGTCTTCTACAGATGTCGAGATGATTAACATCAAAATGATATTAATATAAATAAGTAATCAAATTATATCATACACTATCAATAGTAGTAATAGTGGGTGATGTTCAAAATGATATGATGAATACCAACTCTAACAGACAACAACAGTACATCATTAGTATCATAAATAGATGCCATAATGCTAAAATCAAGTGTGGATTAGCTTTGAAATGCTCCATTTGTATAATAACAACAAACTGAAGAATGAGAACAGTTAGGACAGAGGATGGTTTGATTATGTATGTATGATTATTATGTAACATTAAAGATGAAAAATGCTTTCAGTGTCTTGTTGACTCATACAAGATCCCATCGGGTCAAAATGGAATTCATACTCAATGTTTTCACAGGTTTGATGAAGAAAGAGATGAGTAGTAGAGTCACAGCTAGTGACAATACAATAATCCACTGTAAGGACATCGTATTGATGAGAGTGAATGAAAATCTTTGAAAATACACAGCCTGGGTGTATTGATGGGTGCACTGAAATAAAAACTAATAAATGTGTAAAAACCGGCACACCGTGACCATTCCTGCTTCACCACATTACCACTCATAGTCAATAGCAGAACAGCGTGACTCTGGCCCATTTGGAAATATATAAATGGCTTTATGGGAAATCATTAGAGGAACCTGTTTGTTTGCCTTGCTGAGATGTTTTGTGCAATGATCATTTGCTATCCTGCTGACTAAGCCCATTTGATATTGTTATGTTCTCCCTTAAGTGGCCCTTACTAAGTAAGTTGAACAAATGAGTAAACCAGCAGAGAGTAAGTGATGGCGTAGGCCCTGAATACACTGTGGCTTTCACACGTTAATAATGTTCTACCAGAGTGTATTAATATGAACAAGCATTTGGAGCCACTCTGAGCTTTTTGTCAACACAGTTATTAATGAACAAAGTTGTGCGATGTCATGTTTTCAGAGCTTTATAATTGCACAACAGATACACAGGTACATTTGTTCACTTTGACACATTCAGATGTTCATATTAGAATATTGTTTAGGCCTTTGGCTAAACAAAGCCAGAAATATATCCACATAAAGCTTTGGAAAGCCTGTACTTTTATTTTCAAGTTATTTATGAGTTTTTTCATTCCATTGAGTTCAGTATTTTTTTTCTATTATGATTCACAAAGAAAACACAAACCAGAAATGTATTAGATAAACTTTTCAAATGAGTTGCATCTGAATGCAAATCTCTGTTTTTTAAAGCCATGGGTTGATTCAATCCATCCAGGAAATTTTGAATTTTTACCAAATTTCCATGAGTTAAGTTGCATTTATTCATTGACTTTAATTAGCCTGCTGATTTGTTGAACAAAGGTATATCTACCTGCATCTGACTTTTGATGAAGTGGATAAAGAGAGATTTATCTCTCTCCAAATGCTCAGGGATGAGTCACCAAGCCATCGCCTGCTGACATCGTTCCTCCGAATGGAAGCCATTATTGTTTAGTGAGAAACAATTGACAAGGATATTAAGAGTTAATGGGCTACACTGGCATCAATCCACATATGTTTATAGCAGGTATAATAGTGAGCTGGTTGAAATGATCTGTATTGGTCAACTCATTGACACAGGATGGGTTGAAGTGACTCCACTTGCTCGATGTTTATTTATCACATAATCGTTCACATCTGTTTGTACAGCTCCTGTCTCGACACGGTATGGCACACTTAACCCTTCACTGCCCATTCATTTATCCCATTAGCAGGTGATTTCCCTGCACTGACTTTGTTACACATTTTATGTCGAGTATGTGCATTATATATGGTACAATATATATGTTTTTTTATTGCCAGTAAATATAGTGTGGTAGTAGCAGTGAGGTCAATATCTGCCATCAGGACTATGGTATTATGCAGTGCACTGAAGAGAAGTGGAAACCAGAAGATGTTGTTTTTACCTGTAATGATCTTCAATATTATATCTAAATATATAATAGGCTTTGGTCCTTGGAAACCACAAATAAAGAGCACTCAGTCCCTGAGTGGGTCACCTGGTACTGACACGGAGACTGATATATGAATGTTTGGTTGCTATATTTTCAGCCATGCTAGCATTGAGGCTGTAGATGACAGTGTCAGTCCGTCTGTCAGTCCACTACTTTGGTAGTAATGTCCTTGTCCAATGTCCTTGGCGATCCCCTGACTATTGCCAGCACAAGGTTTAAGTTATTGTCTGTCCCAGTGGCTACTGTGGACTCATCACCATCCATGTCCCATACTAACACGCTGCACTAAGAAGGAAAACAAAATTAAGGTACATGCTAAACATTAGGAAATAGTTTACATGACATCACATTTAGCAGCCACACTGTTAAGACCAAATAGAATACTTTGATGTATGTCATCAATTCTATACAATCCATATGGAGCTCTTCAGAGCAGAAGAAAAAAGTAGCTTTAAATTATTAAAATCATCAGGGTTTTGGCACCTAAAGCCAGAACAAAGGTCTCACAAAGGTAAGAAACCCTGAACTATAACCTTAAAATGTTAAAACATTGTTAATAAGTTAGTGTAAAATGGTAATTTGTAATAGAAAGTCTTCATTTAACAGAAATACTTGTACAGCGATCTGACAAGAAAAAGGCAAACAGAATTAGAGACTAGCAAATGGTTATGGATCACTCAAAAAACATAAGTAATTTACACAAAAAAGTAATTTTACAGTCAGGATTAGATAAAGAAAGTAATCAGTAGTCTGTAATATCAGTAAAAATGTACCTCCCTGTCTTGGTTATCACACTTATCTTGGCATGCAGGGATTACTATGTGACCTGTCACCATACCCAGGAGCTCCTGATAACCACGGGCCAGAAAGAGTCACAACTTTTCCATATCTCAATAACTTCAAATTGAATCTGTGTGACACTTTGAGCCATGAACCTACATACTCCTCTCTCTGCTCTATTTCAGTAATGATCTAGTTCTTGGTCTTGATATTGCCACAGGTCCATTTTAGCCACCCTTGCCTATGAATTTGCATACTTTTTCAGCCATCTCTAACATTTCATATCATTTGCATAATCTAACTGACAGAGCAGGCAGTTGACTGGGTGCATGGGGCTGATGTATGATGTACTGTACACGGATAAAATGGTGATGGCTGGGGTGGTACGCCCGTTCACACCAGGCTTTCCTATAGGCCACCGAGGCAGCATAATTTGTCCAGGAGTCTGGGAACTCATTCCAGGAAGAGTTCTATTTGAAAGTAGATCTTCTTCATTTGTAAATATAAACAACCTTGCCCTTCTAAATGAGCGCTGGCATAAAAGCAAAAAGAAAATGGACTATAGCAAAGGGCCTGATGTCCTTCTTCTTTTAGATGAGTCTTTCCATCTTGCACAAATGAATGCTTTTACCCACTTCTTTCCAAAGGAAATATACTGTTTTGTGCTTCCATTAGAGTTAACTAAGACCCTGGAAATGTTTTCAAGAGAAATTTCTTTTTTCCCTTTGAATCAAATAGGAAGCAATCAGAGCGCTGATAAAAGGACCACTGGTCTCATGCATTTGGTTTTGTTTTCTGAGTGCATTTCTTGTCAGAGCCTACAATATATAAGAGCAGGAAAATCTGGAGTAATGTTCCACCTGTTTACTGTCCTTTAAGGGACCGTATAAAAATTATTAGGGGGGGTGGGAGCGTCTAAAAGGGGGGAGTTATCAGTTTTTTCTCTCTTTTATATATATATATATATATATATATATATAAGTGAGGGTCTTTTTTATTAAAATTAAATACACAGTTTGTCCCAACCCTGCCCAACCCCAAGACTTTTTGTATTGTCCCAAAAAAATACCTTTTTGTTTTCCTAACGAAAGGGAACAAATAAATGGTTGAGAGCGAGATTTGTTACAAAGTGAATCATATTAATAAAGCTAATGGTGGGCTAAATTAGCATTAGCAGCTTTAATGAAGGGTGGACAGGGGGCCAAGGTGTCATGAATGTGAGCGAGGGAGAAGAAAAGCTCCGTGCCCACCTCTGACAAAGCTCTGACTCACTCTATCTCATCCATTAGTCATCTGCATGAAGCTGAAAAGCACAAAGGAGTCTGCTAATGCATAGATAACCCTAAAGGTCTCTCGCTGTCTATTTTTCTCTGTTTCTTTCTTGCTCCCTCTTTGGCATCCAGTTTCCCGTTCTTGTTGCTCCGTTCTTGCCTCAACACTCCCTTTTTCTTCTTTCACTCATCTCCCAATGATTCTCCTTGTCCTTTTCTACATCTGTGAATTATGGCTGAGATCTATAATCTCTAATGACACATTGCAGAAGTATCCAGTCTCTTCCAGCAGTGAGTAGATCTTAACTCCCTTTTATTAAGGCCAAGATGGAGCCAGAAGCCACCAAAGATGGATGACATGGAAATGTAGTCACTTCATATGAGGTAACATGATTAAAATTCCAATTTTACCTATTAAATCTCATGGACCATTAAAGGTATTTGATTAATTCTTTGTAACCTGAGGAGGTTCATGAGTGTTTTATCACCTCACACTCTGTAATTGCTTGTTCAGTCTTGTTCTGTAGGAAGGTTGATCTGTGACAATCGGTCAATAAAGTGCGGTTTAGTGTGTGAATGGAGAGTAGAGAAAGAGAAAGACATGCCTCATAATATCCTTTCAAAATTCATAGTTTTTCTAATCTGGTTCTGATACATTTCTCTGGATGACTGGCAACTGAATGAGATCCGTAAATATCTGTCCCTGCAAAAGGTTGGTTCATCCAGGTAAGAAAAAAGGCACATTTTCTTCCTTGTGTCTTTGGGTATCTTGCAATGCACATGGTTTTGATTTTATTTGCTCCAATCTATAAGATGTGATGCTCAGAGCACAGAGATAAAGATTAGAAGAGATTCAACAGCAACATTCTGGATCATCCACAGAAGATACTACAGTTTTCAAGGACTATTTCTTTTGGTGGAAACGCTCCTGTGTTTTTCTTTTCACAGTAACTTTGATACTGTTTCTGGTAACACACTGTTAAAAGTCACTAATTTGCAATGTTAACTACACTGAAATGTTGATATTGAACATGCTGTATCTACTGAATGCTCATTGATATGTTTCCTTAGTTTTTCTATATCAACTTTTACAATATAGTATTTGCTTATTTCAACTAAATCATGATTAAACTTTTTATTGTTCTGTTTGAGTGCTCACACAGTCCCAGTAAAACTATTCTGTTGAATATTCAGCATAATGGGGACTTTATGTTACATTTCTTATTGTAATTTTTCAATGCTGTGGGTGTCACAAATAAAATCTCATTCTCCATGACTGTATGCAGACAGAAATCTGTCAAAAAGAAGCAAAACCAAAATTATCACCATGGACAAATACCACTAAAGGTGAATGGGAAAATAGATTATAGATAGACTATTTATTACTGTGAAAAAATACAAGGCTCAAGATGGCTCTTTCATCAGAAATCAATATGATTCTTAATAGAACTCCATCCACTGTGGTGTGTAGCAACATGTGGTTGAAAGCTGAAAGTTAAGGAAAAAGCTAATTATTTTTTTTCCTTCAAACTACAATCCTAGCTTCTAATGATATTACTGAAACAAAGTGATCAGAGGGAGGGTTAGGGATTAGGGGTTAGTGTGAAATGACATGCAAAAAAAAAAATGTGCAGTTATATCAGTCAAAATGACTCAAGGAAACTGGCATGACAGCCATGTTGGTGCCTTTTCTATATCATCATCTGCCATAGTTAACATTATGATCATTTACTAGCAACACTGGATTTGAGCTCAGCTGTACCACATTTTCCATCTTTCTAAAAACAGTTACAGACTCGCCACCTGTCTCTACCTCTCAGCCAGTGAATACTGGGATTGGCTATGACTCTTTGCATCCCTCAACAGAATGGGTGGTTTAGAAAATTGTAGGATGGACAGACAGATGGACAGTTATTCTACGAAGAAATAAGACTCTTAACTACTTTTGTCACTGCAGTTATTAATAGAATCAACCTTGCAAAGGGTTGTTAACCTTAAATGAGTTATGCTGGAGTGCTGATGCTTATGTGTCTTAAACCATGTAGTCAGGCTCCCTGTGCTCATCATATGGTGACTCACCAGACCAGCCTCTTGACATGAGAAGCTGTATGATGAAAATTCCATCTCTGCTGGAATTGTTTTTGGTTATTCTGCTTCCAAAGCTGTAATGAGCATAAGTTCTGGTTTCATGCCATAATGCAAATAATGTTCTTCTCCAACTAGTTTGTGCTATTACTTTGAGATGTGTTTAACTACTGTGTTTTTTCATAATCAGTTGATCTTTTTCTTATTTTTTCAATTATTGTGTCAATCACTCAATCTTCCAGAGCCCAATGAAATGTCTTTATAACTTTAACATACACAATTTACAGAAACAGAGAGAGAGTGAAAACAGAGAAAAACAGATACAATATTTGGTACAATATTTCAGCTTGAAAAAAATATTTAAACAATTAATCATTTCTCAAAATTGATGTTCCCCTCCACCTATTTGTCATTTGGTCCAATTCCAAACTCACAAAGAAGCCCAAAGAAAACCACAAGAATTGTGCACTACGACTGAAATCAACACCAAATATGACCACTGTTGTCCTGTCAAAACACAGATAACAAGTCACTCTCAGTTTGTCGAGGATTTACACACACACACACACACACACACACACACACACACACACACAGAGCCGCAGGATCAACTCCCACACAGCAGTGTAAATCCAGCCTGTGCAGCCACAGATAAACGGTGTGTGACTCAACTGAAAGTTTAGACAACCAGGAGCAGGAGAAGGTGCAACTTGCAGTTGTGCCCTCCTTCACAGAGAAGGATCCTGGAATGACTAATCTGAGAGAATGCGCTTAATCCGATTTAGACGTGTCTGCCACAGCTGCGCCAGATTTTGTGATTGTGCCTCTTACCTGCCCCGCTGCTGCATTCAAGCCTAGTTATTGTCACGCAGGAGCAGAATTGATAGATTATGAGGATCATAAATGGAAGGAGGTCAAGAGTAAAGGGCACTGAGGCCATGATGATGCTGTTTGTGCAGTTAAAGTCAGGCATATAAAGAAGAGTGTGATAAAATGAGATCACATATAATACAGATTCTTTTTATCATCTGAACTCTTTTTGACTTAATCTCTGCATCTCCATATCTATTTAAAGAATCTCAATTGCTGCTGCTGGTTAACCATGTGCCTTTATCTTTGATTGCTTTTATTCTTTAGGAAATCTTATCTTATGTCGACTGCAGAGCGCACAAATTCAGTGGAAATAAGATAAACTATAGAACTGTTTTCTTCTCCTATCCTGCATAGACTACGACATTCACACATACATATTAAGCATAGATATTAAATGGAGATATGATACTCTTTATATTCATAGTCAATTTCTTTCTAGGCATCATCTTATCAGATCAATTGAGCATATCATTTCCATTGTTTCCATCAATTGTGCGCACGGGGTTTCTCTTAATTGGGAACATATTTGCACCTAAGGGCAGAGACGCTCAACTGGGTGACATCTCCTCTGCAATCATTCCCAGCATCAGATACGTCCTTCATTGGAAAACACACCAACAATCATCTCATTTAGCTCAGATGAAGCTGCGTTAATAGCCCCGAATAATATTCTCACAGTGCACTTCATATGGCACTGATGGCACGCTAAGAGAGAACAGAGCAGCGCAGATGCATCGGCTCGGGGTTTGGCTGAAAAACTGTCACACACAGGCTGAAGCTGATGCAGGATTAGATGTGTGGGAGATGGGCGCTTCAGGAGAAAAAGGGTGGACACTGAGATTGGTTTGGTCCCCAAAGTTACAGAAGAAACTGAGGTACTTTTCATTCTTTGACACTTCTACATGACCAGAAGTTGAAGAGACTGCACTGACAAACAGGAAAATGTTTCATGCTTGTGACAATTTGGAAACAAAGATTTTGCTACAATACAAAACAAACATTATGATGGACTCAGTCCTGCAGTGTTACCACCACTATCCTCAGACTGTATAGCTGAAATTCTGCAGTGTTAGGCAGCTGACATGGTGTCATCATTGATCTGGTTGCTGTTAAGCTGCGTTGACACCTGCACAAATCCATTGGACATGGAGCCAGGGGAAAGTAATCTAGCTCGGCCAGACAAGCGCCCTAGTTCTATAAAGGTGAGGACAGTGAGGCCGGAGAAAGCGGTGAAGTGATGGAGTGCTAAATATTTGTGCGTGGAGTGGTGGGGCAACAGATAAGGGAATATATGGTAACTTCTTATTCCTCACTAAATCATGAATCATTCCCTGATCACGAGAATGATACAGTCTAAATTAATATTGACAGAGAAGCCAAAAATCCTGTAAACAGTGTAATCACTTCAATCTTAGAGTAGGCAGCAGGAATCCTAAAAGCTTTTGTAGCTGATTAGAGACAGACTGCATGTGATGTTCTGGCAAGGAAACCTGTTTTTCTTACAAGACCAAATAAAATAGATTCCAAATGAAATTGTGACATTCTTTGCCAATAATGTGAGGTATGATTAGATTAAACCAATTTTAGATTTGGAAGAAATATAGAATTGGATTTACAAAAATAAGATTATTTTTTATGGACTCATGCCTGATCTATTTTTAATTCTTAAAACAACTAGATGTTAAAGGGACAAGTATATTGATTTTGGGGGGTATTTTCAATATAAATAAAGTCTTTCCTTTCACATGTATGTTTTGCATTTAATACAAAATGAATACAAATAGTTGCCTCTAAATATTAAGTTACATAAATATATACCTTCAAAATACGGTAGCTGACTCCATCCTGTAAACATAATTCATTCTTCACAAAACAGTTCTCCAGTATGGAGTCATTTATCTGTGAATGGCACATTAACCACCCATTTTCTCCCGTGTCTGCGCGGTTATCGTCTTTTCTGATAATGGGAAAAGATTATGCACATTCATTACCATTATCATTAAATCATCATCATGCGCTTAGCATAATAACGCCGTTCATCCAGTTCACTTCTCAAGTCTTTTTTCTTACTTGTTTGGGGTTGACACCAGAGCTGCTTTAAGAAGAATAAAATAGCTTTTGTCAGTGTTACTTTGAAGCTTTCTTGTGACTTATTTAATCTGACATATGATACTCCATGATCAATCAAAAGAGCAAACCATAAATAAGCTGCTTTTGGAGTGGCACTCACTGACGTCTTAAATATTATGGAAAACTAAAGCCTGGAAGGGATTTCCTGAATATCTATATCTACCTATCTATCTACATATAGGCTAAATATACATACACATACATATATCTATATATATGTGTGTGTGTGTGTGAGTACTTGTATAACATCGTCTAAACTCCATCATTTAAAAAAAAATACTTGTGTATATTTTTTTATCTATTCTACTTGTGTCAGATTAAAGTCATAGACATCTTAGCCCAATACAAAGTGCAGCTGAGTGACTAACTGCTCTCTCAGCACGGTCTGGGACTTTCTCTCTTGTTAATTAAGTAGTAATCAAGTGTGATGTGGGTAATGCTGACGGTGACTGTGGTACCTTTAGTGCCGCAGGGAGACAAACAGAGTAATGGAAAAAAAAGAGTACTCCAAGTAAGTAAAGGGTTATTTACAGATTCACCTCTGAAGTCAAAATCACAGTCAGAAACAGATAAAGCTGAGACAACAGACTAAATGAAAAAAAAGGGAATTTAAGGGGAAGACTCCTAACTGTGGTTGGCTTTAAACAACAGTATTCCCTCAGGATCTATTAGCCACTGGTTTGTGCATTCAAAAGACAACAAGTCCTTTCCTCATTAACTATTTTCACATCCCTGAACAAGTGCCTTTTCTCCTCTTATTCATTCAGCATCACAATCTCTCCACACAGGTAGACTCACACTGACATGAAAAAAGTCCCATTTGAGCACTTCCTTACCTGTGTCGGTTGACGTAAAGATATTCTCTCAGAGTCCTGCTCCTGTAGAGAGTTTGGTGGTTCAGCTCGTATCCTTAGGCTAAGGGTTTCAACAACTGAACACATGCCTCCTCTGAGGCTTCTTATAATGGCACACCCCTTCCCTCCTGGCTCAACCCTCCAGTTCTCTACCCCCCTCCCTTCCTCTGTATATCACCATTCACATCACCATAGAGGAGAGTGAGTGAGAGAGAGAGAGAGAGAGAGAGAGAGAGAGAGAGAAGAGAGAGGGGTGGATTCCCCCATTCTGTTACGCACAAACCCCGGACAGACACACAAACCATTGCCGCGCAATGACGTAGGCGGCATTGCCTACGCCACTGGTTTCGTCTTCACTGAGCCAACTAATGGGGCTCTAAATATACGCATCATCCACCATGAGATTGATCCAGAAGCCCTGTCGTCTGAGGTGTCCATAAAACCCACAACCTCAATGCCAACGTGCTGCCAAGGTCAGGGAAACAATGGCACTTTGAATCAGATGTTTCCTCCAGAAATACAAGTTGAGAACGAGAGAGAAAAGCAATGCAATGGAGATGACTGTGGGTCGGTGAGGTTGTTTGTGCTGGAAAAGGCTAAAACAAGAGGGCTTTTTTGTTGGTGGCAATGGCACACCTGAATAGGGGACTGCATTCTCTTTGTAACTGAAAGAATGAATGTAGGACAGGACAGTGTGGGTCTGCAAACAGGTTAGTATGACTCATACAGGAGATTTGGGGATGGAAAACAAGTCCTGCCCTATGGTCCTGAGGGGTTTCTCTGTAGGCCACAGTCTATAAAACATGTTGAGTGTTAAGTTAAGGTGATGATGATTATATCAACCACAGGAACAATGGAGCAAAAAGTGAAGACAGAAACAAAAGGGGGATGAAAATGAGGCTGATGAGAGGCGGAAGAAGTGAGATGAAGATCACAATAACAAGACTAAGCAGGCGCTCAGACCAAAAACAGCCTGTGTTATTTTAAGGCACTGCATTAATGGGAGTGTTTTGTTTTTTTAGGATACTGGCGAGATAATGAAATATGATCCAGGAAGTCCAGTTGGAGTAACAGATTAATGTGTTCAAAGGCTTATCAGATACCAAAACACTGTATAATGGTTTGTGACACAGACAGGATTCTACAGCTCTGGAAGGTTATCATGGCAGCAACTACTTTACCTTATGACACAATAACTACATGGTATGGTAAAAAAGTAATCCACCAGGGGGGTGCTCTTGCATGTATGTGAACGGCATTCATTTTGTAGGTATTAAGTCATAAATGAAACTAATTAAAAGTCTGACCTGATGATGGCATTGGATGAAACATTAAGAGTCCATCAAAGTTATTACAGCCTTTCCTGAGAGGGACATGACACCAAATTTCATGGCAGTCCATCCAACAGTTCTTGAGACATTTGACGCAGAACCATAAATGTCAACCTCATGGCGGTGCTACAGAAAATGTCACCGTATCACCAACTTCACCAGGATTCATCATTTGGGAACCATTAATGTGTGTATCGAAATTTGAGCCAATCCATTTTGTAGATGTAGTATTTTGAATAAGTGACTGTAGCAGCCAGTCTGCCCTTAGACAGGACAGGATAAAGAAGTAGCACTGCCCAAAGGGCGTATTTTAACCTCATCATTGTAAACGCAACAATGGCTATAGCTCTTGGTAAGGAAACAGCTGTTAATGCTAATGCTGGCTATGTAGTGATGTCAAAAACTTACATATAGCACCTTTAAGGCTCAGTAGTAATTGGTTGATAGTATATGTGATGGAAATAACAATGATTATGTCTCTGATAATAAGAATAGCTACAGTAAAAAATACTTTTTTGGTCTTAAAATTACACTTCAGGTTCAACTCCCTTCTCATCAAGAGCCGATGTTAGCTTTAGCTCCCTGTGAATGTGTGAATGCTGGCCCTGTACCTGTGTGAGGTCTGATAGTGACGGATGAATTGGGTACATAGACAGGGCCCTCGGTGCGGCTGAGATAAGGAGCCCTGAAGAACAAGCAGCCATTGCAAGGCCTGTCTGTCATTGATATCGCTGTTACCCACTGGCTGTCCAGTGTACATAAATGCTTCCTCTGGTGGCTAAGAGACAGTGATTGCCTTGATGGACAGAGAAAGCTATGCTTAACTTGGCACTACATCACATATATTCAGTCTTTCAATTACATTCAAAAGTCCACTTTTGGTGTTGATGTTGTGTTTTTCTTGCCAATGCATGGAGTCAAAAAATCCAGTGAAATCCAGTCAATCTGAAAAAATATAAGTTGTTTTCCAATTTCTGATTTTTTTTTGGAGATGTGAGGATTTCATGTGACTTTAGCCATGATATAGTATGTTTGCTTTCTCACGTACATCCTGATGCTTTGTCACAAGTTGGTCTTTTGCTCCTGTTGTTGAACGTGTTGCCATTTTACATCATCTCTAAAATGAACTCAAAGGGTTACTATTATTTCCAAGAATAATCTTCAAAAAATACATATAGTATTTCTGTAAAGCCCAACCAGTTCCAAATGTTTCTGACTGAAGCTTTCATCGTTCAGTAATTTTCCACACAGATTAGAGACGCAAATAAACCCTCCATAGAAATGTGTAATTGGTTTCCCAACATAACAGCATTGAAGCTATACAGAGTATCACAGTGAACTGGTTAAGATGACTAATTCATTCTGAGTGATATAATGAAAATGTATTGATTATATCAATGGAACAGAGTAAACAATCATTCATATGAGCACCTCTATCGACAAACCCTTTAACTTAAATTGAAGACTGTTGAATACAATGCTTTCATAAGAAGGAAATAAATTCTTTTACCAGATATTGCAAGATTTTTATATGCACCATTTGAGAACTGTGTGAGAATTATAGCTGACATAAAAGCAAAACTTATTATCTAGTCAGCTTAAATGTATTATCTGTCCCAAGACAGTTGCCTATCATGAACCCAATTTACCAATAAAGAGACATAAGCAAATGACAATATGTCCCTAAATTTGCATATACTGTACATTCCACTTTTTTGGTTCACTGCCTGTGACACCAAGCTAAACTTTTATTTCCTGCACTAACTAGATTTCAAAGTGTTTTTAGTGATGTAAAAATGCTGACTGAGGGCTCATGGGCCCCCTGCCAAAGGAGTTCATACAGCTCACGACTGCAACCAAACCTGACCGGTGTTTGGCTCGTGTCTGCTGTTCATTTTCACGTTGAGCTCCTCGTCTCCTCTCCATCTCATCCAGCTGAGGTGTTTTACCGTCCTCCTCCACAATGAAACCCAATGATGTGAAACCAAGGGGGAGGGAAAGGGGGGTATCTCTACTGTGGTTTATAGCAGCCCAGGACTTTCATCTGTCAAGACACAATTGATTGTTATTAACTGCGGGGCTGAAAATGAATTTTTGCCTCGAAAAGAATTACATTTCCATCCCAAAGGCTGCCTTAATTTTGTATGGAAGAAGAATTACACCTCTGCTCAGAAAATCTGCAGCGTCAACCACCAAAAAAAAATTCTATTTCAGTGCATAAGCATTCAGCGGGATTTATTTTCATTCAACATATTTCATATTTTTGTATATATCGATCTCATTGCGTAACTTCCTCATAGTATTTTCTTTTTAGTGCCAGCTGCAGTCACTGGGAGGGCATCTGAAACCAGAGTGGGGCTTTATGTCTTATATAAAAACTGTAGAGAATGGGCAGTATGCAATCATCCCCGGTGCCCACCAGGACTTTAACGTAAGGACACTGGGTGTACGCAATAAAGACATTAGGACTGCGGCAGACAATGTGGCAGACTTTCCAATGAAAAGCTGGCTTACTGAGGAGGAAAATGATCATTTGTAAAAGAGTGACTGCTGTGAAATTGAGTGCGGGTTGCTGAGAAGATGTTTACTGATGTTTACTCTTTGTGTGTGGGGAGCCTGGGATAGACCTCAGGATTAAATGCAAGGGTTTTGACCTCAATCAAGGAAATAATTACTGTTGCCCCCCTTGTTGTTGGACTCCATAATTAGCAAGCACTCCCCCCCCTCAGAAACACAATTAGTCTGAAAACAGAGGTGATTACAACTATAACTCTTATTGGAGTCGTTAAGATCTTTTGGCATGCCAGGAAAGCTTTACTGAATTTGTCGGGGAGTCCTTTGTGGCTCCTTTTTTTGTGGTTCCTTCAAAATAATTCCTAATAAATTCTCCAGCCAAAATGTCTTCAGTATTATGTCAAATGTCAGCATTCAGATATCTGTCAAAGCAAGTGAGGGGTGAGATAATAGAATAGAGGGCATTTGCTCCAAGATAAAACAAGTCAAGTGTGACTGACTCCATATTCCTCAAGTCATGAGGAGTATGCATGATTGGCATCACTGATAAAATGCTATGGATCACATAAGCACACACACACACACACACACACACACACACACTTCAAAGCTGCTCAGTGTGCTTCAGTGCAATGAATCACCATGTTTCTTATTATATTCTCTCAAAAGAACAAACACATGCGCGTGCGCGCGCACACACACACACACACACACACACACAAATGCTGTCATTACCACTGTTACCGCTCCTCCACCAAAAAACAGTCGATATGATACTGATGCAGCACCCACTCATTGTGTGTGAGTATAGGTGTGTGTGTGTTTTGTTCAGAGGGTCTTTTGTGATTAAATGGGACTGCAGCAATGAGGAAAGTCTGGTGTTTTTGCACTTTCAGAGCTTTTTTTGGTCAAATTAAAAGGCTTGATTACAAAAGAGTTCCAGCTTATAATAGACCAGTGATTCAGATTCATCACTTTAGAAGAGCATTTTCAGTGTCCCTATCGTGTTTTTTTTTTTTTTTTTTTTCATTATGCTTGTCAATACTGAAAACTGAAGACCCACAGAAGCATTTATTTTAGTATGATGTGTCCTGAGCTGTGAATCTACCAAAACAGGCAAAAATACTTCCGACCAGGTTCACCTCTCCTATCTAACTGTTTTAATCATAAACTGTTTTTTTTAAATATATAATTATATACAGACTATGGTTTTAAAATGTAGACAAATGGCCAAATGTGTCTGATATTGTGGCAAAGTTATGTGGTACATATATTAAATCTAAGTAGTATGATAAACTTCATTAACTTATATTATATTTGTAATTACATTGGAAATAAAATTAGATGTTTCCATTGAGGTTTAACATCTAACATAACTGGGAGTACTGGCGTTAAGATTAGTATTACCTGGTTGTGTTGTCCCTTAAATGCGTCATGGAGTACTGTCATTCTCTATTAAGTCAGTCTCTTTTCCTACCTATATAAATAATTATCCCAGACGATAGTATGTAGCAAATTCCTCATAAACATTCGCGACCTGTTCTTTAACAATTCGAATCATATTACACGTTACTGCTCTGCAACCGACCTATCACGAAGCGAACGTAATTCAATTTAAAGCCAATCATGATGTACGTAAGCCCAGAGCGGGACGCTCTGAATTTAGACCCGGAAGTCTGTCAAGTTTCGTTGTTCTGCTATCTTGTGTCAGTTGTTTATCAACAAAAAAAAAAGCCACATTCGTTGAACATGGTGAGAGGCGGCTTGTCAGTCGTGTAGATCTCAGATCTAAGTCGATTTGTTGCTCGTATATATCAGGTGCAGTTCTGTTGGTAAGTGAATTTAAAATAACGAGAGCTTCTCTGAAGCCGGAGCTTTGTGTCTCACTTCCCTTTTAAACGAGTAGCTACAGACAGCGCCATGTTACATTCAGTTCTCATATGGTCTGGAGCACATACTAAACACTTAAGTTATTGTTTGTAAAAATACATTTTGTGTATGTCAATTCAGGCTTGAGAAAATACGGCTAAAGATGAGTCGTTTTAAGGCTAAGTAGCAACGTTAGCTCTGACACATACAGTAGTTGTGAAGGGTAACGGTAGTGTTTTGAATCCCAGCTGAGTTTAATGACGCATCACTGGTTTACCTCTGACATTTCTGTTGTAACAAACACAGGGAACAGTCTGGTTATGTGTTGTAAGTTATATTTCCGTTGATACTAGACGCGTATTGTATGCTTTTGTCCATTACATGTTACTTTTTAATCATGAGTTTTTTTTTTTTTTTTGGTGCTAGGACTCACATCAAGCCCAGCTCCTGTGAGAGATGGAGGAGCTCTACACTTTAGAGAGGGAGGTAGGAAGAGGCAGCTATGGCGTGGTCTTTGAGGGCCATATGGCCAAAACACGACAGAGGGTGGCTATCAAGCGTCTGCCCTGCAGCAACCCAGAGTGCATTGAACTCTACCTGCAAGAGCTGTGGGCCATGAGAGCCACAGCCAAGAACCATGTCAATGTTATTGCACTTCACAGCTGCCTCCTGCAGACAGGGCCAAGAAGCCTGAAGCCCCTAAAGCCAGGAAAACTTCCTCTGTGTCTAGTTGAGAGTGTGCTGAAGGGCCGTGTAGCTGGAGCACCACAAAGTCAGGAAAGGAATGATGCCCTGTCTAACACCCAGAGGAGGACTAACTCTGTCTCTAGACTTCAGGACAGGACCAACACTGTCCAGTCCAGGGTTAAGCTCCAGGACAAGCCAAAATCAAACATGTCTGATTCTACGACCCCACAAAGACCTCAAAACCGATCCAGAAAGAGACCCCAGAGGGAGGAGGAGCAGCAAGGACCCCTGCGCTGCTTGGCTCTCTGGCTTGTGATGGAGTACTGTGATGGGGGGGACCTGAATCAGTACCTGCTCTCCAGGCCCCCAGACGCTGAGCGTAATCACAGCGTGGTGCGACAGCTGTGCAGTGCTGTGGCCTTCCTGCACAGCCTCGGTATCACCCACCGAGACCTGAAGCCTGACAACGTCCTGGTCTGTGTCACACCAAAAGGCCCTGTTGTCAAGGTAGGCAGACTGTTGTGATTACGTCATATGGAGTGGCATTATCAGGACACCTCTTATTGGAAAACTCACATTGTTAAATAGCTTGTTCTAAGACACAATAAACAATATCACAAAATTAAACATGAGAAAGTAATTTAAAATGAAATGCATGAATGAAACAGTTAACACACAATATATTGAGTATCAACTGCATATCAGACTTAGAAACTACACCACTGCATCACAGGTGTGTTGAAAAGTGGAGTATGATAAGTTGACAATTTGGGGAAATTCCAATTCCAGGCACTCATGCAGATAATTTTTTGGGGTTGATCCTTTATTTGAGACATCCTGATAAGGGCTTGTGAAGGCTATGGAACAAACATTTCTGTGTTTTACAATATGACTGAGCTCTGTCAATAGTAATGGATTTTTTTATTATGCAGTCTACAGATTCCTGACCCTGGAATGTTAGATTATATCATGTTTTCCCTTCTCCTATCCAAATCTAATTTTGATAATGGTACACATGAAAATGGAGTTCTGATGCCTTCCCTTTGTGTAAATAAATACAAAAGATGTTTTGCAGGGTTGCAAATAAGAAATAATAAAATGTCCAAAAATATTAAAAGCATAAAAGCCTATTCCAACTGCTCAGAGCCCAGACTGACATATTCAGACATCTTGACCAACTACTTGGAAGGGTAAAACGGAAGGGTATTCAGTTTTCTGGCAGATGACCAGCAACTAGCAAATATTCACATTTGAGAAGGTGGAACATTTTTACTTCAGATAACAGGGTAATACTTTGTTTTTTAGCTATATCCCTTTAATCATAAGTATAGGCCTAAAAAAACATCCTTGATCCATACATTTCGTGAAAAATGTACTTCAGTTTTATGTGGGCATAAAGCATACTGGATTTCTTTTTCAGTTTATCTCCCTGTCCAACCCCTAGGTGGCAGACTTTGGTCTAAGCAAGATGAGTGAAGGTCTGATGGATGGGGACCTGACCAGGCAGCACTTCTCGTCTACCTGTGGCTCTGACTTCTACATGGCTCCAGAGGTGTGGGGAGGACTGACCTACACGGCCCAGGCGGACATCTTTTCCCTGGGTGTGATGTTCTGGGCGGTCCTGGAAAGAATCACCTTTCTGGAAGAAGGGACCACGCAGGAACAGCTGGGTAAGTATTAAGTGAAGAATCAACAAAGTGGACCAGAGAGAAAAGTCAATACCAGTTTTGTCAGTGTTGCCTTCATGTTGCCATTTAGGGTGAGATATCAGCATTGGCATGTCACGTGAGTTCCTGCTCACCAGCCAGAGTGCTCTCACAGAGGTTGGAAAGGTTGAGCTTGTGGTCAGCCAGGTTGATGACGCATGGCACTGAATCGAGTTTGACTTAATTAACTGGCACATATTAAAAATGTCACATACTATACATCATATATTCATCAACCATGGATGGAGCAATCATGAATTTAAAGGGCAAAGAGATGAAGGATGATTTATGCAATGTACATTTTGATATGGATCATAGTAGTTGTGTTTCTTATAATAAAATGTGACAGTATGTAATTAAGTGTTCCCAAAGTTCCCTTCACCAAAAGTGCTATAGTTGGCAGCGTGTGAGAAACCAGTTTCTTCAGAATAATCTGTAAATATATGTATTTTTATTTATTTATCTAACAACAGCCTACATTAATGAAGATCAAATACATTTTGGCGATCATTTAAAGATGTAGATTGTAGAGTTATAATTGTGTAATTTCATTTCAGTATTTGTCTTTGTTGTAAATGAAGCTTGTCATCGCATATAACTTTGATGTAGGGAAGTGGACCCATTCATAAGAGCAAGGAGCTTTCCAGTGCAGCTCTGCAGAACAGGGTTGGGGTTTTAATCTGTTTGTTTAATGTCCTTTTTTCCTGTCAGAAAGAAAGAAGTGGTCACTGGAGGAGGAAGCGTCTTAATGTCCAAAGTGTGCAGTGTGCTGTTCTCTCTGCACTCCACTATCAGAGTAATGAAATGGCTGTAATACAGATGTCTCATTTTATTCACAAAAATGGGTTTGGCTAGAGCCAACCTGGTGGCAGGGGGATATGAACCATTATCTCCAAGTTTAGTATGTGAGAACCTCCCTGAGTCATTGATACTCCATTAGGCTGAATGAAAATGGTTATGATTAGAGGGAGAGAGGGGGTTTCAGTGGATTCAAATAAAAAAGGCAAAATGGAATTTAACAGCCCCGATCACAATCCTCTTTGTCAGTGAGGAAATGGGGAGAGGCAGCCGGAGGCTTTTCACAGACAGATAAAATGGTCCATTATTTTACTTTATCCTCTCTCAAGACCCACACACCCACACAGTTATTTGACTAGGCAGGGGAGCGGAGAGAATATAGTCAAGGAGCAACACACAACCTCGTGTGTTTGTCCTCTAGGTCTGGAAGCCTGGTGCTTGTTGGCTTTTTGCTCAGTCAGTTTAGGAAATCATGGTTGGCCTTTCGCCAGGCCACAAATGTACTTGACTATAGACTTCACCTGCAGTGTTTAAAGTTCCCTTTGAGATCTGCCTGTGTGGCTGACACAAACTAATGCAAACTCTGGCCCCCTGTACTGACAACTCCAGTTTCAGGTTTCAGTTGACAGGATCAGTGTGTTAGGACTACTTATTTCACTCATGATATGCCTTGCGTCATATAAAACACACTATATGGATGTGTTAACAAGGTTAAAAACTTGATTTTCATTGGTGGGGCTCTTTAAATCAGGGTTCAATGATGAGCATCACTAAAAGAAGACTTATACATGAATGACAGATGTGTTAATAACAGTTTTCCATTAAAGTTAATTTATACTCCCTAAAGAACAAAGGCAAAAAGGATTACAAGAAACCTTGAAATTAAGTAACAATTGATGCGTTTTTAATTACTTTCACAGATAATCCTCTTTAACTTTTTGGGTTGCTAGATTTAAGGGATGCAACTAATGATGTTTTTCTTCATTAATCTACTAATTTTTTTCAATTAATCATGTAGTCTAGAAAGTGTCAAATAATGACTAATGACCAATTCAAGTTATTAGAGCCCAAAGTTTTATCTTTCTTAATTATTCTGATAGGCAACCAAAAAACTCAGCATTAATTTCATTATCGTATGAAAGAAAGAAGAGGTATCATCTTGGTACTTCAACTTTGCCCAACGTCTGAGGTCTGATCAGTGACATGTGTGTGTGGTGTGTGTGTGTGCAACAAACATACAAAGATTGAGGAAGTTGTCAGTTAAAAAATGTAGCGTCCAATTCATACTTCATATTATTCTATACATGTCCTGTACACTAGCTCTATGGTATATGCAGTTGTAATCTTTATGCAAGAAATCAACACACATATTGATGCAGTGTTGTCTCACATCAACAGACTGCTGATTTTAAAATGCCACTTCCAGTTACACTGACAAAAAGGACAACAAAATGTTTATCTAAAAATTCAGTGGTTATTTATAGTTCTCTGAGACCAACTTCTACAGTTATTTTGAATTTTTTTCCAGCTGTGAGCTGCTCCTCTATTTCTTTTGAGATTTTTAGTGTACATACTGACTGTTTGAGTGTATTACATGCTGTCATTTTTCCACTGTATACACACTACATACTCAATATCTACTCAGATTTAATATTAGTAGTAGTAACTATATGTATGGCATAGGCTCTGTCCTGAGAAGACATCTAATAAGGCTAAATAAGTGTGTGAGTATGCTATGGATCTGATAAGGTTTTAACGATACACTGTGGAGTTTTCTTGGGAACAAAGTTTACATCCAGTGTTCCTGAGGACTAACATTTTTCATGTGTTTCATTCTTCATAAAACTTTTGCAAAGCCAATTTTAAAAAACAAAATGAGAACTCATGAATACTTTGCTCCATAGTGCTGCTGTAGAGGAATTGTGTTTTAACCATTGTAGGGCATAGATACAGAGACTCTGTCTGACTGCTGCATCTCTTTAAGTGTAGCTCAGTTGCTAAAGCATTAGATTCTGAATGAGTCATTTTAACAGCAGGCTGTTTGCAGCTGATCACAAACCATAGCACTGCTGCTTATTAACACTGACATGACAGGGCTCTGTTTTACTTGGTTAATGATGTATTTAGAAAACACATCTGGTAATTTTGGCTCCTTTATAAAATGTCCTTTCTCACTGAATACTCACATCATAGATTAGCATAGAGCTACTAAATGTATTCTCCCTCTGGTTGCTTTGTGTCTACATACCAACTCATTCTCTTTCATGTTCTGCTTGGCTCTGTCCTGGTGTCCAGTTTTGGACTTAAGCCATTAAGTGCATGTTCTCTTGTAATCAGGTAATCAGTGCCCCTCTTCTGAAAAATGTCAATATGCAGCACTCTTAACCCAAACTTGATTCCCCCTTAAAATACAGGGCTTCACAGCAGCATTTAGAGCCATTTGTGTCACAGTTTATCGAGACGTGTCACATAAGACCAGTCCAATGTTTGGCTATAACAATAAGCTGGACAGCTGTTGGACAATATTTAACAATCGCAACATGTTGTGAAAAGAGAGACAGTGAGCAATGTCTGTGGGACAGGAGGGTGAGGACCGGGGAGGGAGACGGTTGGTTTGGCCTCTTGAAAAGTGACAGCGGATTATTGGTGAATTTGCATTGTCTCCGATGAAAGTTTGTAAAACTAACCAGTGTGAAATGGTCACTGCAGACATGGGTGTTGGTGGTGTTCCTCAGCTCTTCATCCTCTTAATGCCTTTTAAAATTTAAATAAGGCGACGGCCGAGCTGTTCTGTAAACTCTGGCATACCAGGGAAGATGCATCTGCGGGACAACAGCTAGCTAGCAAAACTTATAATAACTTGCAGTCGAGTGGGAGAAGCGCTGATGCTAATGCAGTGCTATTATTTATAACGCTTACAGTGTTGGGGGCGGGGTTATGCTGAGCGGTGGCTCCAGTGTGTCATCATGCCACTGTTTCAGACCCACCCATAAAATCAGCAGTTAAATATAGTTTACAGACTGTTCACATGTTTTCTAACATAAATAATGTGTTTAGAAACAAATTTCTGAATTTGCTTTACACAGATTTTAACTTTAAATTTGAGTAATATCGCACATGCAATATCTGATACTGTCAACATAAATATTAGCACTTTCAGATTTGACTCCACATATTGACTTTTATTTGTAGTGTTCCTTATATAACCCTTTGACTGTCTGTTATGTGTTTTTCATTTCATGTCAGTTGATTGTAATTTTTTGGTTCCTGTTTAACAACAAAGCATTCTGAGCTCGAGTGACTCGTTAACCATGTCCCAGTGTGTTCTGGGAATCTTCCACACACTTGTAGTCTTAAGGGCTCTGTTGGCAATTACTGGAAAGATGTTACATCAGAAGGTACTTGGCCACAAATTCAAGTGTGGCCCCAATCACAGAGATCAAATGGCCCCCTGCAGTGTGTGTTGTTGCCTGATGACTTAACTGCGTCTCCCCTTGTGTTTCTCCTTTAGGTGCTTACGTGTGTAAGGGTCGCTCGGGCTGGTTGATGCCGCTCGGGGAGGCTTTGTGGGAGAATGCCGATCTCCAGTTGTGTATTCCTATGAAGTTTAAGAGAGCGCCCCCGCTGCCACCCCCTCCTGGCCCGGCCATGTGCTCCCTGCTTTTAGACATGCTCGCCTCAAACCCGGATGCTCGGCCTCCGGCAGACCAGCTGGAGGCCAGAGTGCGCTCTGCTCTCAAAGAGGACTCCCACTGACACAAAGTGTTCGCTTAAGCGACCATTATAGCTATAACCTGCTGCAGCCACTACAGGGAAATATTAACTGTGGACCCCCTGACTGCAGCACTTCCTATATGTGTAAACAATAGCCACTTTGCTGCCGCTGGGAAATGGGGATAAGAAATATGTATGATTATATGGTATTGTGAGTTGCTATTTTTGTCACTGAAACAGCAGCCCAGTGTACAGACTGTGTGGGAAACCACATATAGGAAAAACAGGGTTGAAGAGGTAGAGGTAGAAGAAAAACAGGTAGAAGAGGTCCAATTGAGCCTCTAGTGGAAACCAGTCCATTGACCTTGGACCCCTGGACTGCATTACAGACAAAACATGCAATGATACTCAGACAAGTCCATATAAAGATCTACTGGGACTTGCTGTATTTCCTGTAAGCACCATGCTATTTAGGTCTTGAATATTTGACATAGAAAATCGATTTTTTTCTGTGTATAGAGGTGAAATTAAATGCAAGGGATTGATGCTTTTGCTTGGTAAACTGATCTGCAGTGTTTTGGCGACTCCTCTTTATCTCAGCTTTGTTTCAGGTATTCATATTGACTTGATTTTTTTGACATTGAGATTTTTGCTTATTGAAAAGTGAACCAAACATTTATTTCTTTGGTCCTTGCTGGGGCTGGGTGATATGGCCAAAAATTTGTTAACACGATAAAATTTTGATATCAGTGTCGATAATTATCGTGCTAAATGTCAAATTATTATTTATTTAAGTTTAAAGGCTGAATGAAAGTTGAAGAAACATATAGACCAGTGGTTTTAAAGTTTTAAAACATGAGAAAGACTTGACAAACAGTGGAACATTCACATATTCACAAATAGACTGATAAAATGTAACCTAACTAATCTAAAACATAACTTGCACAAAGCATACCTATATTCCTGCGATGTGATTGGCAGTTTGTGATTCATTTCTTTGCATAATATCTAAGCATGGAAGCAAGCAGTGACTGTTTCTTGTTTTTCTGTCAACGAATCTATATATCGTTTTCTTTTATATCATTTTATATTGCTATATAGTTTTATTTTACTATGTAAAATAATTTTATACTACTATATACAATTAACAATAACAATGAATATCAATATTGTTTTATCACCCAGCTCTAGTACTTATTATCTTGGCCAAACTATTTTCACTTTACACTGATGTAGCATGGTTTGAACTGCACTGGGCTTCCAGATATCAAAACACAGAAACTTCTGTCTGTAGTGCAATGCAATAGTCCTGTGATAGGTAACACATTTCAGTAAGTTTTAATTGCTGTTGTGTCAGCAACAGTTGTCAATTCAAGTCTGTTTTTATAGGTTGTACTTTATGGTGTGGTATTGAACTGCATTATATTACAAGATGTAGTATTATATTATAGTATATTTGTATATGTATTTTTCTCCAAATACAGTGTATGTAAATAAGGTGGACACTAACAAAACACCACCTCTCAGTGTCAGTCTAACTCAACACCACCACAAACAACAGCCCCAACATATACGACAAGGCTTGAGTCAACACTAGCAACTAAAGTAGCAGTCAGAAACTTTGCAAAAATAGTGTTATTTATCACAGGGATGTGGCATTGCATTACTTCATGCACTTATATCTATTTTACTGCTTTCTGTGGTTAGATTTTTATTTACAACAGTGCTTCTTAAGAGATATGTATGTGTGTATTTGCTTTATATGTCAATTCCAATATGACTTGAAAACTTTTTTGTACGGGTTTCTTATTTTACATTTTTCCTCTCCATTTCCCCAGGTTCCTTTGGGTCAGTAACATTTTATGATGGTGCTTTTTAAAGTTGACTCTTGCTGTGTGACTGTGAGCATTTTTGCAACATCTGCACTGAAAAGTAAAAGGGCTAGCAGCTCACTGTGACTAACGATCACTAATATTCCGTCCCCTCATGAACAGGAAATTAAAGCCAGGCATTAGGATTGTTGCTGATCATATCCATGCTGAGTCCACAGCATTTATTACTGACCATCAGTCTTAGTCATTGACAGTCCATATCTTAGATGACTATTTATTTCAGAGTTTTTCTGCCCACATGTTTGAAGAAATTGATGTGTATTAAACATAAATTGTGTCCAGAAATTGTTTTCAAAAGTAATGTAATTTAAATGGAGATGTTACGATTGTAAAAAAAAAAAAAAAAAAATGAATAAACATGAAAAGTAACAACTCACCTACTTTCTCAGTCTGTCTGTGTGTGATCAGGCTGTTGAGCTGAGCAGTGTCTGGCTAAACTGCTCCTGGCTCAGTGAGGTTGTCTTTGACAAATCTGTGACCTTTACTGGTGTGAGTGGCTCCTCACGCTCTGCTGACCTGGCCAATAGCTCGCGCAGACAACCTCTGACCTTCCTGCTTCTCCAGTGACTTCAGAGGAAAGGAGAGTACTTTGTAAGTTTAGGGTTCAATGTGTTACATGGATGGTTGGAAAGGCTCATTTGAGTCTGATGACTCCTCATTCCTCCCGTCCACACTGGCTGTGAAGTGATGCTCTCTTAGCCTGACTTCAGTGTAAAAGATTGGCACAGAATCCACTGCTGTTTCTTCATCGAGCTTCATGGAGGATGCCAACATGGTCTGGCAAACTTGTACTGCCAAACGCTCTTGTCAGATACATTTTTACACAGGACAGACGAGGACTGTGGTTCCCCATTTCTCACAATTAGAGTCACATTAGGAAGGTATTAATTTTCCTGCCAACACAGACAGGATGAATGATTGCAATGATGAATAACTTTTGATGTAGTGATGGGCATGTGAGTATTGTATTGAGATAAGACATTGATTTATGAAAACTTTGCTCACCACTGTGGTGACAACACTTGGTGCTTTAAAGATTTCATATGATGAATTTCTCACAGATTAAAGGACAGGTTCACAATTTAGGGCAGACTTCAAAAATTGTGAGCCTCTTCTTTAAAGTCTGTGTCCTGTCGTAACTAAAAATAACACGAGTCTACAGCCATGCGAACAGCAGTTGAGCTAAATGCTATATCCTCACTCTGACAATGCTAACAATGCCATTAGGCAGGTATAATATTTACCATGATCACCACCATAGAGTGTTAGCATGCTAACATGCAGCATTAAACACCAGTACAGATGAAAACAGGTGCTTTGCAGGCGTCATAAACCATGATGTGTAGGCATTGCTGAGCAATGCTGTATATTATATGCTCAAACTGACATGGTGGCAATCTAGTTAAATGTGTTCAGATCATGTTGAGTCAAGTCTCTGGACCATCTTGCACTCCTCTCTACACTGCCCCCTTAGGGCCAAGTTTAAAAAGGCGAGCATGTATCAGCTTCAGATTGCCTATAATGACTGTATGCAGATATTGCTTGAAAGAAATCCAGGTGGTGTGCAAGCGAATTGTTTTGTAATGCACGACTTTTGAGGCTCTATTGAGAAATCTGATAGACAATTATTGTCAACTGAGTGATTCTCAGAGTGCCATCATGCTGCTGTCAAATCCTAGTTTTAGTGTTGTGCTGTACTAGTTATCCCTGTGGAAACATTGGTATAATTGCCTCTCATAAAAAGTGGCAATGTTTTTTTTCCCTTTATTTTAATGTATGTATTGTACGTTGTTTGTGTTGTATAAGTTTTTAATGGTCCTTGAGTCAGACACTGAACTGGTGAACTGAAACCAAAGTATTGGCCAAATTCAAAATTTGATTTGATAGCATCAGATGAAAAGTCAGGGGATCACCAGAGTTTATTATAGTTCATCCTGAGGGGGACATGAATATGTGTGCCAAATTTCAAGGCAGTCTGTCCAGTAGTTTTTGAGATATTTCACCTAAAACAACAAAGATGTACCTCATAGTGACATGAGAGGCAAAGTCAGTCACACTATTCAGAATGTGCTACTGTGGCAGAGCAGCAGCACGAGGATACTGGATAAGGATAATTTTGCTGCACCTTATTAAAAAGCAATTATTATAATTGTGTGCTCCAGATCTCATCATTCTAACACCACTTATCTTTTATGAATGTATATTGAATTTGCACACATGACAGAGGTGATGAAAAGCATTAGCATTCATACTGAAGTTAGCATATTATACAATGTGTAACATCAGTGATGAAAAACAAACTCAATATTGGGCCTTTGAAGACCCATTATATTATGTGTAAGAATTGACTAGACTCAGGCAAATCATACATTTGGTGAAGTGAAACAGCCAAAATCAGCAAGCCTAGATCCTTTTTCTCTCGCTTTACTTTGTCGATTCACTTCAGTAGAGTTTAACTGGACCTGCTATACCTCTGCTCATGTTGCAGTGAAGATTAGACCAAACTCTGCTCTCCCTCCACAGCACAAATCAGCTCAGCACAGACTCAGCGAGTCTGAGCGGGAGGAGAAGTCCTTTCAGATTTCACAGCCGATAGCAGGAGTGAGCAGGCGTGGAGAAAAAGCCCCGAATTGGCCTATTCCTCACTGCGTCAGGACTGCAACAGCAACACACAGCACAGCACAGTCACGACACAAGAGCCACATCCAGGAAATTACGCGTGGCCGTTCAGCTTCAATCGCCCCGTGCAGTTGGAATCTATATGAGACATAGGTCGCTGCGTGAGCCCTCTGTGCTTTATTGCTAGCTATTCTTCAAATGACAAACCCTTTTCGGTAACAGTGTGGCTGAACGCAGCATTCAGTCAATGTTCAATAGACAGGTAACTGATGGAGATGTAATTGGAAAGGCTGTGTCAAATGAGCCAGTAAAACACTCTCATAGGGCAATCACCAGGGGTCTCCTGCAAGGGCTGGCACCCTTGACATTGGGGAATACATTATAGGAGCCACTCTTATGATGTGACCTTTCTATGGAAGCTAAAACCTTTTTGGCTATTCTGTCATTTGGGTTTAATTACTGAAATGGCTTCAAGAACTTGTCTCACAAAGCAGGAACCAAACGGTAACTGAAACATACTTTATTCTCTGAGGAAAAACTGGTCAAGTGATGTGTTCAACATCTGGAGTTTACCAGAATACATGAAGCCCAAGAATGCATGACAGAAAATCAAGAAACAGGATTAACTGTGGAGCTTTAAAAAGCAATTTATGTAACACTAATATTCAATTTCCTGCCCTATAAATCAAAATTGGGCAATTACACAACAGGCTGACCAATGAGGACACATTCATCCACTGCCAGCCTTTAATGAACGCTTGACTCATAATGGGTTTTCTGTTTAATTGCAACATAAACATGATTAACTCAAAACCGAGACGCTAAGCAGGTTTCTCATTCTAAATGATGAAAAAAAATATATAAGAGATACCCAGACATTCCGATTTTCAGCACTGAACAAACGTAACATTTCAGTGGAATTTAAAATGCCTCAGCAGCCACATTGTCATTTTCCATCAAACTGAATCAGTACTGCTGAAACAGAGGTCACTGACAAGGCACTGGTGGAACCCATTTCTTTCAATGTGGAAAGCTAAAAATACCAATTGTTTGTGTCTTATTCTAGTGCTGCTTTAAAACAGGAGCAGACTAAAATGGAAATTTTTAAATGTCACCTGTCTCAAGCTGAACTCCAAACTTTGTCTGCAAGATGCTCTGGCTTCATCCCAAATAACTTTACTTTATTCCTTACGTCCTCATGCTGTCTCCTTATCTAAACAAAACAGAGGAAATGCAACAGCATTGCAGAGCGTGTTCCAGATACAAAGCAGATGCATGAGCTGAGAGAAAACCCAGCCATTATCTCCTCTGAGAACATTAAAATGCTGCAGGAATCACGTCCAGACAGTACTGTCTTGATAAATAACAGAAACTGTATGTCTTTTGTGTCCAGATAAAAACATTGTCCAGGTTCAGTCCATGCCAGGTCTGTACAGATCTTTCACCATGTACGGTCCCTCTAACTCATAGCCCATCTTCCTGTAGTAGTTCCTTGTTCCTACGCCTGCAGAAAAAAACACAGACACAAGATAACAAAGTACTTAGAGTAT
The DNA here is from genome assembly GCF_001640805.2 of Lates calcarifer. NCBI lineage: Eukaryota > Metazoa > Chordata > Actinopteri > Centropomidae > Lates > Lates calcarifer. The sequence goes on from NC_066839.1 coordinate 19,054,235, forward strand.
GAGAATCACAGAAATGAGGAAAGAAAAAAATTATCCCTGCTGTTGATGTTATTGTTATTGATCAGTCCACTTTGCCATGGATATTATCAGCCAATTTTATCTCATATACTTCTCTACTTACTGAAGTAAAATGAAAGAGAAATGCCAAAGTATGAGGTCAGTGACTAAGAGACAGTTACTGTGACCAAAATCACTTCCTATTCACTACATAATGCATCATATTTACCCTCCACTATTTTACTTGAATGTTCTGTGTCTCTTTATTTATCCTCAAAAATCCCCACAATGGATTCATGTAAACAATTCCACAACACCATGTGTTTTACATATGAAAACTAGTGTTGTATGACTCTGTCGCATCAACATCACATTTTTGGAGACTGCAGTTATGAACAGCCAAGTTGGAAAAACAGTTTCAGCATGTAATTTGTGACTCAGAGATTTCTGACAGCTACGATACTATGAAACTATGATAGAAGTGTCAACAGAATGTTGCAAACAGCTACGAAGCCTCCATCTCTGAGTTTATAAAAAAGAAATTCACTTTAAAACTGACTCATTCGATTCAGCTGATTTAAAGGGAGCTATATGCTGTTTCTTCTCTGGAAACTGCTGAAAACACATCTGAAATATTCAGAGTGTCAACTCATAGAAATTCTCCATTGACTAAAATACCTTAAAGCAGTCAAACTATACATTTCCTAAATCTCATCCTGTAGTAAGTCAAAGTGGAAATCGCAGAATGTTATCTTTTACTTGCTGATGACAGTTGCACACATGTGATATTTTGGACAAGACGTTAGTTAAATGCTACAATGTCTGAGGGACAAATAAATGATGCCCTGCTGTTTCTCACCTGAGATAACAGCTAGTTTTCCAGAGCCGTGCTCATCTCTGGCAATTCTTTCTGCCTCCTCCATCAGCATCATACCGAAGCCCTACACAAGGAGGAGGAGAGGAACAAACAGAGACAATTACTTTGTGAGATCATTCATTTTTCGGAACTCTGGACCAACTTACACTGATCAGCCAAACCATTAAATCAGTTTTAATGCCATGGCAGACTGGTGTAAATGTATGTTTGGGGGATCTACTTTCATGGCCCAATCCCAGTCCCAAAATGCTCTGTTTGGAGGGTTAGAGGGGGAATTGAGATTGAGCCAATAACGTAGAGTCAATGTGTGAACTCATAACCACCTGATGCTGGAACTTGCTGGGGTCTCGGCTGCTGACGGGGACCACGCTGCCGTAAACGTGCAGCTCGCGGACGATGGACACGCCTCCTTTCAGCTCAGGACGGAAGGACTGTGGAGAGCAGCGACGCAGACGCAGCAAGCCAATCAGGATGTCCTGCTCTGGGTCCTCGTAGGAGAGGAAGGTCTCCCAGCTGCCGTTGGCCACGTAGTCTCTCCGCACCAGCTCCACCTGAATATATACTCATCTTTGTTAGTGAGAGAGTGAGGGCGTTTGAAAAACACATGCCTCTTGCTTTTATCCAAAGCAGCTTACTGGAGTCTATTTTTTAATTATCAGTGTCTTGAACAATACAACACAACAGTCGTTCATCTTCATATTTAGAAAACTGAATGTACCTGATAAGGCCTGACTTTGTGGTGGATCTCCTGAATGCCCACTTCTCGGGTTCTCACATCTCGACACTGCACACAGAGAAACATTCAAATGTGTTAAACTGCTACTTTTGTATTTCTGAAAATGTAGCTGCTCAAAAAGTGCTGCTGTATTAAAGCATTTTTGCTACCACCAGTATCCACGGCTTTCAAATCAACCAGAACTGAAATCTTAAAAAGGTTTATTTTTTACGTTTTCTCTGCCGCTGAATGTGGTTTCTTGCTGAGTGTGGGTGGTGGTGATGGTCACTTGCCAAGAGTTTCTGCCAATGTTGTGTTTACAATACAAGAGGTTAGATTATGCCCTGTGAGTAGCACTACTTCTTGAAGGTAGGCTGGACACTACAGCTAGTACTACAGTCTAGTTGTTTAGCATGCTAACTTCAGCAGAAGAAAAGAAGATAGAAATAGATGCAAAACACTGGTGTTGATTTCCACCTCTGGAGACAGCTCTTGCTGAGTAAAGGAATGAATGCCTTTTTATCAACACACACAATGAGTTGCATTAACCTTAAAGCTGACTGGAAAAGTTTTGGAAAGTCAGTGGGAAACTAGGTCAAAGTTCAAATAATTCTGACTCAGCACAGGAGCAGTTTTGTGGAAGGGAAGTGCAATATGTGACACAAAATGAAATGCACCTCTGAGGAAGCTGCAAACCACTCACTCTGTATGAACATGCTCAGCAGATAAGAAAAGATATTTTTGCAAGTGAAGTAACAACAAGAAATGTTTTAGTAATGGTGGAGAAAAAAAGAGCATGTTGTTTGTGTGGAGGTATTTCAGCCTGATGGTCAATAAATGCCTTGGTTGTTTCTAATAGAAGCTGACAGGAGGCTCTTCACCCCATGGTGTTTTCTGATGAAGAATTCTTTATCCTGAGTCTGTTTTAATGGAAGTTGGTGAGGGGTCTTCTGTCTTGTATTTAGTTGGCGATTCTGTTTCTGGTCGGGTGTTTTCAGCCTGAATGAACTCTACATCTACTTGTCGTCTACTTTCTACTTTCTAACATAAATTCAATAAATGTCAGGGCTGTGAGAAGGAGGGTCCTCCAATTCCATGCTCCAAAAGCTTTAAACTATACCTGAGAGGTTTTTTAATCTGTCATCTTACTCTATCACAGCAATGTATGCAAATTATTCTGACAGTCAGCATTCGTCTGTTGGCAGCCACCACCACCTGAATTCTACTGTTTGGATCACATCCCAGCTGGAAAAGTCTATTAGCTTCCTTACTCAGAATAAGCTGACACAGAGGCTTTCAGTTTAATATGAGAGGGCTTTGAGTCTCACCTCAGTGCCCATGTCCTTCATCCGGGCCAGTGCCAGCTCTCTCAGGTTGCCATGCTCCACTCCTGAGCTAACCAGCGGCATGGGGATGTCCCTGATGGGCGGTACGAGAGCAGAAAGCAGGAAAATGACAGATGATATATGAAATGATGGAAGAATAGCTTTAAAATAAATCAATACAAGAGCATTTAAGTACAAAATTCTGTAGGTATCTATATGTATCTGGTCACATGTATTTTATCTATACTGGGGGAATTCAAGGCAGGCAGGATTTTTACATTTGAAGTAGAGTGTGTCAAAATCTAGTGCCCCGAACTTAACATCCTGCTTTAACTTGAACACACTATAAAATGGAATCAAGATCAACTGATAGTTTGTAATGAGGTGGCTCTGCATGTAATTTACTGACTGAAAAAGGATTTAGAATTAAAGTTGCTCTCTAAAGCTGCATTCAAGAGATTTTTGGCCACTAGAGGGCAGAAAGACTCCAAAATCAACTCACATTAACTGCAGTAATATTTTACTAATTACATACATCTGGCTGTTGGTTAACTGTCCACTGACACATATAGCAAACACAGAGCCACATCTGGAGTTGTGTTTCTGGGCACCTATGATTGTAAACGCTGAAATTTGGTTTCCTTCAACTCCTGCGAAAAATATCTGCTTTCAATTGCTTCAATCTGCCTTTTCTGTGATGGGTAGGTAGCATATACTCTGTTTGTCTGAGCTATGAAGGAAGACTGATGAGAGCCATGGGAGTCAACCCTACAGTTTATGTATAGCCAGGGTACCAAAAAGCAAAAAGTTGCAGGGTTTGATCTCAATTCTCAGTGCGCTCAGCCAAAGAACAACCAATGGACATTATGAAGAGACAGTTATATCAGTGTTTATATCAACAATATTGCCTAATAGAGCTTTAAACTACAGTCAACTGTGTATATCCAAGTCCTCATTCCAATTCACCCTCCTACCTCTGTACTCGGTAGACTCGTGTCCAGGGTGGCACCAGTGCAAGAATTCTGGCCACAAGGTCCACCAGGGCGCTGGGTGTGTAGCTCTTGTACCGGCCAGTCTTCCACAGCTCATACAACCCCGTGCCTCGGATCACCAGTGTTGGGTACAGCTTCAAACCATCTGGCCTGAAAGCTGGATTCTCAAAAAACTCCTGCAAGAGACACATAGAGCCATGTTGCACATTAAAGCACATATCAGACAATGACAATGCGAAGCCTGATTAATACTAAACAATTCTCCGACTCAAAGTCAAAGCCACCGTTACAGTTAGTATCTCATTAGTCTTCTGAAATTGAATTTCTGACACAGTTTGACACGCTTAAATATTCAAACATCAATCAACAATATCTCTTTTACCACCAGTCATTGTTTTGTCATGTTGCTGTACTGTGTAATGAACTTAATGGACTAAAATTAATTGAACACTTCTACATTTGCTGTGTTTTAAAAGATGGATATGTAGCTTGTTTAAACTGAGAAAGAGGGCAAGAAAGAATACAGAGAAAGCAAATAAAAGCACGTCTAAACAAATACCCCCAGAGTTTATTTCATTTCAGCTCTGACTTTAAAACACAAAAGACTCCACTGAGCTTGTATGAAGCAGATATCAAAGAGGACAGCATGACAGAGCTCAGTTATTCAATTGAAGGAAACAAATGTCGCTGTATGGTTCATTGCAGTGAGGGGAATCAGTGTGATTTCCAGTCATTCTCTTCCCCTCTGTACTGACTATCATGATCAGAACCGTGAAGATCTGGAATCGAGGCACATTCTCCAAAATAGACCACATTATCAGTATCTCATCATCTCCCTCTCTCGTCACAGCTTATAATCACATGAGGACATGTCCCACATGGCCCTGCACCAAACCTAAAGGAAGGGAGGGGGGCCCTAATCTGAAAAATAACAATGCTTCAATACTACTACAAAAAACAAAAAAAAAGAGTCTAGAGACTATTTTAGGGATTTTGCACCTGCTACCATTTTGGATCGCGTATCACAGCTCCTGTTGGTCGGTGGAGAGGAACCTTGTTAAGGATGCCTCCCCCGGGACAGGGAGCATCTGTACACGAGAGATAAGTGAGAGAGGATCTCAGGCTGGGAGGAAGTTGTAATCGAATTTCATTATCAGGACTGCCACGACAGACGCAAGGAGGATGCAAAGTTCTACCGCTGCTCTCCGCGGCTCTGGTCTGTGATCCAGGCCAACGTAAGGAACTCAGTGGGATGTGGCGAGGACGAAACACACAAGCAACAGACAAAGGCTGAAAAGGAAAGATTGTTTGAATGGGTATGATTAATCCAAAAAGAAAACAACAAGAGATCCCTGCTTCCTTAAGTTGGCAACCAGTACTGAAGAGCTCTGTACCGAGAGGGCCTGAATGGCATTATTCATACCAATTTTCATGGAGGTTCTTTTACATTTAAGTAAACATCCCTCCACTGAAATCTCAGCTGCTATTTGCATCATACTTGCAGCATTTGCTTCCCATTCTCATCAAATCGGACACTGCAAGCAAACAAGGACGTCAAAATCTATGATCCTGAATTTTCATTCATGCCGTCTGTCCATTACCTTTCCCTATTTAATCCTTTTAAGGGTCACAGGGCAGCTGGAATGGGCTACATGATTATGGCTAAAATTAACATTACAAATATTTTGCTAAATATTGAGATAACAAATCGTTGTGTCACACTTTTTGCCGCTTTACATTGGGTTCAAGATAGGGGCCTATGTGTTCCCTTTTTATTTTCAATGTCACTGAGTCAGTTTCACCTTTTATAATACATGTAGTCATTTGATCTGTTGATGATACAGAAATACTTATAAGAGCAGTAAGTCTGGAGTCAGTGTTCCCACACGGTAAATATAAATACAATTGAACTCAATAGTAACAAATGCAACTAAATCACAATAATTAAAGGGGTCCGTTACATTAATGCACATCTCTCCAGACTATCACTATCCCCCTCACACATTTACACTCTACACTTTAAATTTAAATTTACATTATTATTTATGTTCCTTGTAAATATAGTACTTGCTTTTACTTTTTATCTCTCTTAGTTTACTATCACTGTTTTTAGCATCAATATACCAAGACAAATTCCTTGTATGGTGCAAACCTAAAGGCAATAAAGTCTGATTCTAATTCTTTTTTTTGGTAAGATATTTTTTTGGGCTTTTAAGCCTTTATCGACAGGACAGTGAAGAGAAGACAGGAAACAGGAAGAGAGAGTAGGGAAACGACACACAGTAAAGGTCTGGCCGGATCTGGAGTTAAACTGGGACCAGCTGCTCAGGGCACTGAGGCCCAAGAGGTACGTGCCCTAAGCATTCAGCTATCAGGTCGCCCCAGTCTGATTTGGATTCTGATTCTGATTCTAACAAACATCTTGAATGCACTTTCTTCTTCAAAGAAGTATAATAAATATTGCATTGCATACATTTATGTCTGGTAACCTACAATCTTTGTGCTTCTTGATCCATAAATAAAGAAAAACTCTACGTTCACCTCTTAGGATATTTTACAATATTTCCATTTCTTCCAAACTAATCTATTTCTGGTTGCTCCCCATGTAAAGAGTTATGACAGTGTCCAAACCAAGAACCTCAGGAAAAATCCTGAGATGCTTAGTTTGAACCCTGGAGTGAAGATGTTTAAGAACCTGCATATTTTTCCCACTCACTAGCAGGAAGCGTGTCATGGAAGATTAGATTTGATGAGGAGGAGTGAAGGATAGGGGAGCCCTACATAAGTTGTGTATTCTGGAGGTGTCAGTGTGATAAGAAAGGACTGGAGAAAGGCAGAAAGGGAGATGGTGTGATTGGAAGAGGACAAAGGGAAGATAGATGAAGTGACAGCAGAGGTGAGAAGAAGACAGACTGACAGGAGAGAAAAGAGGGAATCAAGTGAAAAGTTACATCTAGAGAGGGGAGAGAGGAAAAAGATAAAGTGAAAGATAATGGAGAGGCAAAAAAGACAAAAAAGGAGACAGGAAAGAGAAAATATTGAGACTGCACACTGAGAAAAAAAAGACAGCAGTGACAAAGGAAGAAATTAAGTGCAGGGAGAAGACAAGTGACAGAGGAAATGCTACCGGAAAGGAAAGAGAGAGACTCTGAGGGCCGAGTACACATTTAATCTGCTTCCCCTCGCTGTGTCGACCTGCTGCTGCCCTCCATATTACCATCAAACACAAATTCACACACAGAAGTGGTTCAGTAAACACACACACACGCGCAAACACACACACACACTCACAGAAGTAATGTAACAAATCTGCGGGAGGACACGGACTCTTTTCCACGACTTAAGTCTTGTGTGAAAAATGAAGCACTCAGAGCCGTCGATGCTCAGAAGATTACACATTCTCATTTTACACAGTCAACACTAACAACAGGCAAAAATAACCTCTAAAAAAACAAGGGAGTGCTTCGCTTTCACACAACTCTAAATAACACCAGCATCCAATTTAGTGTTTTCATGAAAAACAACAAGAAAACAGTTACATTTCTTGTTTGTTGGAAACTGTGTATCATAGCTGACATCTGGTCAGCAGCGTTGGTGTCTCTGCTGAGTCTCAGCTCATTAAACGTCCATTCAAACACTCCTGCTCTCACAGCAAACTCACAAATATTGTTATTGGTATCTGCCTAGAATATCCACTGTTAGTTGGACTATTTGCCGACTTCATGGTTTAGTTGTTCTCATTTACATAGTATTCTGTTTTGTTTACAGGCGAACAAACATAAAGTAGCGACTAGATCATAGCTCATAAATGTTACATGTTAACTATGCACTTTGCTTTGTTGTTGAACTTATTTTTCAAATTATTGATTCTGTCATCATCTGAAAACATAAATACAGGTGAATAATATTAAAATTCAAAATGAGTCCCAGAGAAAGTTAAAGGACAGACAATGCTGTGCTCTTAAATGAAAATAATTTGACACTGCGAAATATTCTTAATTTCTTTCCTGCTGAGAGATAGAAGAGAAGAATGATACCACTCTCATATTCGTCCATTACACATAAAACTACAGTCAGGAGACAATTATATAAGCTTAGCATATAGACTGGAATTACAAGGCAACAGCTAGCCCGGCTCTGTGCCAACACCTAAAGCTCACAACTTAGCATGTTATAGCTTCTCTGTTTAATCCGTATCCACCTTATTCCAAGCCCCATGATACTGAATTACAGACGCAATTTCCACTTATTTCTTTCTCTGTGCAAGAGCTAACAATATGCTACAAGTCTATTCCCTTTTGTTCTCTTTTGATTGTAGGGAAATAAATGATGTGCTAACACAATCTGTCACATCTTAAATGGGATAATGTGATCATACCTCTGCCTTCTACTAGTCAGGGATTAGAGGATGACTTCAAGAAGTGGCCTGATTTACTGATTCTATTGTTGCTGGCAGTGAAGCGATGAACAGTCTAAAAAGCTCTGAGGCTTATCAGTATTTCCTCAGTAACAAAAATGTGTGTGTTTTTTTTAAAGGAGATAGAACACAACCATGGCTATCTCTAAACAGACATGGAGTCAAGTCAGAGCCTCAAAGTCCCACATCATTTAGCTAACACTAAGCTTAGTTTGTCACTGCTATCTGAGACCACTTCTTTAGATCACCCTACCATGCCTTGATAGCAGAGGGGAGAGGTATTATCCCATTTACAGAAAGAACTCGACATTGTGGAAAACATACTCTTTCATTTTCCTGTCAAGAGTTAGATGAAAGCATTGATTTACCATGCAGATACTCTGATTTCATGGTAAATATGTACCTCTGCGAGCAGCCAGCTATCTTAGCCGACTACAAAAACTGCCAGCACCTCTAATGCTCACCAACATGTCACAGGTGTAAAAACAATAATGTGCCATAATAAGGATTAAAAAATCCATATAATGTGTTTACTAGTGAGTTTTCAAAGTGGTGGCACATAGATTTTGCTACCTTTGGACAGAGCCAGGCAAGCTATTTCTAGTTAGCTAAGCTGTTTGCTGGTGGTATCTTTGTATTTACCCTGCAAATAAGAGAGTGGTATCAATCTTCTCATCTAACTCACCAAGAAAGAAAATAAGGCTAATTTCCTACTATGTCTAACTCCTTTAAGGTTTATAAAGGTTTATTAAGGTAATAAATAACCTCAGGTGAAACACTGAACAAATCATACCAGTTATTTCTGTGTTTCCAGTCTTTATGCTACGCTACACTACCCACCTATAGTGTCAATTCACATAGTATCTTCTTATTTAACTGTCAAATTATTACTTTAACATTACTGTCACAGACATCACATGACCAGGCATGCATAACTGTTTTCCAAAAGCTCTAGTTTTTCCCTGTCCAGAAAGTCAGTGATAATATAATAATGTTTCCAATTGGTTGTATTCTGATGTCCCCTAGTCGCCTGTCTGGGCAGAATAAAGCTGTTTCTGTATTATATCTGAATGTTCCATCTCTTTTTGTTGTCTTCAACTGTCTAATTTGGAGTTCATTACCAGGAACATTGAGAGTTTTAACTTTTTCACCTCTGCAAAGGACTGAAGACTGTTCTTTTGTAATGCAGCACCCAGTGAGTCATCACACTGCCAGGAATCAGACACAGCAATAAAAAAAAATAAACATCTGAATTTACAAAAAGAGACAGACAAAGGACAGAAGACAGAGAAAATGTTACTATTGCTGGTTCTGAGACAGTGAGTGACACATTTTGTCACAAGGGTGCTTCAGAGACTCACCTGCACCAATTAGCGATATATATTCATTTCCTTCGTTGTGTTTTTAATCACTTGATTTGTGTTTTTATCACAGTAAAAATAAACCAAATGAGCTGAAATTGCACTCAGCCTCAAACAGAGTCTTCATTTACATCCTACAGTCAGGCGTGTTGGGAGGTAGCACTGTCTGATTCTGCACATTCATATTATAGCTGTGTTTCAATCAGAGCTGTAAAGTGAACCTGCTGTTGAGAGACATCTGACAGGATTTTCTTTTGAGTCACGTCACAGTTGGGACTGAGTCGACTGTCGCCGCTTTTCCGTTTCTATTTTAAGATGCTACATGTAGCACTTAACTTGTTATATACCACTGTGAGATAAGTAGTAATGACGCACTCTGATGCCAAGTAAAAGAGGAAGACATGATTCCTAATGTCACAAACAATAAACCTCGCGATCAGCTTGCTGCCTAAACTTTTTACTGGTATTATTTTTAGTTGGGAGTTTTCACTTTGTTTCTCATGCATTACTTTATGCAACTTTGTCCACCTGAAACTCAGAAACAATCCTACAGATAATACCTACGTAATTTAAAGAGGCTGCTTTGTAGTTTTCTCTCCTGCAAAATGTGTTTTCTAGTTGAAATGGGTGGTGGTGATGGTCACTTGTCAAGAGTGTCAGACATTGTGTACCACATGGGCCTTAATAGCCCTGAGCCCTGAGCAGTTGGTCCCAGGATAGACTCCTGGTCTGGACAGAGTAATGTTAATTTCAGCAGAAGAAAGGAGATGACAGAACGAGAAGAAAAAAAAAAAAAGCATTGTTTTCCACCACTGGTGACAGATATGAGCAGGTAAAGGAATGAAGTTTGAAGCTGAACTCTTAAAATTTCTTCTGGACTGGTAAGTAAACAGCTGTTAATGCTAACATTAGTTATGTAGCGATAGTAAAACTTACAAATACCTCCTTTATTTTGTTGTGTCATTAAAAGTGGACTACAAACTCCAGTGCAACTCATATATTTTCTTTTTATGCTAAAACAAATGCACATTTGCAAACCAACCTTGAGACAAATACAATTATGTATGTAATTATGTTAGACTATGCAGTGTTGTCTCCAGACCAAATAATGTCTTTCATCAGCTCAAAACCAAACATGCCAGTGAGTATGAGGAGAGTTTAAGAATGCAATCTGATGTGCGTGCTGGTGATCTAATGGTTTAGCCACATACCATGTTTCCAGTTTAAGTGCCTCTATGGACTTCTGCTGCTTGTCATGGTGCACAAACCTCATTTGCACTCCCACAGCTAGCCATAATTGGAATAATGGAATATCTCTGTCAGTTTTATCACTGTATATTCCTGTCATGAAAGGAACAGCAAAGCGGAAGTGCAATTTTACCTTTTGCGCTACTGTCATGGTTTTGTGCCAGCAGCTGTCATGGTGAAGGCTATTCATAATGTATGTATCAGTAATTATAATGTACCTGTAAACAATCATAGTCAATGATAACTCAGTCATCACATAAAAGGTCAGAGAGATTATTAATGATTTAGTTTATAGTGCAGATATTAAAGCACACCATCCAGGACCAAATTATTCTGAGACTTTGGTCAGTATTACAATTTAATCTACTGTTATACAGGTCATGGTTTACTGACGTCATATCAGTAAATTGAATTTGTCTTCTATTTAGGACCATAAGGGAAGTGTTTTAGGTGACAGTTTATTACGCTCTTCTGGAGGTCAAAATAGAGTCTGGCATTAATGTTTTTTTCTCAGGATTACCATGTATTTTTCCCCCCAAAATTAAATCAAGATAGCACTTATCTGGAAGTGGTTTCCTTGTACCACCCTAATCCACTATCACGACTTTTTCAACTAACTGACTGAGAGTGGTGGAAAGTGGTTTGAAAGTGGTGTCCCTTGTAAATGGAAGGCACAAAAAACAGGGAGAAAAACTATTCTGAAATATAACAAATGACAACAAAATAATGTCATTGCTTACAATGAACTGCTCCACATCCCTCTCCATGCCCACGTTGGGCAGGTCAGGCATCATGTGGGCGACCACTTTGAAGCCGGCGTCCTTTGCCAGGTGGAAAGACTCACACACAGCTCGCACCGTGTGGCCTCTGGAAGAAACACACGTGTACAAAAACACTGTTCAAATAAAAGGTCTGCGGGTTAACCATCACACGACATCAAACCAGCTGCTATCACATTATAATGTCTGATTTCTTATCTACATCTGTGCATTCTTTCCCTGACATACTGACCTGTTGGTGTCGCGGGCCACGTCTTCATATACACTTTGGACTCCTATCTCCAGCCGGGTGCAGCCGTAGCCCAGCATGTCACTGAGGTGTCGCTTCAGGCAGTAGTCAGGCCGTGTCTCTATTGTGATTCCCACACACTTTGTGTTACTGCGTTCAGAGTACCTGAGAAGGAAACCATCTCAGTTATTTCTGCTGAATATTATTTCTGCTTATAATATATTTATATATTCTAATATCATTCTTGCTTGATATAATACGTTTTTTTGATATGACTATTTAGTCTCAGAAAGTGTAGGAGGGCTCTATATGCTGGGATCATTTGGCAACATCAATTTACATGCTGTGAATTTGCACGGATCATTATCCAGACAGTTAACACTAACCTCACATTAAAGACACACTAATGCAATAAAAAAAAAAAAAAAACAGATAACAGCAAAAAAGGTTTGTAATGCAAAAAAAAAAAAAAAATTAAATGAGACATTGCAGAGTGTTTACTTTGAGTCAAAAGTAAGTTGTAAGGGGGTGTAGATTAAGTCTCATAACATTTGAAGTTATTCTGAGAATAAAAGCTGCTATAATCTAACGTCGTCATGATAACAACAGATTAAATGACTGTGTACAATGTGAAATGTGTCCCATGTAGTGATAAACCCACAAGTAATCACTCGACTGTGCACTTCCCCTCAGCTCTGCGGAGCGTTTTAGTGTCTTTCAGCTCACTGTTTCGGTTTTACAGCCCACATTGTGTTCTATTTTAGTCTCACTGCTCTAATTAGAATCATTTCCAACAACAGGAATCTGAAAACTCAAAACAAAAAACCTACTGTAACCACCACCAGTAGACAAAGTTAGCAAGTACTTGGTGAACACAGCATTTCTAACGCTAAAGATCCACATACTTCCCTCAGATTTGGTACTGTCAATGTTGTGTTTACAAATTGTTGTGCTGCCACCAAGTGGTCAAAAAACAACAACAGGATTAAGAAAATTAATCCAGCTGTGAAGATAAGCACTTTTAATGACTTTTCAATAATCTTCAGTTTGAATCCCAGAAGAAAAAAACATTATTTTATATATTATATACAGTATACATAATTTATTGATTTTGTGACCCTGCTCCTCTCTCAAATGAAATGTACAGGTAGGCCCTGATATCATGGAGACACACTTACTTTATATACATACCAATGAGCACAGAATATATATATATATATATATATATATATATATATATATATATATATATATCCTCTTGTCTCTTGTAATGTCTGCTGGGTGCTGCCTAGAGAGGGGACAACCTCACCTAAATTTTCTCCAGAAGGGGAATAACTCCCAAATATTGGGTCATATACAGTATATCATGGCAGTCAGTATCTGCTCTAAATGATACCTCTAGTACTTCCTCCATGTCACCCCACTCAATTCCCTTACTGCTTAGTTTTAGTAAAAATATTACAATTCCCTAAATGTTTTACAATATATAAAAATACTCTGCTTTAAATAATAATGTATGCCTGATATGTTTTTCCACAAACAAGTTTAATTACCTTTCCTTCTTTAAAAAAATTCTTAAAAATACATGTACATCTCGTCCCTCGCAGCATCTGTGAATCTTCAAATACTAAAGTTTAACTACTCAACACAAAACTTCTGCTACAGTAGACTGACACCTTTCTAACTAATTATCAAATGAGTTTTAAACCACATGCAGTGTGTGTGATCGTGTGTGATCGAAACTGAAAAGCTATTTTCTCCACACAGCAGCAGGTTTGCTGATTAAAGACAAAATAAGGCACTAAAAGAAGCAGCCAGATGTAGAAAGAGAGGTGACGCAGTTCATTCTCTTGTCTACTTTAAATGTAATCTCAAGACAGATATTTTCAGGGCTTCGTCGAGCCTGAATCTAACTCCCTGTGTTAATTCCAAACTTGTGAGTCACTGATCGAGATCACAGGAACAACGCAAGCGACCAAACAGACACATCTCATCTCGACACACTAGCCAGCTGTCATTTTCTCCACTCCAGCTGCTCCAATGACCATTAGCTCCCCCCATGCCAGCTCATATTCCTTCTGATTCTGTATCTGCTGGCAATAAATGTCCATCTTTTACAGTCTGCTGGCTGATTTACACCAATTATGGGAGTTTATGCTCCAGAGAGGATGATCAGATTGTATGAGATGAATCAATAAAAAGTCTATTATCTCAGACGATTATCTCAAGGTATCTTGCTGCTGTGATCAGATCAGGTGCCGGGTGAGCATGGTGAGAGGCAGAAATGTGAGCATCATGCACGCACATGTTCTTTGAGGGTAGAACACACATCACAAATATCTCATACACACACACTGAGGCAGAGTTAAGGGCTGTCCCTAGCCAAACTGAGTGCCTCCTCCTTCCCAAACTCAGCAGCAGCCACCACAATTACTGTAATCATAGATATTAACGAAGAACGCTGATAGCAGAGCGGGGGCAAAATTCAGGCACACTGACACCTACCAGCTTACTCACACACACACATCCTACAAACACATTTACGCATACACAAGGACATACACATACATATACAGCAAGCGAGAGAGAGAGACACACACACACACACACACACACACACACACACACACACACACACACATACACATACACAAACTGGCCTCTCAGGTCTTATCGGACTTTAGGAAAATAAATAGCCCCTGCTGACAAACAGCCTCAGTCCTGTGAAAAAGCCATTATTTGGTCCAATCGTCTGTATGACGTCTTCAACAAATGGGTATTTCTACTTTGACTTTGAATCTTCTCCAAGTCATCTAGAAAGTTGCTCCTCGTCCATACTGAGCAGATGTGTGCCCAATTTCACTCAAAGCCAGTTTAATGCAGTAAGTGAGAAATCAATAGAGGTAACTGAGGAGAACTTATTTAGAGGACCCTCACTTATTTTTGCTCCTGAATTCTGAATGGGTTTATTCCACTTAATCTGTGGAGACGGTCATCATATCTTAGCTTCCTAAAGGATGGGTTGGTGTTTAGTTGTGTGGAGTTTAATGGAAAGGGAGATGGGGTCAAAAGTATGTAAACACAGCATGCTACTTCCCATGAAAAACGTTTTTTTGCAATGGAAATGGCTGGAAGGACGACAACAGGGAAGAGAGGGGATATAATGATTGAGTTCTTCAATTTATTTTTAAAAAATAAAACTTACTAGGGCTGATACAATTACTGCAATAGTTTCACCGCAATGAAAAATCAGTATCTTTCAGTTGCAAACTACTGGTGAGACAAAACAAGACATTTGAAAATATCTCCTTAGCCTCTGGGAAATAGTGATGGCATTCTCACAATTTAACTAATATTCATAAAGTAAAAAAAATCTCGTTATTAAATGATTTAAAGGACTAAACTAATCAATTAATTAACAAATTAACAAATAACTCACAGATTAATTGATAGTGAATGTAACTGTTATTTCCAGCATTCAATTTGTGAAGAACAATGATTACATTGCCCTGTACAATGAGGTCTAATACTTAACCCTGACCCTGATTTTTTTTTTATTTTCAGTCAGTTTATGCAGACAGTCTGCCTTATCTTTTTTGTCATATAGTATTGGCATCAGTATCCAACAGTGGAGGAAAGGCTAATGAATGAATTAAGTGGAAATGCTGAAGATGGTAAAATAGCTCCCTCTGGTGGAGACTATCAAATACTGTTAAATATGGTACAGCATACACATATACTGAATAGGGGAAGATGAATATAAAAATATCAATATACTGTCAATAGTTGTTAATGCTGCTCCATAACTATACATAATGTTAATTGTCCCAAATTGACAAATAAACAAATGGAACACATCAGAAACAGTTGCAGAAATCTACAGTGATTAAGCCTCCTCCTGTCTCCTGTAATGTCTGAGTGCTGCTTAGAGGGGGGACAACCTCACCTAAATTTTCTCCAGAAGGGGAATAACTCCCTGAGTGATCACTGTCTCCCCTTCGCCAGGATCACCTTTGCATTCATCCCATCTGTGGCTGCTGGCAGCTACAGATGCTGCCAGGTTAACCACAAAACAATCTCCCCTCCACCCCACTACAACTTACCTTTACTCCTGACAATCTCACTTCCATCTATTTCTAAGTCCGCACACACACACTTACTTATTTACAAATTCCCCATCACCACTCACACATTACAACGACACTTGATCTTCTTAACTATGTCACTACCCCTGCTGTTCATTGTTGTTAGTCTTAATTACATGTTCTGTTGTGTGTTTGGATTGTGTCTCATTGAAAAAAAAAAGTTATTCCTCTGAGACACAGAGGAGGACACAGGCCTGTGAGTTACTGACTACCTGACAGCCTCAGCCACGTTGTTGGAGGTGTGTCCTGACAGGGCGTCGTGTAGGTTCCTAATGAAGTAGTCTCTGTACTCCTCAGGCAAAGCCATGAAGGTGCCACCCATCACGATGAACTCCACCTTGTCAACGCTGTGACCCAGCTGCTTCAGCTGCATATCACACAGAGAACAGACAAGATTTTGCACAGCTATAACAGATTTGTAGTACTGGCACATTTTACTGGGTGTGGAGAATAATAGTTACGACTATCGTACATAAAGCTGTCTTCCAACAGCCATAAAAAAGATGAGAACAGTGGCATACTAAGATTCAGAGAGAGATTTCTACATTAACTGTTGCTTTAATGAATGATTTTCTGCTGCATTTGACTAATGCAGCCATAAAGTTAAGTAATGGTGTAAGTGGGGTCACGTCTTAGAGAGTATAAGTCATGAGCAATTATTACTGTATATTAAATATATTTTCAGTGGTCACAATTTGTTAATGTGTGCAAGCAAAGGCTATGATTGGAAGCTCACGTGGGGAAACAGTAGTTATAGCAACATGTGCATCTTGTGACGTGAAGGAGGACAAATTCAGCAGCTGCTGAGCAGAGGCAGATGTGTGAAGCAGTTAAGTAAAACTGATTTTTGTGTGAAGCAAAGCCACAGTGAAGACAAAAAAGTGTGTGTATACACTGACCTGCTCCACCCGATGCCTAGTCTGAAGGTAGGGGTCATAACGGGCCCGGATGGCTCTCATGGATGTTGGCTATCAGAGAAAAGAGAAAAAGTGATTGAAACTATGGTAAAAAAATGGATATCTTAAAGGAAAAAGTCACCACAAAACAAAACTTGCTCGAGCTTGAGAGAACCATATCTCCCTCAATTATACAGAAATAGACAAAAACAAAAGGTGCTATAAGAGCAGTCAATAATAAGACAATTTATCTTTTTTGAAAGACAACCAAGACCACAATACATGACTTTCAGCATGTGTGCCTGTAAACAACAGAACTTACCTCATAACCAGTGTAAGACTGTGTGGAGTACTCAAAGTCTGAGTCCGGTCCACCAGGACAGTAGCTGCCAGAGGGGAGATTTATTTAAGAGTTACATGAGTGTAACACAGTATAACAGTAAATCAATAAATGTGTAAGAAAGTGTCACAAATCAGTCATTAAAACTGATCTTCAACAGGTTTTGTCTTTCGACTTGAACTTCTGAAACACTTACACGCAGATGTTGCCTGTAAAGCTGATGTGGGGACATCGGTGAGGTTTGCACATCACAGCCACAACTGCGATCTGTGTCAGAGACAGAAGCACTGAATATTTTAACTGTTCTTTACTAATAAATAGGTAATTAGGTATCTTTTATTGACTCCAACCTTCATACTTTCCTGAATATAATCTGTCCTAAAACATCTATCAATGCCCGGTCAGTGTCTCTTTCTGTACATCATGTTAATACATGTTTAACAATGTTGCACAACACAAACTGAAGCTGATAAAATACTCCATATGAGCCCAGATAAGAAAACATTCACATTGGTTAAAGGTTGGGGCCCATCACTGGGTAAACATCCATTCTCATCCTGTTGAAATATTTGTTAATTAAGAATATACCCTGTGGAGTTTAACAATAGATCAATGAGCCAATCACTCTAGCTGTATTGCATGGATGATTCATTGTCTTTTTACATGTGACGTCTATTAGACTAAAGTTACTTCAGAATATTGAACTAAATGACACATAATGCATTTTAACTGGTTACAGCATCACAAAGCTCAGCATAAAATTGCTGATTCCAGGACAGAGCGAGAATGAGAATGAGAGCTACGTACCCCGCTGGCAGTGCGGATAGGTTTGGCCTTTAGTTTGGGCACCAGAGCACGACGGTACTGCGGTGGAACAGCAGCAATGATGTCTACCAATCGGGGCTGGGCTTCAAGTCCATATTTAGCTGAGGTTTTGGTCTTCACTCTGTTTGAAAACAGATTAGACTGATTATGACTAGTAGGAAAAAGCAGCTTCGTCTAGTGGACGTGGTGGCAGGAGTGCATCTTTGTAGTCACAGGAAACTTGGAGGATAAAAGGTGGAGTAAAGCTACTGAGATGACTATTACGAGACAAGTTAGAAATACCTTTATACCAATGGCCAATACTGATTCCGACATGCATTTTTTGTCTTAATAAAGACTAAAAAGATTCTTATTATAATTGTAATACAAGGGGTACCCACACACTTGAATCCCTTTAATTTTATTAACAACTTTTCAACCAATTACAGGTCTTCCTTGAACAAATACTCATGTGAAAGAAGTGAAGGATGCACAGTATATAGCAAAAGGACCAGTGACATCATAACTATTTAATCACATCTATGTGTATCAAGATATCAAGGGGGATTTAAAGGAAATTAATAACATTAATATGAATAGATAAAAAAAGTGTTGCACAAACGTCAAACGTCATCATTATTTCAGAAAAAAACACACTAAAAACATTCAGTACAAACACTCTACAAGATCAATATGTTGACAGATCAATAGTCAGACTTTACTGCATGGCAAACTGTTTAGAATTCTGTAATAAACAACTGAATATTTATGAACATGTTAAAACAAACTGTAAAACTGGCTGTAAAGGAAGACTTACTTGTTGAGATTAATGTCTTTTCCCTCTTCATGAGCTTCAACCAGTTGCTTAATGACATCAGCAATGGTCATCATCATCAGCTCAGCTCGGCTGAGGTCACCTGACAAACACCGATAATCAATTAAATTAGATTAATCATATTTGACAAAAACGTCTCGCGCAATTTCCACGTCTTCGCTGTAATTATATGACATTCAAAAACCTGAAGTTAAAGGTAGCAAACATAGCTAAGCTAGTTACTGTTCAATAGTCTAGTAACTGTTGATAAAACGAAGCTTTACTGTGTTTTCAAACCACGAGTGACTCGCTTTTATCGTTATAAAAGTACTAAACACAGTAAAACACAAGTTATGACACTGACTTGTTATAAGACGGAGACAGAGTAGAATTGCAGTTAGCATTAGCAAAAAGCTACAGCGAGCTTGACTAGTTTAGAAAGCCATTTCATGTATTTTAAGCATTTTGTCACACACTCACTCTTTTTCTTTGGCTTTCCCATTTCTTCGTCTAAACAAACAGTCCAATTTCTAATGGATGGCTGCTGGTTAGAGCGTCAACATCTACTTAAAAACCCAAAAGAGCTGTCAAAGATAGTAAACAACTCCACGTTGCATCGAACCACGGACTTCAGTCGTACGGCAATTACAAGTGTCGTAAAATGTCGTATACGC
The DNA here is from genome assembly GCF_001640805.2 of Lates calcarifer. Classification (NCBI taxonomy): domain Eukaryota; kingdom Metazoa; phylum Chordata; class Actinopteri; family Centropomidae; genus Lates; species Lates calcarifer. Next base: position 19,073,848 of record NC_066839.1, read on the forward strand.
GCCATACGTGCCTTTTCCATATTGAACTACCTTTTATTGGAGTTTCTGAAGATGTTTAAAGGCTAAAACACTGCTGTGTTTTTATCTCCGTTGTACCACTTTAATTCGCTTTAACTTAGGCTATTTTTGTTATGTTTTCTTGACATGTTTTGGGCAAACCTGCTTGTTAGAAAAGCACAGACTTGTAATACATGTGGATCCACACTGTGGCGCTGAGTTCCCCCTTAAACCAATTGGATGAGTGTGTGCGGAGCAGAGCGCGACTGAGGAACTTGGAAGCTCAGTAAATCTCAAAGCAAATCCCTTTAGCTGTGAGTTGACATGGCTTGACTGATCTCTGCGGGAAGTTTCAGGAAATGCAACAGGTGGAAGAGTCCAGGCAATGAACTGTGGACTGCTGTAAGTGTTTTTTGTTTTTTTTTAGACTTTTCGATAGGTACCAAGGCTTCCATAGTGCACTGTACTGGGGTCAGGTACATTTATCAGCGGTCACTATGAACATATATAAGCCCTTCTCTGTGTGTTTGCTCCCAGCTCCCTGTAGCGTCGCCGGCTAGCTGCTGCTGTGTGTGCTTGAAGGTGCTTGTGGGAGTCGGACAGGGAAACAACTGCGCACTCTTTCACACGGTTAGTTTACTATTCTTAACAATATAGTTTCTACTTTAGCTTGTTGTGTCTTCATGGAAGTTTTATAAGCTGCGTGGAGTTGGGTTTAAGTACGACTGTTATACTAAGCAGGAATCAGTTGGTTACTGAGTTTATTTATAGTTACATTGTATCTCACGCAATGGAGCTGCGGTGGCAACATTAAACGATGTGTTCAGGTGTAACTCGGGGAAATAAGATACATCTATATGTATGAAGATTTTGCTTTAAGTACAGTAAATACATAGTATGACGTATGGTTATACATGCATCCATTCATTCATTTAACACAGGTCAAGTGGCACCATGGATGACAACAGCCTCAATCACTCCAATGTAAAGGTCGCTGTTCGAGTGCGACCAATGAACAGGAGAGGTGAGTAATAATGTCAGAGAAAGAGAGAGACACCTTGTGACACTTGTCGCTGTTATGACTTGGGTCATGCAGCAACTCGTTAGTCTGTTTTTCACGAGTCAAACAAAGGCATTTTCATATACTCTAACACCCCTCTCCAAAGGGACTCATCAGCTCTGCAGCATACCATATTTGTTTTGGTATTTGCTCTCTTTGTGTTTGTGAGGCTGTGGCTAATTTTGTAGTTTTCAACAAAGAACAGAGGCTTCATTCCAGTGTTTTTACACTGAGCTCTTCTCCCATCAGGCTCTGAAAAGGTCTATTTCGCCCCTGTTTAGAAAGGTTTTTGGCAGGACTGCTGTGGGAGTGGGAATGGAAAACAATTTAAGAGACACTGACATCACATCCTGACAAAATGCACATACAGGGACATATTTAATGCACTGTCACTGGCCTAAATACTTTGACAACAGCTGAGCAGCACTGAAGTGTCAGCTGACAGACTTGTGTTGCTGATCAGTGGTAACATCCTTTAACTGACCTTTCATTTTGTATATGACCTCTCCAGTTGGGTTTCCTCAGACTTTCCTCAGAAATTGTTTTTTTTAAATATATCTTTCAAAATTTAATGTAACTTTGCCAAAACTCACTACAAACATGCCCTAACTCCAGCTCTGACAGGCAGCTCCAGCGCTGTCCCCGCCTTTAAATCCTTCTGCTGTAGGTAGGAATGAGGAAGAGAAGGTGTGACCCTGCTTTTCCTTACTGTCTGCTCAGGGAGTAGTAAACTGGTCATAGTGTTTGCACAGGCGAGTCCTGGATGAGTCATCATCAATAAGACTATTTCCTGCCGGCCCATGTTGGCCTGTTTGTGTTACAATCACGAGGAACTGGCACACACACAGTGTTTGCCACCTGTTATTCTGCAGTGAGAGTTGTGTCAGTGACTACTGCGGAAAGTTATGATGACCAGTGCACACATGCTGTTTAAACTGTTTAAACAGTATTATGATCATTACAATTCATTTACAATTTTTTAAATAATACATTTGACATCTTTTTTTAAGTCCAAAAATAACTATGCCCAGTTCACCTGTCTGTTAATAATTGCTGGAAGAAGTCTATTTTTTAATTTTATCAGTAGAAATACATTATTTTCTCCTTGACTTCTGTTTCAATCCAGAAAAAGACCTAAAAACAAAATGTGTGGTGGAGATGGAAGAGAACCAGACAGTTCTGCATCCAGCCATCACCAATGTGAACAAGGGGGACACACGGTAAGACACAGTTTCACAGGCTGTTTTATAATGTAACCATTAGTGCAGTCCAAATCACTCAGTCTCTCAAAGTTGAGTCATTTTGCAGTTTAGTTTTTTTTCTGCTTCTGCTGCTAATCCTGCTTTGGTCCTGGTCTACCTACAGTGGGGTCACCATAGGTAGCCAAGCCGATTTGTTTGGCTTTTACTCTTATTCATGAAACATTTGCAGGTGATTATGGCAGAGGTGTGGACTTGAGTCACTGGTCTTGGATGTGAGTAAGACTCATGTCATGAATCTGATGACTATAGACTCAATATGACAGAATTTAAAGGTCCTATATTTTACAGTGTTTTATTTCACATTTTGATATATATTATATTTCTAATATAATTCTGGTTTTAAGCACCAGAAATCATCTTAGTAAAGGTTTACATCTCCTATCACACTTCTCTCTGGAGCTGTGCCAAGAGCGGGGCTTTTTGTGTCTGTCTATGAGCCTCTCCTCTGACTGGCTAAAACTCTCTGGCTAAGGAAAATATTAAGTAGTCAGGGCTGAAATGAGCTGAGCACATGGTCAAATTTGAACTAAAATGCTCTGATATTTCAGAAAAATAAACTTCAGTCACTGGTCTTTGTATAGTATAGTTTGTATAGTTGGTACATCACAAAGTTACAGAGGTCCTGACGGCTCATGTAGAGAAACAGTTTCTGAATATGGGCTGTGTGCATTTCTCAGAGATTGAGTGTTATATTTATATAGACCTGCTTTATTATTAAAAAAAATCTCACTTTCTGTTTAAAAAAACCCAAAACATTTGCCACTCAACTTTAACACCAGTAACTTGTTACTTCACTTTACTTTAAAATTGCATTAATTCTGGTGAGAGACACATCATAATATGTGCATAATGACCTCTCAGGAAACTAAACACAAAGTTTAGGTGTAGGGCTTCACTTGAAACTTCACTCAGGACTTGTTGGACTTGGGACTTACTTGTTTTCACTTGGGACTTGAATGAGGACTTGTTGGTCCTCCTCTGGGCCTTCATAGCCAAGACTTGTGACTTGTGACCTGGAAAACAATGACTTTGATATAGTATCTTGACAAAAGCCTCCCCAGAGTGGTACGATGGCAGCATCTGGAGCTGAACCCTGCCTCTGTTTTGCCCTGTTCAAGTGTGTACACATGCAGTATTTACAGTATAGGAGTTCCATTGATTTATTTCCCTCAGGGTTACTGACAGAGGAGTTTAACTCTAACCAGCCTGTCCAGTTAGCACCCAGTTGCTTGGAAGAAGTTCAGATCCAACCCTCACCCCACCCCAACCTCCTTCTGTTACTCCTTTCCTTTCTTTCCCCTCCCTCTCTGTTCCTCCTGCATCATTCCTCTCTTTACAAAGGGTGTGTCTGTTCCCGCTCAGTCCTGCTCAGGTAGTCAAGCCACGATTTAAAGGAACAAGAGCAAAGGCAAGGAGGACAGTATCAGGATTCAGATTTGGGATTCAGAGTTTAAGTTACAATTTATGCAGCGAGTCAGTATGGAAATAGTATGATATCAGAACTCATATCAGTGCAGTGCATCAAAAGAATAAATTTTGCGGGTACATGTGTAGCATGTGCAGCATGTTTGCTGTTGACAAAGCAGTCCAGTCCTCCTCTCGTTCTCCTGTAGCAGTCAGCCAGGCAGTGAGTTGGATCAGTGCAGGCAGATGCACCCTGGAGGTTTTGGCCCTTTCTCAGGTTACCTTGTTCAGTAAATATGTCTTAGGGCAATCCCCTGCAGGACTGAGAGAATGAATCCTCATCTTTGTGGACAGAGATGATCTCATATTTCATAGTTATCCTATGCATTTTTTGTCTGTGAACTCATCTGTGTGTGTCTCTTCTGCCCTGACACGCTTCAGCTGTGGCATGTTTCTCCTTTGGGGCTCAATGTGAACAGGTTTTACAAGCTTTGGTGCATCACAGACAAGCGCTTCGATGATCCCACAGCAGCACAATGGCCGTAAAGAAGCAGAAGTGGATGAGGTAGACCAATTTTGAGGGAACATTAAGCAAATATTTTAACTGGAAAGCATCAGTTTTAACATCGAGGCCCTCCTGATTGGTTTCCCAATAGACTACGTTCTGTTATGAGCATCTGCGCAGTCTGTGGTACAGAAAAGCTGTGTTTGTTGGGGGGAGCCACTGAGCAGCCAGGACTACAAGGTTTTTGCTTTGTCAGCTCACTGCCTGACAGGTTTAACTGAACTGCTGCATGAGCCTCAGGGGGTGTTAATATATTACGGCACCCTTGGTACCTGCAACCAGGAATACAGTAGGGGCTGTCAAACCCTGGAGATGGTAGAGATTAATGAAGCCTTGTTGCTGCTTTCATAACTTGAAGCCCACCAATAGTTAGCACACTTGTAAAAGAATAATTAGGTAAAACTGTATTTTCATGGATGCTGCTGCACATGCTGTAAACAGACCTTGAATTGTTGCGGAAATGTTTATCAGCCCCTGCAGATTAACATTCAGAAACTAAAACCAAAGTTGAGTGCCTTTCTTATCAGGGCTTGGCTTTGATAAGAGACCCCACTTTGAAGAGTTTTTTAATCCGTTTACAGCGTCGCACATGTTTGTTGTTTCATATCCTGACTCCGAGAGCTGCTATGTACAGTATCTGTAATATCCACCCACAAGGGAGGTGTGTTATCAAATTGCTTGAATCTGGGGTAGTCTAAGTTTGTGTAGGGCTGTATGTTGTTGGTCATAGAGTTGCTGACCTACCTTCCTCCTCCCTCTCTTTTACTGACTCCTTGGAGCTGCGAGGCTCTGCCAGTTATCTCAGGAATGTCCTTGCCAGTCCAGGAGAGGACAGGACTTAATGTTGCTCTTTCATGCACAAGCCAAGTCTCACATAGGGAGGCCTTGTTTCATAACAGCCAGACCCCCCCCCAAATGTGTGTGGCCATGACTAAATTTGCAGCCTTTTTTAACCTCGAACCAATATTTCTGCCTGAGTGGAGACTGTATGTTTTGCGTTATGTATGGTACCGTGCTTCAAATGGGACTTCCCTGGAGACTGGGTACCTATGTTTAAGGATGATTTATGTAACCCTTACAAATACTACTGTGGAACCACAGTTTCTCACACACACCCTTTTTTGTTAGACCATCCCAAAGAGATTTACCAAAAAGACTGTGTGGAAATGTGTTTGAAAATGCAGATTGATTGAAAACTTGGCCAGAATGGTGGATTCATGTACAGTTATTAATTAGCAGGTGTTGGTACTGAGTGCAGTTTACAACCTCAGCCCCTCAGTGGGTGACCACCGCAAGTAAATTCTCAACTTGTGGGAAACATGGCAACAAAGGAAATTTGTAAGGAGTTCTTTATTCCAGCTGGTTTTCAGCTCCGTTTTTTGGCGCAACCATCTAATGCATTGTGGTGAGATGTCCTTGTTCAAGGGCAGTGTCGCACACTGAACTAGGATCAGCCTGAATGCTTAACAGCCTCTGCAGTCGTTTGGCTAAAGTACAACTTTCAAAAAAGAATTAATGAAACGAGCAGAGGAGAGGGGAGAGTTAAAGTTGCTATATCTGGTTTTACGACCACTTGGGGGCAACAGAAATGAGCTTTAGTGCACGAACACTTCACCGCTACTTTTATATGGCAAACTTGGAGGCAAATAGCTGCCAATTTAGGAATCCAGCAGACATGTGACAGCATTATCATGGAGGTTCCAATCGTGTGGTTACCTGACAAATTCAAGTCCAATGATCTGTTCTCCCTTCTTATATCTGATTCTGTAGCTGCGAAATGCTCCAATGTTCACAAGTTTATTAGCTTTATGTAAGTGTTTTTTGCTAAAAACAGCTACCTGCTGCAGCTGAAAATGACAGTCATCATAGTGGTGAGAGTAAACCAAAATAGTGAAGCTGTGGGCTGGAAAAACATGAGCTTAAAGACACTAAAATGCCCCATAGAGATATGATATATGTTGAGTATAACCTGAACATAAACCTTCCTGTTGAACTAAATTAGACTCATAACTTTCTCTATGAGGAATACTGCACCATGGAGCCGCACTGGAGCATAGAACATGTTTGATAATTAAATTTGACGTTTGCTTGTTGGAATGTGGTGATCTGTTTGCTGACTGTCTGTTTGCAAACTATTGTTGTCTGCTCTGGGATGAATCTAAAGTGCAGTGACTGTGTTGTGAAGTGCTCTGGTAAGAATGCAGAGACTTAGGCTCGACCTGTGTCTCAGCGACGGTGGGAGACTCTGAGGTTCTTAGTGCCACTTAAGGTCACATTCCCCACTCGATTTGCAATGAACCAAAGAGGATTAGTCACCTTGATAGAGTTTTAAGCTTCACTACGATTAAAACACCTTTGACTCCTTATCCTTGAAACTCTCGCCTCTCACTCCACTGACCTGGACTTGGGTTAGAGCTTTTTTGCTTGCACTGCTGTTCCTGCACTGTAGTGTTGTGTTGTTTGTTGTGCTGTTCTGAACTGCCCCAGAGAACAACCAGCGCACATCAAGTATCTGCTTAGAAACAGCAGATCACAGCACTGACACGTCACTCATTTTAATGAGTCAGACCTCATGCAGCATGTGAGCAGGCTGGAGCAGTGTTAAAGGACATTCATGTGAGAGAGTATTTCAGATAGGCATGTACTGATTTTGAGATGATAGGGTCCAGGACACAGTCATGTTAAAGTACCTCTAATGGAGCTAGGAGCTAAATTTAAAACTAGATTTTCCTGTTTTGATCTCTGAAAAGTGAATGTCTCTTAACATGACATGCTGTGTGTGCACAGTGGTAAACAGTTCCACCAGTTTTTCTTCTCTTTTTGCTTCATTTAATTCATTATAAAAGGATGCCTAAAGGCAGAAAACTATTAAGTCTTTCACAAGAGGAAAAAAGCGTGAGAATACATTTCTTTTGGTTTTTTACTTTGGGTCAGACATAACAGGACATTGCGCCTCAGACTTTAAGAAATTGTAATGGACATTTTACAATTTCCTAAGCTGCTAATCAAAAAATTGAGAAAATAATGTCATTTTTATCAGTACTGGAAATAATTTTCAGTTGCAGCCCCACAGTGTATCAGAGTCACGTAACCTGCTAAAATTAGCTTGCGATCCTGCTTGAAAAACCACTGGCCCACAGGTTAGAGAGGCAGTCTTGTGACTAAAATGGTCAGTGATTCAAGACACTCCAGACTGGCTGGGAAAATGCTGGCGGGAAAAACAAACACGTAAAATGCTTTCTCTCTGCCGTCAACAAGTACTACCAGGACAGCTCCAGCTTGGATGTGTAGAACTGTGTAAAAGTGAGGTGAGAGTTTTGCTGAATCAGGACTCAGGTGACTTTATGTGAACATTCAGCAAAATTTCCTGTGCTTTGTTCACAAGCTCGAAAAGTGCTTCTCAGCTGGACCACAGTGCCAGATGAATAAATATAGTATGTGTTGCTAGTGTTGCCATGTGATAGATATTTTCACGTGTTCTTGTCTTGGCTATGTTTCCTCTGGTGTGTAAATCCACAAGGCTGTGCTAGAGTCACAGTAAAATTTAAAATAGTTGAGTTTGTTGACAAGTTAGTGCTCATTTTAGCACTGATTATTAACTGTGACATTTTCATTTTTTTCTCCCTCCTGTCTTCAGGAATCAGCCAAAGGTGAGTGTTGAACTAAACTTTGATTTACATTAAACATTGTGGTGATTTAATGCCCTTTCTGACTAATAATGATGTGTAAATACTCTCGTAATGTGTGTTTTCCTCAGGTTTTTGCCTATGATTATTGTTTCTGGTCTATGGACGAGTCTCAAAAAGACAAGTTTGCAGGTTTGTACATTTCCACAGTGGCACTGTTTCATACTCTGTGTGCTGTAACTTCACTGCTTGGTGAGTCATTTCTCAAACTTATCTCCTGACAGAATGTTTCCTGATATTCTGAACTATTTATGGAGTCAAAGAAAGGGACTGTTTGGAGGGCAGGATGAAGAGTTACACATCGTTTACCTTTAGCTTAGCTCTGTGTTGTACTTGGGTAGAACAAAACAGTTGCCAGGGGGTTACTTAACAGTGTGAGGGGTATTAATAATTCAGCAGCCAGTGTCAGATGTATTGAATCTGAACAAATTGCTCACCATACTATTCTGAGTCTGGTCCTATATACAAAGTGGAAAGCCCCAGAAAAGTGGTTTTGGGTTTCTGTTTTCCATAAATCTCTTGAGCCTCTCCTCTATTCTGCTTTGTTACTTAAGTTATGTTCTTACTGTAGTTTATGATTTCAACTTTTTTGCAATGTGCAGTGTATACTATTAAAGTGTGTGTGTGTGTGTGTGTGTGTGTGTGTGTGTGTGTGTGTGTTTTGGTGCAGGTCAGGATGTAGTGTTCCAGTGCCTTGGGGAGAGTCTGCTGGACAACGCCTTCATGGGCTACAACGCCTGCATCTTTGCTTATGGACAGACAGGTAATATTTAAACCTGCAACTATCAGAGTTATGGGCCTGTGGAAATAATGCTATCAGACCTATAACAGTGGCACTGTGCTACAGGTCTTCCTATAGATTATTAAGTATTCACCGAGGATATAATCACACCTGCTGTTTTTCATAACTCATTACAGTTCTTCTATAGTTCTTCTTGTTTTATATTGTGTTTTCAATGTAAGACTCAAAATTCGGAATAATAAGCTAAGTAACTAAACCTAAAGCAGTATAATACAACAGTCCTACAACAAATCCTACCTTAAAGAACATTATGTTATTTAAGGAGTTGTTATTGAAACTGTTTTAGAGAGGTGTTGATTCAACTGCACGATTGTGTTGGAGGTTGTAGTTTGTGGTGTGGTTGGATTTTAGTGCATTGTACTCAGGTACTTCTAATACTTTGTCCATGCCATTAATATGTAAAAATGAGGTTGATCTGATAATAAGTCTGTCAAGTGAATAATATGACTTTCTGTGTTATAAACTGCTATTTGCCTCTGAGATGTCTGCTGACTTAACAGACCTTTCTCAGAGTGAACATTTTGATAAATAACATTAATTCTGGCTGCGTTCCATGTAGGTGAGGCAATTCCAGGGCCCTACTATTGTTACTCATTGGCATGGCTTACTGGAACATTATGTATGCAGTGGGAAAGGTCTGTTAACTCACAAGCTTTTTAATCTTAACAGAACATTAATTAATGCTTTGTTGAAGGCAGATGCACTGTAAAGGTCAACAAGGTATGGTAACCTTTTCAGGTGCCTTATTCAAGATTCAAGACCATTTCCAGTGTGGTCTCTTCTTGCAGGTTAAAACCTATTCAGTTTAGTTACTCCTACTTCTCTGTTGAGATGTAATGGGGCTATTTGTAAGCTGAACATGTTATCTAGGTGTTTTCTTTCTGGGATTGGGTGGTGGTGGTTGTTTGCCAAGAAGAACTTCAGCCAGTGTTGTGTTTATAATACAAGAAGTTAGAATACACCCTCTGAGCAGCACTACATCTTCAAGGTAGTCTGGACTCTACAGTGAGTTGCTGTCAGAAAGTAATGAGACAGGTCCTGCCAGACAGGAGCTAGCTGGTTAGCAATGTTAACATCAGTAGAAGAAAAGAAGTCACAGACCTAGAAGCAAAAAATTGCTATTGCTTTCCACCAATGGAGACAGTTCATGACAAGTAAATGAATGAGGAAAGGAACGCTTAACTTCAACTCTACTGCAAACAGCTGTTAATGCTAACATTGGCTATGTAGCTATAGAAAAAAACTGCCTAAATACAGATGAATATCTTTCACAATTTTAGTTGTCTGTGTATGTGTGAGTATTAGTACTACATCATCATGAGAAAGAATATGACAACTGACCAAGACTTTGCCATGACAGTGAGCATGCACACACAATATTGGGACCCTAAATCTGAAGCCGCTTAATGGAATGCAGCCATCATTCATATTATTTGCACATGTGCTTACCTACTCTTCTGTCCTGACTGTCTCTGGGTCATCTTTGCACTATAATCAACCACTTTGCCATTCACCTGGAGGAGCCCAAGATCTCTCACACTTTCACACACTTAAAATGTGCGTCTCAACAAGCCATTTAATTAGCTTTTCATGTAAGGGTGTTTCATTTTGTGCCACTAACTCATCTGAATCTTTGCTTCTCAGACACTTATTTTTCCATCCAATCATACAGTGTTAATTTATTCATACTGAATTTGCATAAGTGCTCAACAAGTGTCGAGGCACATCTGTTTATTTATTGTCATTTTCCTTCTACAATCATCAGCAGTTCTTTCCAGATCTATATTACATCATACTTTGGCCTTGTTTTTTCTCACTTGCTTCCTTAGCTCCAAATCTCTGAATTGTAGTCCAACAAACAATCTGTGTTCATGCGCTCATGAAACTCACTCATTGTACTGTACTGTATACACAGTACAATGCTATGTAGGTGCCAATGCATACATAGCCAATAAAGCTGAATCTGTCTGAGGCACCAGACCATTCCACACTGACTTTGTCTTTTGAAAATACTGGAAACATTAGTCATAATTAGGATTTTTACTTTGCTTGGTTTATTTTGTGCCTGTAACTATGTCTCTGCAGGCTCTGGGAAGTCGTACACCATGATGGGCTCAGCGGAAGCAGCCAGGTCTCATCCCTCGGCTCTGCAGCTCCCTGTTCAGCAGGACTATAAAGGAGGCCCGTGAAGGAGAGAGCTTCACTGTGGAGGTCTCCTACATGGAAATTTACAATGAGAAAGTCAGAGACCTGCTCGACCCCAAAGGGTGAGGAACCTTTTTTCCCTCAAGTCATTCAGTGTTCTGAGGAATAAAAGTGCAAACTGTTCTTTTTTTCAAAGTATATATTTCTGTTTAGAGCAAAGTTCTTCACTTATATTTGTGGATGATGAGATTACCATATATCCATGTCCTGGCTGCATCTGTCTTCCCAGTGATATCAGCTGTTATGTGTTGGCCTGTTGAACAGGGCTGTGAGTTTTTTCCTCATCGTACTAAATGGCTTTAAATCTTGATCTGAAAACTCTGTTATTTGATGTGCTTATTCAGGACAGAGGAAGACAGTTTAATTTCTAATTTTTGTAACTGAGTTCAACATAATAGCACTGAGGGATGAAGGGTTTATACCTGGCTTCTTCTCTCTATAGAAGTCGACAGGCACTGAGAGTGAGAGAGCACAAAGTTTTGGGGCCTTATGTCGACGGCCTGTCACGCCTGGCTGTGGCCAGCTATAAGGTACGGTGGGGTTTTCTAGCAAAACACTTCCTGAACTACATCTAATTTCTCTTCTGCTTTCATTACATCGGGTTGCCAACAGAGAAAAAGTTATTTCATTAAGGATGGATACGGACCAGACGTTTTTGTTTGTGTTGTCTCTGACAGGACATCGAATCTCTGATGTCAGAGGGAAATAAATCTCGTACAGTGGCAGCCACAAACATGAACGAAGAGAGCAGCAGGTCACATGCTGTGTTCAACATTATCCTCACTCACACACTCATGGACCTACAGTCTGGGGTAAGAAGCACACACGTTCATACACACATATAATCATCAACTATTGACACCACACAGGATCATAACAATCTTGATCAAATGATCTTTTTACTAATATAAGAAGAAATTTGGCATCACATCAAGGATTGATCACTAATGATAAACAGTCAAAGAAATGCATGAAAGAAGAATGGGACAGAGAGCTAACTGTTGAGATTTCAGATAGCAGTTCTCAAAACAAGTGGAATATGCACCACACACCAACTCACAGATCTGGAGAGAATTGTCTTGTTTTTACACTCAATGTGAAAAAAGCAGTTACACAGATATGCACTTAGATTGCTCACATATTTTATGGGGAAAAATAATTGTTTTTTGGTAAATGACACTGTGGCAATCATCACAACAAATACTAGGATAAAAGGATCCCAAAGGTCCCAAAGGCTTATCCGCAATAGTGTTAGTGTAATAAGAAGCAACAGATCATTGGTTAAATTGCAACTGGTAACGAGTAAAAAAGCTTCTATAAAGGCACTGGCAGAAAATCCACTCTGACAAAGAATGACCGACTAGTCATTGTTGAAACAATCCTCATGGCAAAAGGTTTGCATATCTTTATGCACAGCTGGATGAAAAATGGACATTATAGAAAACTCAAAGCTGAAAATGTTGTAACAGACCTACAGGTATTATCTTGTTGTTGCTTAGTTTTACTAAGTCAACCTAAGTGTAATAGTAGGTTGCATTTTGGCATTAAGACAGCACGTCAACAGCAGTGCTCCATAAATGCTAATTGGTCATGTATAAATAATAAATTGCAGCTGGCCTTTGCTAAAGTTCTACTATACCTGGACTGGGAAAGATGGATCGAGGGATCTTAGAAGTGAGTTGTAATGCAATGACTGTGTGTGTGTGTCTGTGTGTTTGCTTCAGACGAGTGGAGAGAAAGTGAGCAAGCTGAGTCTGGTGGACCTGGCAGGCAGCGAGCGGGCGGCAAAGACCGGAGCAGCAGGGGAAAGACTGAAAGAAGGCAGCAACATCAATAAGTAAGTCAACAGAAAATAAACACAGACTTAAAACAGGAGCTGTTCCTCGCTTCTGACTTGGCTCAAATGTTTTCAGCCTTTTTAGGCCAAGATTGCTTTGATGGCTCATGGTCTTTGGCTTTTTTGTTCTTCTCCATTACGCTCTGTCCCTGTAATGCTTCCCTGCCTCCACTCTTCACTCCCCTCTTGACCCCCCCCGCTTCCCTTTCTCCAGGTCTCTCAGTACTCTAGGTCTAGTTATCTCGGCTTTGGCTGACCATGGAGCAGGGAAGAACAAGAGCAAGTTTGTTCCGTACAGAGACTCTGTGCTCACCTGGCTGCTCAAGGTACAAAGAGAAAATAAGACACCTTGTTGAAACAGATTCCATCACAGCAGAATGTGGGAATCTTCAGCTTGTTGTTGTACCTGTTTTCCTCATTACTTTCAATACGTTTCCCAAACTAGACCAGTATTCACACATTTTAAAGAAATTAAAGGTATTTTTTTCAGAATACAGTAACCAGTTCTTGCACTGCTTTCTCATTTTAATACACAGCAGAATAGTAGTACAACATGATTTGTTTTAAATCTAGAGAAACTGGACTGTGTAATTCATTATCTGGTGTAATTTTTGTTATTTTGCTCATTACGTTTCAGTGCTCTGCTGGTTATTTTCATTAGCTCTGCTCAGTCGGAAAAAGGCAGCTTTAAGTCTTTAATTTGGGGTTTTTAAATTAGTCTTTAATTTGGCTCCAGTTAGCGTGACAATAGTCTTAAATGTTCCTTTCTTAAGTTTTGATCTCCCACAAACACAGTGTACTCATAAAGCATAGGCTTATCACATATGTAGTAATTATTTCTTTAAATCAAACTACTGGATTTTTAAAATTTTATTTGAGTCACAGCAGTGTGAAGCTTATCCATGACATTTCACCCATTTTGAGGTTTGTGTTTGTGGCTGAGGTTAAAGCTGTATTTTGTACCTGCAGGACAGCCTGGGAGGGAACAGCCGCACAGCCATGGTCGCCACCATCAGCCCCGCAGCGGACAATTACGATGAGACCCTGTCTACCCTGCGTTACGCCGACAGGGCGAAAAGCATCGTCAACCACGCCGTCGTCAACGAGGACCCCAACGCCAGGATCATCCGAGAGCTGCGAGAGGAAGTGGAGAAACTGAGGGAGCAGCTCACAGAGGCTGAGGTTCAGACTTTAGCTTGGTTCAGTGTTGTGAATATTGCATATTGTAAAGATCACAGTGACATGAGTGGAGTATAAAACAGTGTCTGTCTCCTCTCAGTCCATGAAGGCCCCAGAGCTGAAAGAACGACTGGAGGAATCAGAGAAACTGATCCAAGAAATGACAGTGACCTGGGAGGAGAAACTCAGGAAGACTGAGGCTGTTGCACAGGTAACACACACACACAGACACACACGCCCCACTGCTCTCTCTCTCTTTGTATACCAGCAGTAAAAAAGGTTCATCTTATTTGTGTTATACTTAAACAGAACTCAAAATGTACATGCATTGTCAGCTGTTTTTTTTTTTTCTCTCTCTCTCTCTCTCTTCATTTAGTGTGACTTCAGCTTTAACTCAGGTCATACATACATATAGAATAATTTACTAATCACTTTGTGTTGAATATGGAATATGTGTTTTCCTGTAGGAGCGTCAGAAGCAGCTGGAGAGCCTGGGAATTTCTCTGCAGTCCTCTGGAATCAGAGTGGTGGATGACAAGTGTTTCCTGGTCAACCTCAACGCTGATCCTGCTCTCAACGAGCTGCTGGTCTACTACCTGAAGGTACTGGACACGCACATAGAGTCATGCGCTCTTAACTTTATATATAGATTCTGACTGACATGCACAGTAACACACATTCTCTGTATTGAGAATACACTGCTGCAACAGTCCTCTCAGTGGCCATCTCCTCTCTGCGTCTCGTGTCCAGGATCACACGCGTGTGGGCTCAGCTGACTCACAGGACATCCAGCTGTGTGGGATGGCCATCCAAACTGAGCACTGCGTCATCGACATCACTGAGAACAACGGCGTGGTGCTCACTCCTCACCGCAACTGCTCGGTACGTAGTCAACCCGAGGAAATAATTGTGAATTGTCATGTTTGCATTATAATGACCTGCACAATCTTTCTTTTTCGTCACATTAGCAGACAGTGGGAAACAGAAATGAATGGTCTCAAAAACTTACTTAAACTAATCTTTAAGTTCAAGAAGTTTAAAAATGTATATGTAATATTAACAATGAATCAAATGACTGCATATGATATGAAAGGGGCTACCTGTAGTGAACAACTCAGACTTCAAATGATTTTCTCAAGACCTGTTTCTCACACGCAGGAGAAATAGTCTCTTAACAACACAAAATCCTCAGCTGAGCTAGAGGAGCAGAATTCCTCTTTGTTATATTAATGCTGAGTTTTGATACAGATACTGAAAGCATATTTACATTGCTGAATAATGTCACAAAGAGAAGCCTAAGGAAGAAAGGAAATTCTCAAATGTGAAATGTTGTTTAAATGCAAGCAGCCAGACAAGAATTTTAACTAAACAAAATCTAGTCTGAAATAGTGTTTCATGTTGTTTAACTCCTGTTGTTTTTCCTCTGTAGAACATGTGTGAATGGTGCTGCAGTCACTAGTCCAGTCCAGCTGCATCATGGTGACAGAATACTGTGGGGTAACAACCACTTCTTCAGGTCTGTTTCACCTGCACAGTGTTGAGTTTGAATTGCTGTGCTGTTTTATGTCTCACACAAACACGTCTCGAGTCATGTCAGTTATTCACATGCAGAAACAAACTCTTCATTGTGTCTCTTCCTTTTTTCACTGTGTGGCTCTTCCTCTTTCTCTCCCTCACTCTTCCTACTCTCACATACATCGATACACAACCTTAACCTGCTCATGCACACACACAGGATCAACCTGCCCAGGCATATGGTCCATGCAGGGGGTGAGGATGAGGAGGGCGGCACTGTGATGAAGACCAGCCTGAGCACTGACCGGCTGGAGGCGGAATTCGACGCGTCCAGCGACGTGTCGAGCGAGCGGAGCTTCAGTTATGAGTTTGCCCAGGCTGAGGTCATGATGAAAGGCATGGGCAGCAACGGTGAGTCAGACTGGACAGTGACCAAGGTGGACTCCTTTAAGAAACAGGATAAATGAAGGTTCTTTTTTATTATGCTACAGTAAAATACAAGCTGATGTGTTTTAGCCAAGGAGCCTCCTGGGAGCATGTTTTTAGTGTGGCAGTTGTGGTTAATAAAGTGACATGCATTGGTGTGCATTATTCAGCATTTTTGAACAGCTGCATGTCTTAACACTCATTGGGTTGTGAGAAAAAGTTGCTATGAGCTACAAAAGTGTGGGCACAGAGAAAAAAAGAACACATTTCCTTTTCTTTTTTATAATTAAATTTGTTCTATTTTGGTCAGATTCTCCCTCTGTGCACCTGTAAACTAGTCCTTTATACCATTTTAACCTCTGCTTACAGTCCAGACTACAAGGTGGTGTAAATGCTAAATACTGTAAATGTTTAGATTTGGTTTTCATTTCTAAAAATAGTTGAAATTGGGATGGAAATCTGTAAACAGAGAGTGTCCACCTTGTGTTTTTCTGTCCTTCTCAGCTCTGTACATGATGTCTGTCTGTGGGACTTTGACAGCAAAAGTAATGTCAGCATTCTCATTCATTATTTAATGATAACATCTACCAGCAAATTCTATGAAAAGACTAAAACCGACAATGTGTTAGTTTCTCAGTACTTCCCTACCCTGTAAGTGACTTTCAGCATGTCAGTAATATGCAATGCAAAGCTCTATGGCACAGAGGAATAAGATGCAGATACACACAGTCTACTTGGTAATAGGAGTGAGTCATTATTTGCTTTGCTCATTTTTGATATTCATAAAACACAGAGAATAGCTTTATCCTTGAGTTTAATCAGGCCTGTCTTTTTACAGCTTAATCCAAAGCACAGGATGTCCATCAAATTACTCCCAACAGCTTGTGTAGTACAATCTAAATATTTAGACTGCAAGTGATTCCAATGTGAGGTCCATAAGTTCAATATTTAGCCTGTAATCCCCTATATCTTCCACAGTGTTCTGGTTTGAGTACAGAATGCTGGTGCTTTATCAGAGGACAGTAGTTGCCAAATTGGAGATAATGAGGTAAATATTGGACGTTTGGACCCACAGCGGGTGCAGTCCTGTGAAGCGTTTCAGCTTATTTTTGGGATGAATAAACAATGACGGGGTTTTCATTTTAGGATGATCAATGCTTTCAGCCTTCCCATCCCCTGTGAAGCTGTTGAGCTACCAGCCCATAGACATGACTGTAGAAAGCTGGGCCTTGCTGTTGAACTATAGATGGTAATTTTCATTTGATGAGAATAGAAACTTTTTCACACTCACTCTTCCTGTCTTCTCTCCTCTTCTTCTCTCCATTCATCCATCCATCCTGTGGCTCCTCCTCCTTCTCCTCCCCCTCCCCCTCCTGCTCAGACCCCTTACAGTCAGTGTTACAGACCCTGGAGAGGCAGCATGAGGAGGAGAAGCGCTGCGCCCTGGAGCGGCAGAGGCAAATGTACGAGCAGGAGCTGCAGCAGCTCCGCCAGAGACTCACCCCGGAGAAACCCACCCACCTCCTGGACGCACCAGGTCTCCCGCTCAGTGCCGCTGCTGCTGCTGTGACGTCACCTGGCTCCCACAAACGCATGCGGCGGTGGAGTGAGGACAGGTGAGACAGGACAGTGTCGTAACCATTCCTGTTTCGCAAAAGAAGAACAGATATCCAAATACTTTGTGAAACTTGCATGGTTGTGTCTGTTTTGTGGTGCAGAGAGGCGATGATGACTCGCAGCCTGCGGCGCCTGAGAGAGCAGATAGTTCGGGCCAACCTCCTGGCTCAGGAGGCCGGCTTCATCGCAGAGGAGCTTAACAAGAGAACAGAGTACCTGGTCACTCTTCAGATACCTGCCACTAACCTGGATGCCAACAGGAAGGTAGAGGATGAAAAACACCTTCTAGCATCTGGGAGATGATGATGTGTTTGAGGCCAACATAAATGTCCTAATGCATTTTCCTGCACCCCCCTTTTCTCTTCATAGCGTGATGTGGTGCTGAGCGAGCCGGCCATCCAGGTCCGTCGTAAAGGTAAAGGGAAGCAGATCTGGGCCATGGAGAAGATGGAGAACAGGCTGGTGGACATGAGGGAGCTCTACCAGGAGTGGAAGGACTTTGATGAAGACAACCCTGTGAGTGAAGAGAGATCACATCCCTGATTGGTCAAAGGCTAAGTAGCATGGAGGCAAAATTGGCAGAGTTAAGCAAAGAATATGCAGAGAAAACAATCTTACATTGCATGTAAGAAAAATAGATTGAGATAGACTTTAGAGGGTCCAGGTGGACCCATACAGGGGAGTTCCAGAGGACCCTGAAGTCAAACAAAAGATTCATTCATCAGTCTCACACCATTCTTAACTCCTCTTCTTTTTCCCTAATCCCAGGTGATGCGGTCTTATTTCAAACGTGCCGACCCATTCTTCGATGAACAGGAGAATCACAGTCTGATTGGTGTGGCCAACGTGTTCCTGGCCTGCCTGTTCTACGACGTCAAGCTGCAATATGCAGTGCCCATCATCAACCAGAAGGGAGAGGTAGGAGCCCGCTGAGTGCAATGTATAGGTTGCTGTTCAGCTGAGTTTAATACACGCACAGACAGATTTGTAATGTAGAAAACATGTAGCCTGCTATATACAGCCTGTTCTTTTGAATCTAATCTAACTGAATATAACCAGCAATCGTTTTGATGATAAATTGATCAATTTAGCGTCTTTCAGTTCATTGTTTTGGTTAGTCTCAGCGCTCTCATCAGTGCTATTTTCAACCACAGCAGTGGTCCAATGAAAATGCTTAGTGTGCACCAACTGCGCCAAGTTAGCATTTAGCAGATGAGCATAGTGGAGCAATAAGCAGCTTAGCCAGATATTTCCCCCAGGAGTTGGCCAGTAACATGACTCCACAGGGATACTTATTTTTCCCCAGGTTGGGTACGCAGGTTGTGTATATAAGCAAGTGTTCTTGCATCATGTGCTCTGTATCAACTTAGAAGGCGACAGAATTACTGAGTTGTGTTTACATGTTGTTTCCTGTGTTCCCAGTATGACATTAGATGTCAAAAAATGTGTTAAAGGTTTAAAAAAAGATTTTAAGTAAGAAACAAAACAGAGCTAGAAGTGGCACAAACATCTGTTTATGTAGATATAAGTTACAAAATGTAATGACTAATGCCCCAAAGGATGTTTTTAAATGACTTATGACAGGGCAGAAAAGCAAGCAAATATTTACATTTTGTTTATTTACAAGTTGTTATGCTGGTATATTTTCTACCTGGCTACCTGTTTAACTGACTAATCAAATTAACCAAACATGTCAGTGATAAACAGCAGTTATGTGACATGATTCAGTAATATGTTTTTAATGAAGTATTTTTTTAATGATTTGTTATGTGTTACAGTATGCAATGACATTATTCTGTCTTTATGGATCAGTGAATAGCTTCAGTGACAAGAAAGAATGAGACTCAGCTGTGTGTGTGTGTGTGTGTGTGTGTGTGTGTGTGTGTGTGTGTGTGTGTGTGTGTGTGTGTGTGTGTGTGTGTGTGTGTCTCAGGTGGCAGGTCGGCTGCACATGGAGGTGTGGCGGGGTACAGAGGACTCTGAGGAGGTGGGTCCAGGACAGTTTGAAACTCAGCTGAGCAGCACAGATGGAGATCCACAGGAACGTAAACTGGACTGTGTGGTGAGAACATGCAAATGTTACCTCAGTAACAGGTCAGATTATCATGTTATTTAGGTATTAATGAGTCAAATCTAAAAAGATGATAATCTTAATCCCATATACTCTCTCACTGACATGCAGTCTCAGCCTTACATTCGGTAACAGTTCAGTACAATTAAGCATAACTTTATCTTAAGGTTTTGCCAATGGGAAAATAGTCAGTCACTTTGGACTGCTGAGATTCAAAACAACTGAAAAAACACTGGGATTTTTTTTCTGTGTAATTCTCCCTCTCTCTCTCTCTCAGGTGAAAATCCTCCAGGCCACTGGTCTTCCTCGCCACTTGTCCAACTTTGTCTTCTGTCCAGTATCCACTTCTGGGGTCAGGAGGAGCCCGTGTTCATCGCTCCAGAGGTGGCGCCATCCAGCTCATCATCAGCCTCTAGAGACCCACAGTGCACCGTGGTCTTCGACAGTGCCAAGGTAAACAGTCCTCATGGTAAACAACAGTAAAGGAAAAAATAAAGCAGCAGCGCAAAGACTTAAGTCTTGTTTTTCTGTCTTTACAGGAGCTGTCTGTGCCTGTGTCAGATGACTTTGTGGAGTTTTTGACTGAGGGGGCTGTGGCCATTGAAGTGTACGGCCACAAACAGGTCAACCACCGCAGAAACCTGGCGCTGTGGGACCTCGGAGTGATTCAAGCCAAGACCAGAACCCTCAGAGAGAGGTAGAGTCACACAAACACATACACACACTTATCACCTGGACATCCAGTAACCAGGAAGGAAGAGAAGAAACACTTATACACAAGACAGTCCTCAATGTAACTACAGCTGGAATTGTGATGCTGTGTAGACAGATATGTCTGATTTCACTGCTGATTGTTGCTTTCACATGATGTCGACTGTCCATTTCCTGAGCTGGGAAGTCGTTCTTCTGATTTTGGTGTGTTTGTGCGCAAAGAAGATGTGTTGTATTTTACTGCTCACAGTGTTTACAACAACATGTTGGTAGCTGCTTGATGCATTTACTTTTGTCCGCCATGTTCCTGCATTTATGACGTTAACAACTCAGGAAGTTGTGTACCAAAATTTTCCGAGCCAATTTTTTGGCCATTTTATGCCTCGATTAGATGATGATCACAAAAAATGAGAAGGAGAGAAATGTAACAAATGCCCCCAGCTGGACTCAAACTGGTGACGTTGCTGTTCATGACTGGCATCCTAATCCCTAAACCACAGGGGCGCACCAGTTAATCTTTCTTAAGATGTATTAAGTCATGTATTATGTCTTAACATGTTGATGCTTAAGTGTTAACCTACTGTAAAGCATCAGAGTAAATGACCTTCTGGTAAATTGTTTAAATGTCTTTGTCACAGAAACATCGGTGCCTGTGAAACTGAATTCCATAATATGCATCGTAAAACATAAATAATGAAGGTGTAATGTCATGTTTAGCTCACATCTGATGGCTTTGTGTTTCCTGGGTAACCTCCAGGTGGAGTGAGGTGACCCGTCGACTGGAGATGTGGGTGCAGCTGATGGAGCTGAATGAGGCCGGAGAGTTCACGGCTGTAGAGGTTCTTCCTGCCAAAGACATACGCACCGGAGGAATCTTTCAGCTCAGACAGGTATGATGGATCTTTGTTTGAGTACTATTTGTATAAGTGGTTTATTCATTTCAGTAAGAATCTGATCAGATTGCATGTCACTTTCTGCTATTATAATGACTTTATGAACAGCAGAATCAATACGGGGAATAAATGTAATGTAACTAAAGTAAATGTAAATCTGTATCTGCAGGGTCAGTCCCATCGGGTCCAGGTGGAGGTGCGTTCGGTGCCTGACTCAGGCACCATGCCCCTCATCGCTGCCTCCATCCTCTCTGTGTCCATCGGAGACGTCAAGGTCCGACAGATGCGTCCCTCCAGAGGCAGCGAATCACATTGGGTGAGGAGGGAAAAAGTCTTTTATATCAGTAAATTATCTATATCTTTGGTTTTCATGCATACTTTGTGTGTGTGAGGATGATGTTGATTTTCCTTGTACATGCCATCTTTTTCTCAGACACCGCCTTTTTGACTTAAATGGCACAGTTTTAATCAGAGAGTTGAGGTTTTGACTTAATCTTTAACCGTTTCTCTTTCAGGCTGGGGATGAAGAAATGGACAGCTATCAGGTAAGTAGCTGACCTCTAGAAAAAACAGCATATAGGTCATAGTTTGGGCTGAACTTTGGAAATGTTTCTTTTGTGTGAACAGTAAACCAAAACCTGTGGACCTGTACAACTGATACGTATCTCTGCCTGTGTGTGTGTGTGTGTGTGTGTGTGTGTGTGTAGGAGGTAGACCTGGAGAGGATGAGGGAACAGTGGCTGGTCACCCTCACTCAGAGACAGGAGTATTTGGACCAGCAGCTACAGAAGATCGTTTCCAAACCAGGTAAAGCTGCGAAACACATTCAGCCTGGAAACAAAGTATTTATGAAAATAATTATGATACAGAAACAACATTTCCAGTCAATATCAATATGAAACGACATGACGTGACATGATATGTTACACTTTATTGTCCCCATGGGGAAATTCATCTTGGTCTCAAATGCAGCACGTGTACCTACCTTCCTAACACAACATGTCATTTCCTCCCATTGATCAGCGTTATTAAGCTCAACCGAGATTTTATCTTCTCATATTCCTTCCTGGCAGTAATATACAGTTCAAATCAGTGTTAGCATGGTAAATGGACTGCACTTATATAGTGTCAGCGGAGACCTCTTCATCATCATCACATCATCACCATCTAATATACCACACGCTTTTTTGTAGTCATGCCGACCACTCGAAGCGATTTACACTACAGGTTACATTCAGCCAGCCACACACACATTCATACAGTGCTTGTTTTTACATATACTCAGCACTCTAAGACACAAACACATTCACACTCATCAAGGGCAACTTGGGGTTCAGTATCTTGCCCAAGGATTCTTCAGCACGCAGACTGGAGAAGATGAGGATTGAACTGCTGACATTCCAATTAGTGGGCGACCGCTCTGCCTCCTGAGCCACAGCCGCCCCGTCACAGTGAAGCATATCTAGATTGTACATATTGTTGAATCAATATTACAACATTAATAAGAATATTTGCTGCTGTTGATATGGTGGGTTGTGACAATGAATAATAATAGTCTTTTTTTATAATAATATCAGTATAATGATATAATGTGTGGAATCACTGGTTGGACAACAGAACTTTGGAAACATAATATGACTAATGCAGCCTTATGACCAGAAGTTTTTTCTTTTGTACACAAACTGTTCTGTGTGCATGTGCTGCAGATAAGTCAGAGGATGATGTTGAGAGGGAGTCCCAGCTGCTGGAGTGTCGTCTGACTCTCACAGAGGAACGAAACGCCGTTCTGGTACCGTCAGCTGGCAGCGGCATCCCAGGAGCTCCAGCAGAGAGGTGTGTGTTGATTATTACACCAGCTATTAATTTTTAATCTCCAGGAGGATCCCAGGTAAAAACCTACAGTTGGTGACTCGGAAATTAAACTTTTTTCCAGAGTGATTTTGTCAGCTGGTCGTGTCCATCAACACAACCTGCTTTTATATTAATATCCCGTCTATACCTACACCCAGCTGGGCCTTGGTCTTTGGCCTCTCATATTACTGCTCAAATTACAGCTTAATGGTTGACAGCCAATTATTAGTAACTTTAGGTGAAAGTCAAGTTTAGACCTTGACAACATTTTACTCTCTAACATTTTATCTAACATCCCCACAGTCCTCTAATCATCAGATCCACTTAGCTGGATATTAAATGCTTGCAGTGGCTGGAGGACAGCTATTTTGTAACCGTGCCACTCAGGATAAGCCGAGGGAGCTGTCAGCCTGTTTAGTCAGTATAATGATGGTGCTGTCTCTCCGCAGGGTTCCTGTCCCCGGAATGGAAACACACATTCCTGTCCTGTTCCTGGATCTCAGTGGTACGCTGTTCTCACTGTCTTTTGTAGTTCCAATTTGGCAAAATCCTCTGTTCTTCTAACTAATGAACCTCACCACATTTTCTGTCTCTCCTTTCCCTCCAGCTGATGATTTCCAGTCCAGTCTTTCAGCGCCGTTGGCTGGGGGGCTGGACGCTTTACTCAGCGGCGAAGATGACGACGAGTTCTTTGACCTTCACATTGTTAAACACTACGATCCAGAGGTAAGGAGGCTGTAATGCAAGGTGTGTATTCATAAGTTTTCCTCACTTGTATCTTGTCTCCCCAGTTTCCACTCAGAATCCCAAATGAGACTGCGGAGAGTTGATCTGAGACAGGATGGAGGGAATTCTAATGCTGTTAATTCTCCATGCTTCTCCATGTGTTCCAGGTGAAGGTGGAGGCTTCCTGGGACTCGACGGTCCACGAGTGCCCCCAGCTGAGTCGCGCAGCGTCAGCTGACCAGAGGGTCTACCTGACGGTGCGCGCGGCGGTTCAGCTGAGCCACCCAGCCCACATGCAGCTGGTCCTCAGGAAACGCATCTGTGTCAACGTCACTGGGAGACAGGTGGGTGACCCCCGGAGGCATGCTGGGTAGGAGCAAGCTGACACAATGACACGTTTGCTTTCTCCATGTCATAATCACACGTCCGCTAGTTAAGATCAGCAGATATGAGAAAGTGTTGTTGTGGGTTTGTGTGGCAGGGATTCGCCCAGAGTCTGCTGAAGAGGATGTCTCAGCGCAGCACCATCCCCGGCTGTGGAGTCACATTCGAAATTGTCTCTAACATCCCAGGGGTAAGAACTGGACCATATTTCATACATAAGTCATTGTATGGAAATGATGCTAGCCTCCAAATGAATCTACAAATTCTAATTGTTTTCACACATTTAGCATATAGAGCAAACCCACTCTATTGTGTCTGTATTGTGGCTCCCATGTTCTGTGAGGTAAAATTCCTGTTTTTGTCAGTGGAGATTGGTAGTTTTATATTATGATGGTTGAATAAAAAGATTTTTTTTTTCTTTAATAAAAGGTCTAATTGTGTAGGAATCCTATCCATAATGTTGTCAGACACTTAAAATAACAATCTGAGCCTGACAGTGGCTAAAACAAACACTTTGATGCAGACAATTACACTGTATATTGACATTGCAGATGGATCCAGGTACACTGTGTTTGCTGAATATTGCACCACTTCCAAAGTTTTGTCCCTATCAATCATTTACAACCCAAAGTATGGAAAAATTTCCCAGGTTCAAAAATCCCAGCTTTATCCTTTAAGTTATGGGGTTGATTAGTGTAGTTGAATTCTATCATTGCTTGTTTCTCCAGGTGAAATATGATGAGTAACAGGATGTTAATAAGGTGTTACAGTCAGGTCAAATTTCCATGGAGACTTGCTTTGAATAAGCTTCCAGTAGTTCTACAAATAAACTGCAATACATGTCTGTCACCTTGGTTTTGATGTATCGTTTTTGCAGCAATATCAAAACTGAGGAATGCTCAACCTGAACTTTAACCACAGATAGTATTTTTGCACAGCTGTGATTGTGCTTACACAGAGAGGATTGATGACACTAGACAGAATTGTTGAATAATTAGCTCTGATGTGCCACATTATCAGGTCTTTGTTTTCTAATTAAGAGACTAGAGCTTCATCTTTTGCTGTCAAGATGTCTGCTGGTTAGAGGCTGGGTGCGAATGCTTTGCAGTAGTTTATTTTCCCATAATTACATTTCCGCTACAGTGCAGTCCATGGATACTAACTGCAGTCATTTCATGAGAGTGGTTTGCCGAAGACTTGTAATAAAACCTTTACTGCACTTTAGCATTTTCTGAGGGATGCTAAATATTTAGGGAGGAGGTCATGTAGTAAATGGGATAATGTAAAAGTCATTACCATAAATGAAATCCAAACAAAGGTGAATCAAGACTTGGCACAGAGCAGATTAAAACCCTGGCTCAAACAATCTATATCCCTGCTCTTACAGGACATCCATGGTCCAGAGGACAGGGAGATGTTGGCCAGGCTGGCTGCCAGTGCCGAGGACGACCAGTCAGCTGACAGCGAAGCAGCCATAGAGAAATACCTCCGGAGTGTCCTGGCTGTGGAGAACATCCTCACTCTGGACCGCCTGAGACAGGTCAGGAAATATACTTCACGAACACCTGCACTTTTATATTTTGATAAATCACGTTGTATTCATCATCATTTAGCTCATTCAGAATACATAAATGTCTGACAAGTCGCTCATTAAACTGTGTTTCCTTAATTGATATTTCTCTGAAGCATGAGCACATTAAATCCTCATTGTCTTTGCAGTTTGGAAAATGTCATCCAGACCCAGAACTGGGACATTTTCTGTTCCCTCCTGCCAAAAAGGAAACAAATAGCGATAATTAATCTACATAATACAAAGCATCCCAATAAAAACACAAAGTGACAGTCTTTCCATAAATCACACAATTAAAAATTGCACAAAACACATTTGTATGCGTGTGTGTGTGTGTGTGTGTGTGTGTGTGTGTGTGTGTGTGTGTGTGTGTGTGTGTGTGTGTGTGTTGTTGTGTATGTGTGTGTGTTGTGTGTGTGTGTGTGTGTAGGAGGTGGCTGTGAGAGAACAGCTGGCAGTCAGAGGAAAACCTCCCAGACGCTGCCTGAGCTCTCCAAACATTAACCGGGTAAGAGTTCGGGGTTTGATTTCTCCTCCAATGATCCTACTCTAAACATCAGAGGGGTTAGCTCAGGTTTGTTTTCACATAAGGTGGCAGTGACCTATTCTCAGTTAGTGATACTGATGTGATATTGATGCACTTGGCAAATTCAGTGGACAGAGGGATATCCAAATAAGCTGGCGTGTGGTCAGACAGAAACCACAAGCAGTTAACTGAGACACTGTAAACCACAACAGAATATAGAAGGTTTAGTATATTTCCAGTGTTTTACTGAGGCCTAAGGTTAGGTTATGTTTAGGTGTCACAGAGGTAACTGCTCAGGCGGGGCTACAGGTAGGAGCAAGAGGAAACACCGATTCATTTGGAAACAGGCTTTGACACAACACTGGTCTAAATCTTTTCACCTCAGCTAACCGCAACAGTAACATGGGTGTGGCTTGTTTGTAGTCTGGGGTTCAGGTATTGTTTCTTGCCATGTTTTATTAACCTGTCTCACTGCTGTTAACCTGTCTCACTAACACCTTGGCTCTAACCCTCTAACCCTCTAACCAGCTGTCAAGCAGCAGTCTGGATCTCTGCTCCTCCTCTCATCGGCTCCATGACTTCAATGTGAGACACATATTATGTCTACTGATCCTCTCATTAATATCTATTCATGTATAATTTCTTATAGTCTTACACTGTGGTAATTTTTCTGTTTCTGCCATTTTTTCCTCATTTGCAAGACTGCATCCATAATATAGAAACAAGGGACTTAAACAAGTGAAGTACTCGAATCTAAATGATGAATTAACTATGTCCAGCATGCATAATAATACAAATATAAACTGTAATTGGAGACCTGCGCGTGAAAAGTAGAAATGTGAAATAAAAAAAATATAAAAAATACAATAGCGAGAGGTAAAAAAAAGAGAAGAAGAAATAAAACCTTTAAAATATTAGATAGTACCCATAAAACATTCCTTTTAAAAGGCAAGAAAGGCTACAGGAACTAAAAGATGATTTACAAGATGGGAGAAGGAGGATAAAAAATAATACACCAATTTTTACTGTTTGCTTTTTGCTTCTTTTATTGTGAAATACTGGGAAGGCTTTTCCAGGCTAAAACCAGTCTGAGAGGGGAATATTAGACTGCAGTTCAAATGCTCATCGCTCTTGGACATAATACTATAAATAACCAATAATATATCACCTGCTTATAAGAGCAATTTATAGTCCTGTTGGTCTGCAGGGACACCTTTTAGTATTTAAGCTGTGTATCTCAATAGCCAGAGACTCAAGGGTGATCACCTGTATATAGATCATCTGTATAAATGTTAGCTAAAGCTAATAGGTAGGGGTAGGGGTTGAAATACAGAACTAAAGGCAGGCAAAAAGTGATCGAAAACAGCCATAAGTGGTAAATGGTTGAAAAAGTTAGCTCTAAATAACAAATTCTCAGTTGAAATATTTTGCTGAAAGTAGTGGACAAATGCCAGAAAAGGGTAGTATGTAAATGGTTGAAGCAGATTGCTAAAAGAAATGGTTTTAACTGCCGACCTGTCAGTGCTGTTGCAATTCTGTCTGCAAGCAGTAGAGTGTGCTAAATGTCACAGATTACTGAAATGCTCTTTCGAACCACATGTATCATCCTCTGTGTCTTCCCCTCCTGTGTGTCTGCAGGGCTGGCAGAGCCACCAGGATCTTTCTGTGGTGCCTCCTCCCTCCAGACGCACACTGCCCAGTTCCATATCCCAGAACCTGAACCCAGAAGCAGGTATGACTGATAAAACCTTTATCGCCTAATGGATTCTTTCTCTGGCTTTGAGTCATCTTTCCCCTTTTTGCTGCCTTTGATGTCATTAGCTCTGTTTTTGACGCTTTAGCCTGTGGCCAACTGTATCTGTCCTTTTGCTCTGAATCTTAATTTGGTGCTTGTTTTCTTCTTTGCTAACACATTTCTCAATCTCTTTCCTCCCTGCCTCAAAAACCTCATCTTTTTCTGCCTTCCCTCTGCCCTTGTTTTTTTTTCCCCACTTCTGCTCCTGTAACCTCCTGCACTTCTTCTCCTCTTTTCTCCGACCTCTCTATCAGTGCATTCAGGCTTTGCTGCATCTTATCTCCCCCCAGTCAAGGCCGTGCCCAAGCTGCTGAAGTCACTGCTTCCTGGTGGGAAGGAAGATAGTAGAGAGCAGACAGCTGTCCATCAGCAGGTACACTCACTCAGCCAGCTCACCCTGCTTTGGATTTACGCTTGTATTCTGCTCACTGTCTTATCAGGGATTTAAAGTTTATATGCATCACTGCAGCATGAATCTAAATATCCCCTGTACTCATCAGCGGATAGTCCTATTTCTCGCGTTGCCATGGAAACAGAGCTTATGTAGATGGAAACACAAATAATAAACAGATAAAGTGTGTAAATGCCTCAGTGCCCAGGATAAGTGGTTTTCAGAAGTTTGCAAAAATAGAGATGATAAACTTAATCATAAACAAGGAATAGAAAAAGAGTGCTTTTGTTTAGACCTCATATCATGTTTTTAAGGTTTTGAGGCAGAACAAGTACACCATTATACAGTGGCTTCACTAAATCTTCAGAGCCTTCACTTTTTGCACACTTTAATGTGCTGTAGATTTAATTGTAAATGGAAAAAAAAAATGACCATCATTCTACACTGAATAATCTACAAAGTGAAAACCTCTTTTTACATTTTGAAATAAACATTCTGAACTGGAAAGTGTTCAGACTTTTTAATTCAGTATTTGGGCAGTTTGACCATTGGGTCCTTTTCACCACCCTGACCAAGTCCCTTCTTGCCCGGTCACTCGGTTTGGCTGGGCAGCCAGCACTAGGAAAAGGCCTGGTGGTTCCAAATTTCTTCCATTTCACAATTATTGAGGCCAGTGTGCTCCTGGGAACACTAAAAACTAATGCTTCACCACGTTTCCCCTTTGTCTTTATGACTTATTAAGTGTAAACTGAAAATGGCAAATTGATCCCAAAAAAAAAAAAAAATAAATCTACAACACAAAGTGCAAAAAGTGAAGGGGTCTGAAGCAACTGCAAAAAGAAGAGAATGAGAATGTTGCTGCCAGCTGCCCCTTCTTATTTGACTGAGAACATACTGTAGGTTTTACTGCTAATAAAAAGATGCCATTATTATTAACAGCATCATTATTAGCAGTATTAGTGTCAGTTGGCAGTATCTGGTTTTTACAGGAAACAAGTTGTCCAGTGTTAAGAATAAACTTAACTGTCCCTCTGAGTCATGACATTAAAATTCATTGAATCAAAACCAGGTTACATGAGTATTTATATTAAGAATGAAATTATCAGCACATACAGTACTGAGGTAGCTGGTGTCTCCTGAGTGATTGACATGCTGTATAATGTTTGTGATCAGAGCAGACGCTCTACAAACATCCCCCACTGAGGCAGGATCACACTGTGTGTAGAAGAGGGTTAATTAGGAGCAGGTGAACCTTGTCGTCCTGACACGTCGCCCCCGCTCCTTCACCTCCTCCTCATCCACTGATCTCCAATCATGTGCCATCGACACTCTGCAGTCTGCAGCTTTTTTCATCTGAGCCGAACACTACAGCATCTGATTTGACTGATTAGCACCTTGAGCCGCGGAGGGAGGCTAATCAGGGAAATCATGTGCCGTGGTGTTTAGTTGGAATGGAAACCCGTCGGGCCTTGTTGGTGCAATGTTTGAGGTCATCGCCCTAATTAGTGCTCTTTCCACCCTGCCTGCCACAGATGTTTGCAAAGGTCATAACAAAAACAAAGGCCTCGAGTACTGCACTATTGTGTACATAAATTGGATGAGTGATTGATTGTAGCACTGATCTCAAAAACTGGAGATCAGGGCAACAATCAGTACAGTGGCTAAATGTATCTCACAAATCCCACAGCATGTTCTTAACATGTCTGCTGCCGTGAATGAACTGCAGCTTAAATGAGCAAGACAGTATTAAAGCTGGATACTACTCTGTTTGAACTGCTGCTGTGTAAAAACCTAGTGAGTACAGTTAGAAGCCATGTAACACGTCTTGTCTTGGATTCAGGACTTCAGTCACAAAAATAAGAATTTGACTAAATTTGATTTGAGACATTAAAGCAAAAACACTAAGGTGTCAAGTTCTGACTTCTTTCTGAAACATATTGAGTATTTAATTATGTTCCCAGTTAACATTGTTATAAGACACAGCTTGTGTTATTCTATATTTTTTATATAAGGACCTAAACCAGCAATGCTAAATCCCTGTACTTTCTGACTTATCTACTCTGTCTTTGGCACTCAGCCCTAATTCAAACCTAATAAAGACGTAAATCTTAAAAAATGGTTAATAAACAGGATGGTGTATGTACCCATATACAGCACCCATGTTTATGGTTAATGAAGGAACATGTTGTCAAGTACAACAGTCTGGCACAGTCATGTATTTTGGATTATTCATGTGTTGGCTGTTTTTTGTGAAAATACCTACAGAACCCTTAAACATCTTTTCTTTCAGTGAAAACAAATCTGTAGCTTCCCATATTAGAAGAGCCAGACTTCCTTGTGTATTTAATGTATTGTGTTGACTTACAGGTATACTGTCCTGAGCCACAGAGAGTTAGGATAGATGTGTTTGACCTGCTCTCTGATGGTAGACCTACTGTCCATGTACGTTGTCGTTGAAATGACCTGAATCAAACCACCTTAATTTTGTTAAGCAGAGTCTGGAGATTGAAGTGTTTGTTTCCTCAGAATGTGATGTCTGGGATGCATGTTGTCCTGATTCATACTCTATGACTGTGTCTGTTAGGCACGCAGTCAAACTTAATTTATAAAATATTTTCAAATATCTCAAGATATACGTTTTTTATTTTCAATATAGCCCTCTTCGAAAACTGAAAAGAAAATCACATAATATTTAATCAGCTGACAGATCATATTGAGTGTTAAAGAGGTAACTTGAATACTGAATAGGGATAAATGATAATGGGTGCAATTATAATTATGGTGCAATTATCCTGATTGTTTTACCAGTTTATCATGATTATCTGTCTGAGTGATCTGATGAACAAATATTTTTATTACGCTTTCTGCATCTTATATCAACATCTTGCCTGCTGATTGCTAAAAGAAATTAAATATTTTATTCCTTTTTGATAAATTATTATACTAAACTGATTATCCACAATCATAAAACATGTCTGTGTAGAAACAATATACTGAAATAAATGGCCAGCTGGCATAGTTAGTTATTCTAGTTTAGTATTCTTCAAGGCTGCCAGAGAAAGCAGTGCAGTATGATGTTCAGCTACAGTACCTGTCTTCTTGTTAGAAACATAGATTAAGTTCTTCCCCACTGGCTCTATTTCTGTTTTACTGTCACACTGAAGCCTGAGTTTTATAATTCCCTCACAGCAGCTAATCATCACCTCACACACACACACACACTGTATAATGACCAGGTTTGGAAATCTACAGGCTTATATTAAGGTCTAATCTTCAGGTTGAACTGCACTGATGTGATTCCAACTCGCTCATGATTATATCTTGAAATCAGCTTGACAGCCTCTCAGGGCAAATGTACAGATTGTTTTATCTGAAATGACATTAACTTCTTTGAAATTCCCTTCCTGTCGCAGAGCTTGCCACGCATCATGGTGCAGTCAGCCAGTGTCGAAGAGGGCATGGGCAAACATCAGCAACCCGTAAGTTCTCCAACCCCAGATGGTGCTATAGGTATCTATATGTAATAGGAATGCAGGGGTGTAAACTATATCTGGAATATGGTTTATTCTTCATCTGAAATTGCTGGGTGTGGCTGCACCTTGCTTTGTGTCAATGTTGGTCTCAAATAATAAATCTGAGCTACTGCATTCACCAGACAGTTATGTTTCTTTAAATGACTTCTCTGTTGTATATTTTTTGTTATACTAATGCAAAGAACAAGTTACAGTTTGTCACAGGAAACAGGAGCCAGTAAGTCAAAACTTCCTAAACTCAGTTTTATAGCATTATGTTTGTAGAGATCTCTTTAAAGCTGCTCTAATCAATATTTTATACTGACATGTAATGTGAAAATAATGTAAATGTAATGTAGTTATGAATTTTGACCCAAAGGTCAACTGTATTAAGATTTTTAGTGACTTTCAGCCCATTGTTTTGGTTTTACATCTCAAAACAGAACTGTTTTGGTTCATTCTCACAGTTCTCATCAGCCTTGTTTCCAGGGCAGCCATTGTTAAGTGACAAAGCCACCTGTAAACCCACTGTACACTATATTGCCAGCACCAAACAACAAACACAGTCAATGACTAGTTTATGAACATTTTGTAGAGCCAGATATTTCACTTAGGAGTTGCTGGAGACCAAAACATTTGCCAACTGTTTGCTAACAAGTTCCCTTTTTTGAAATTACGCTATAACAATAATGTGTTAGCATTGTCTTTGCAAATTGTTTCTGCTAAACCCAAGTGGCCAAATCAGAAATTCAAACTAACTCTGCAGTAATGTATTTCCCACAAAATATATGGTTTCAATGGTGTAATGGAGCAAGGTTTATCTAGCAGAGTACAATCTGCCTTAAACAATAAAAGATAAGCTTGAGTCTATTGCAATGTCATGGAAAGACTTGACTGAGGAAAGTGGCCACATTTCAGACAGGAAATTCAGCCTTTCAAATTATTTTTGAGTCACCAACATAATTATTGCCATGATCCTTCCCCAGATTCCCATTGAGGAAATCATTCCTGCTGACATCCAGGTGGAGATCCCCAGATCTATGCCTCTACCACCACCAATCATCCCAGAAACAGAAGAATCCACCCCCAGCCCCATGAGCGAAGCATCCAGTGGATACATGTCAACCAGCATATCTACAGCAACGCTGTCAGAGGTCTACACATTGAGCTGGGACCTACCCCAGTCATCCGGCTTTGAGATGGTGCCAGATGAAGAGGATGAGGACAATAAGGTGACACAATCTAACACTTACCCTGAATCTTCAGAGATTCTAGAATCATTGCAGGTTTTGAACAGCAAGGCAGCTGCAGAGAGGACTGACTTGCCACTATCCAAACCATTTGATTCTCCATCAGATTCAAATCTGAGGCAAGAACCAAATCAGTCTCTATCAGTTCAGTTGAAGGAGCAAGCAAAGCCTGACTTAGCTGCAGAATCAGACTTGCCAGGTCAGACCAAACAAAAGCAAGACTCAACAATGGACCAGATTGAATTAGACAATTTGGGGAAACTCAAAGATTCATCAGAAGTACAGGAGAATGAAACCAAACAGACAGAGTTACTGCAAACAGACTACTCAAAATCCAAGAACCCTGTGATGGAAGAACTCGAGCTACCTGCCAAAGACTTGGCAGACACTGAAATGTCAATCCTTGACGCAACACAACCGTCTGCCCAAGAAGATCAAAGTCAACTGGAATTGATAGTCCCACAGCCTCAGCAATCCAACCAAGACAAGGCAACCTTTGACAGTACTAAAGATCCAGCTCCAAACCTGATCCTAGATTTGTCTGAAGACACAGCTCCTTCTTTAGAACCACCTGGAGACACAGCTCACCAAGCTCCAACAAAGGAACTATCAACCTCTGAGGCCTCAGACCCAAATGGTGCCTCCATCCTGACCTCATCCTCAGCAGCAGATAAGATCCAACAGGAATCGCCTGCCGATGCATCAACAAAAGCTACCACAGCTCCCACTCCTCTGTCCAACATTCAGCCTCTAAACCTGCTGCAGTGGCCAACCCCTTCAAGATACAGAAAGTCAAGTCCTCAGACCTCAAGTCCTTTCAACGTATTCTGGGTGAGGAGGAGACTGGGCACATGGACCAGGCCAGCAGCCTTGGAACAGGACTTAACCTGTCTGTGCCAGTGGAAAGTCTGGAAATCATCTCTGACTCTGAGGAAGGAGATGCAGCTGCTACTACTGTTCTTCCTGACTGGTTGAAAGAGGGAGAGTTTGTGACTGTGGGGACCAATAAGACTGGTACTGTAAGATATGTGGGACCCACAGATTTTGCAGCGGGTACCTGGGTGGGAGTGGAACTGGAGGTACCGGCAGGTGAGTAGAATAAGTCCTGTCATTAATTTCTGCATTTTAACTGATTTTACCACATTCTTTATCAACATTTTTCATAGTTCAAATCAGCAGGCTAAATGTGTCTTGATCTTTCTCTAGGAAAGAATGATGGCTCAGTGGGTGGTAAGCACTACTTCCACTGTAACCCTGGTTATGGGGTGCTGGTAAGGCCTGACAGAGTGACCCGCGGTGGTGCCAAACGCCGTCGCCAACAGCAAAAGCGCCGTAGTGCCAACCTGTCTGGATCCAGCCCAAACCTGGCTGCCCTTACTGCTCTGGCCAAAGGTGAAGCTGGTGCAGCATCAACCAGCCGCAGCAAAGGAGAGAACCGCAAGTCCTGGAACACTTGAAAGGTTCAATATCTGCTAAATAGCTAATTGCTAGACACGCACTCAGCCATCACCCAGCAGCTGATTGATGTGATTATAGGGTAAGTTTGATCAAAGAGTGACACCACAGTGTTTTATTTGGGCAGATTTACTACAGATTTCACTCTATCTGGTCCTTAACTTAGTTTTGGCAATACAAGATGAGTCACTCCATGCTCCTCTGTTGAGAGAAGGAACCCATCAGATCTATTATTCATTTTATTTATCATGTGTTCAAGAGCTGTATTACTATTATTTTTATTACCTGATGAACCTAGTGATTGAAAACTTCAGAGAAATATTGAATGTCTTATCAGAAAATGTGAATGTTTTAGGTATGTATATGCAAATGACCAATTCTCTAATTAATTTCATTTTAAATGGTGGATGTATCATTTTAGAATGTATTTATTTCTGTGACATTAGATAACAATCAAAGCACTGCCTCAAAATTAGTTTTTTTTTTCTTTGAAAATATTACACCACCTGCCAGGCAAAAGTGTATTTGTATAAGGGTCAAATATTAAAAGTAGCTTAAGTTCACTGGATGACACCGGATGACTCCAGAGGTTGCACAACACCTTCATGTGCTCATATTTCTACTGTTCAAAAGATACTATGCAGCTGTATGTTTGGATGGACTTCCAAGTCTCTCAAATTTCTTGATACCTATTTGTAATGTTTTCTTGTGCCTTGAAATACTTTGACTACTACTCAGCACACATGCCTTACTGATACACCACCAAATACTGTTTTGTCAGTAGGTTGAAAACTTTTCACTGTCAAAGCAGTTTTTTTTTTTTTTTTTTTTTTTAGCTCTTGAAAGTGTATCTGTACTGTTCTACAAACTTGCACTCTGTCTGCTGACAAATTCTGCTGAAATTTTAGTACATTTTGTAAAACCAGATTTGAGTGAGTAGTGAGTGTGTGAAGACTGATTGGGAGTGACTTAATTTTAAAGAGAGGTGTGTGACAGTTTGAAATACTTTCTTGCGAGCAAGTCATTGAATTATACTGTGTTTGGGAGACTTGTGATTTTTACAATAAGGGATTTTCTTTGTCATAATGCATTTAGTATTAATGTCTGGTAAATAAGATATTTTATACATATGCATTCAAATTGATCATTTTGACCAGTTGGATGCTTATTTATTTAAAGATGAAGACAAGATATTGTTGATACTGAAAAGCAAAAATCTACTTTTTTTTATTGATGTTAAATAAATGTAATTCTCCTCATGCCTACCAATGTGTGATGCATATCTGTGTTTAGATATGAAAATCTGTAACCACCTGGAGAGTAAACCCAGAAAAAGTCTCATTGATATAGCTTTATTCTCTTGTACATTATATATATCATACTAAAATAAACACAAGTTAAAAAAATGAACAAAGAAACTGTACAAAAAAATGTATATATACTACATCTTAATTACAGAACAGTCTACTGTCCAAAAAAGGCACTAAATTCTGAAATGGGCAATACAGTAATTTTGAACATAACTAGATTGGAGATTGATACAACAGCATTCAGTCCTCTTTTTCGGAGCTATATTGGGATGAAGTGGATGGTGTTTCACTGGGGACACAGAAGGACATGTAGACATGTTGACCCTGACACACCACAAGAGGACACCCCTTCAGAGTAAGCACCACCAATAGAGTATGCACAACATCGGGTGGGGAAAGCCTGTTTTCAGGTTTCAGTCTGTTTTTCAGGTTAATCTGTTTCCAGTTTTCTCCTGGAAAAGCACAGAATCTTTACTTCTGAGCACCTGAGGGTTCTTTCTTCCATCACATAAATATTTCTGTCAAGCTTGAACTCTCACATAAAATACTGCTGGATTAAAACTTGTACTAATTGGGCCATGGCATCTCTCAAACACAAGGCATTTCATTTAAAAGTGTTATACTGAGAGAATAATCTCTAAATGCACTCCATAGTCTTTTCCTTCCACACAACTTATTTCACAATTTCTAACATACAGTATTCTTTGTATGGGGAGAGAATGTCACACCAAACTCCATGAAAAAAATCATATCAGTAGAAAATAGCATTTTATCAACATACACTCTGTGGCAAGGGAGTAGTGTGAATCATTTCTTTAAAAGAATAGTTCACCTTTTGGTTTTTTGTTTCAGTGATCAAATCTACAGTGAATTAGGCTGTTGGTTCCATTTTGCCATTTTCATAAGTTCTTGTCAAACAATTCCTGATATACACATTTCACCATACTGTGAAATCCAAACACAATTTCATTGTTTCTAGTGACTTACATAAACCTAACCATACATCAGTAACTAGTAAGAATTAATGTCATTATACTTGTCATTACAAATCCAACTATTTCTCCAAACCATATTTTGTTAATTATGCCTTGTGTTTGCAAAAAGGAATATCAAAATGCTAGATTTCACTATGAAGTTTGGTGTGACATTTTTAAGAGTGAACAGCACATACTGGGGCTTTGATTTAATATGATATGGTGTTGGAAGCAGCTGTACTGAAATGTTTTTTAACACCAGCCCCTTTATTGTATATTAAAGTTTGTCTTTTCAAAGGAAGGCCTGGGGGGAGGGAAGGTTACATTTCAAGCTTAATCAATAGGGATACTTAATTTTCATAAGGTGCATAATTTTTGTCTTTCACAAAATAGCTTACTAGCTCAGACACAAACGGGGAGACTGTTGTTCAGTCAAATAAAGGATGACTCAAAAAAAAAAAAGAAGTTTAAGTGATAATAGAAAAATAAGTCAGAAGAACTTAAAAAGCATGATTAACAATAAAAGCATGTTTCATTTCAAAACATATGTCATTCTTTTTTTGTACATTACCATAAAAAATGAGTATAAATACATATTGTTTTTATCTTTAAACCCTTTCTTTTTGAAACACAGGTCCCAGTACTGAGTCACTGTATCACGGCTTCGTACACCCAGAAGCAGTAGAATTAAATAGAGCTTTACTAGACTAGAGCCCAGGGCTGGAAGCTATTCTACTGTCAGGATCCAGATAGCAGACTGTTTGATACGTCACCAGTGTCTATGTCTGACCATAAAAATATGAGGAATAGCATTAGGTTTCTTTCTCAGAGTTCCTGGTTGACTGCTTTGTTTAATCCTGCTTGGTAGAATATTTTCCAAGTTCTCCAAAACCATCACAAAGGCAGGGGTTCCTTTACAGAAACTGTTTGACATTTAGGGAGATATGTTTACTTGCCAAAATTTTGTCAAAAAGATCAATACCACTTACGGTTGTAGGCTAAATGTGAAGCTAAAGCCAGTACTGTTAGCTTAGTATAGCACAAAAATTGGAAGCAGGGGAAACGAACCGTATAAAAAAACTGAACTGTACAAACAACAATTTATGGTTTTTCAGGGGTTATATGCTTTAAACTAAATGTGAACCATGCGACAGCTTAGTTTAGCAGAAAAACTGGAAGTAGGAGGAAACACCTGGCCTGCTTCTGTCCCATGGTGAAAATATCTGCTCACTAGCAGGAATGGTCAAAAGTTCACTAATTAACACGATAAAGTAGTATAAAAACGGGCAGGAAGTTACTGTGTCTGGCCAATAAAATGTTTTTAGCGTGTAACCAACCATAAAACCACAACTTGTCATTTTTACATTTCATTTTTGTACAGCTTTAATAAAACAAAACACTAAATGAGCTTTAGAGGTGCTAGCTGGTAGGGTTTTACCTTTGGACGCCATCAGGCCCTTTTTACAGTCTTTGTGCTAAGCTAAGCTAATGGTCTCCTAGTCTTAGCTTAGCATACAGAAATGAGAGTGGCATCAATCTTATTGCCTAGCTCATGGCAAAAAAGTCAGTAATCATATTTCCCAAAATACTCAAACTATTTTATCCTCTTCACCCTAAGGTAAAATTTGAGGGTATCTGTCTTCAACTGACAAAGCGCTAATACTTAATTACTGACCCCCAAAAACACTGATATACTTTTAAAGAACACATTGTTTTATCTCTGCTTATGACATTACAATGACCTTCAGTCAAAGATGGTTTTGGAAAATTTCCACCCAGGGCAAAAAAGAACAAAAAACACAAAATAAAATAGTGGATAATGATTTCCTATATAACACTCCAAGTGTCTTTGAGTCTGATTCCCTTCAAAGTGGTGCTTTGACCATTGAGGCTTTACAGATGTAATAAAAACAAACAAAACACCCCAGAAATTTCTCTGTTATACTCTAAACCATTTCCAGTGTGAATTTAGTCTAATTTGATACCACTGATATTAAAAAGTCTTCTGAAAGCACATTCTTTAGGCTATTATAAAGAGGCAGCGTCACAGAACAAGTAGTAAATAGCTTAAGGGTATTTTATCATTATATCTGGCTGCTAATACCTATCTTTACTGACATAGGCCTGCTGTAGTGTCAGGCCCACATACGAAGCCACACTGGCTCGAGAAGCTTCACTGAATGTGAGAAAACGACTACATATACCAAAGGAGTTAGTAGAAATCACTTTGGATGAATGTGAACGCCGTTTTCAGATCAGCCTTAGCTTAGCCTCTTAGCTTTTTGCTCCGAGCATCTTTTCCTTTGGCATTGATGACATTTAAAACAAAGCACAATTCCCCTTATTAGATAGCTTAAGTTTGCTTGATTATCACATTGACCCTAAATTGATTCTCATAGCCTCGAGTACTTAACAATAGTGTCACTGGGAAGCTAAATACCAAGGCAAAATGATTGTATATCCAGTCGCCAGTTGGACTAAAAACATAAAGGGAAATGCATGTGTCAGAAGTAAAATTACTACTGCTGTTGGATATAAACCTTTACATTAATTCTGGTACTTATTAATGCATACTAAAAAGTTTATTGTTGTTCCTTGTAAGGAAATAAACCTGCTGTATACGGCACAAAGTAAAGGTCTGGCTGTCTGTATGAAATTAAGGCTACTTTTTCAAGGTTTTCATCCAACAGCAGCTCTACTGTAGGAAAACAAAAGGCCATTCCACAGAGGAATGTTAACTATAGAGGGTGAAGACAGTGACTGGACAGTTCTGTCTGCCGATATGATCCTTTCTGACAGCCTCAGTGCCAGAGAAGGAGAGAAAGAAATTCTCTCCGTCCATTTTTCCCAAGATGGCTGGAGACTGCTCTTTCGATGAATTGCACAATGACAAGGGTGAATTCTGAGGGGTAGTTAGGTAGGTATGTACCACACCATGAGGTGAGTGTGACTGAGAACCATAAGAACCATATATATATATATATTATATATACAGTACACGTTATTTTTCTGAGGTTGACGTTGAGGTGAGATAGACTGAGGATCGGCTCAGACAACCA
The DNA here is from genome assembly GCF_001640805.2 of Lates calcarifer. Taxonomy (NCBI): domain Eukaryota; kingdom Metazoa; phylum Chordata; class Actinopteri; family Centropomidae; genus Lates; species Lates calcarifer. The sequence goes on from NC_066839.1 coordinate 19,113,881, forward strand.
GGCTGGAGAGGGAAGGAGAGGGGGAGTGAGGAAGAAGAGAGGAAAGAGAAGAGGTATCCTGTGAGGAGAAAGTGTATTGACGGAAGAGAGGGGAGTTCCTGGGAGGCGCAATCCCAGACGAGAGCCACCGTTTTGGGGGTTAAAGGCTTGGATTGCCCCCCTTTTCTTCTTTCCGTGGAACATTTTCACAGAGATTAGAGGACATACAGTGACCCATTTCCGCAAGCTGTGTCAATATATTGGGAAGGGTGGGGTGGGGGTGGTGGGTAATTACTGTTTACACGGACTTTGTGGGAGGAGGGAAGCCGAGAGAGAGGGAACAGTTGGCAGGGGGCCTAGCTGAGGGACAGATTCAGAAGGTTTACTAAGAAGCATTATTTTAGTCTCTTTTTTTAGCCCCTCCCCATCGTTTCCCACCTTTTCTTCTTCCCTTTCTCGTCTTGACTCTGTCATTTCTCTCGGCTGCTTCCTCCATCCCAGTTCCTGTGCAGTTCATTCGTCCTCCAGGGACTCCGTCTTGATGTCATTGGGGACCCCTCCGGTTCTGGACAGGGCCAGGATGGTGTGGTTGACAGCAGCCATCTCTACAGCGAGAGAGATGGGGTCCTGGTGCTCGCTGTGCGCTGCGCTGTCATCCTGAAAACAGGGAGGACAAAAGCACAGCAGTGGTTCAGAACGAGTCCAGTTCCAACGTCATGTTGACCAACTGACTGTTCAATTGTCTAATCACAGCTTAGCAACCGTAACAAGGCACAGCAGGCCTGTAAAGCTTTGGATTTCTCTACATGTCGAAACAGTGTGGATGGGCTGTTGTAGGAAAGATACTCAGCATTTTAAAAAAGTTCAGAGGGTAGTGTCTTTTGTTAGCCTCTCTAAAACATAAATACAAGAGTACACAGTTAAGGAATGGATTCAAGTCTGTGTTTATCACCCTAATGTATTGTTAGCATGTCCCGCCAACTACCTTATTACTTACTATCATTACTGAGTAATGTATTACTTACAAGGCCACTGCAGTTTGTGGGGCTACAGGTTATGTTACAACACAGTAGTAGTATTTCTCACTCTGTGTGGGCTGGTCCTGGATGTTGTTTACACTCCTGTAACCCTAGCTAACCAAGACAGTTAGGTTTGCTAAACCGAGCAGTAAGTCCTAAAAGCCTTTTCTCCCGTAATGTTAGCAGTGAAAATATCCATAAGCTAAGTAGCCAAACAACGTTACATTAGCATGCAATAACAGCTTAATCTTAATACCTTAGCTGTCACACTTCAATGGGATAAGTTGCTCTACACTGCAGTACAAAGGGACATTTCTTAATTTGGTGGGTGGGGACTGACTTATTGCAAGTGTCTGTACAGCTTTAGCTTCAATCTTTTAGCGCTATAGCATTTTTAACATTAGCTTAATTAGCTAGCTGATACAACTGGCTAGCTTTCGTCCATCTCTGTCCAAAAATCAAGGACCATGTATTTACAGGAGGATAAAATAACATTCTCCTGCAATGCACTGTAAATCAGTCGTATGTTATCTGCTGCAGAGTTTAAATTGTGAGAGGAAATTAATTTGGATATTAAAAAGCAAAATAAAAAAAATGTTCATGCTGAGAGAGCCAGAAAATGGGTGAGGAGTGAAATCAAGGATCAAATCAACTTTTAAGTGAAGTGACATCTGATTACTGTACAGTGAAAGCTATTTAAAGACATGCAATCAGAGTATTATTGTGGTGAAGGGACCTTTTTAACCTCTGTCTGATTTGACTGTGAGTTTCCCTTGGTCTCATTTTGGACTGTACTGGAGAGCAGTGCTCCCTGCAACCACAGACATGAAGATATTCAGCAATATAACTGATGAAATGCTGCTCCCAACACAGACATATACAACCTGTGACAAGCAGTCATGAGTAGACAGGACCTCACTTTGAAGGGTGTCTGGTTGAGGGTAATGTTTTTCCTCCAAATTATCACAATGCAGCTTTCTAGCAAACAGACTTTGGCATGTTTCTGTGTGGGGGGTACCTGTGTTGGTGAGGTGGGCTCCAGTCGGTAAAGGCCAAATGGTCGGCTGAGAGGTCTCTTGTCAAAATAGGGCAGGTCACAGGCCTGGAGATGTTTCAACAAACAGGATTACTCAGCTAGGTAGCATTTGGAAGTGTGGATTCAAGTTTAGTTTAGGGAATACCTCAAAATATACAGAACTACGTCTCCTCTTTCTTTGGTTCATACTGCTGGTTGACAGATTAAATGTACCCTGTGTTCATCACTCATTAGCTGCACTAGTTAACCTTAACTGGCTTTTTTCCCTCTTACTTCCAGCAGTCTTTACTTGTCCAGGTTTGCATGTTGTGTAATCAAAAGTAAAGCTACAGGGCTTAAACTGAAACACAATCTTCATCTGTAGGTCTCTATAATAATACAGAGCATTGCTTCTTTCCATTGCTCTGGCTTAGTTTCCATTGGCTACAGGGAAAAAAAAGTGAAGAGAGTGAGCTTTTGTTAATTAATGTGCCTTGAGCAACAGTTCTGAACAACAGTTCCTCACAAAAATAAAGAACTTTATGTGCTTTCTACATTTGGGGAAGGATATATCCAGAGTTCATCTGAAAGAAAGCAGCAGTTCAAAATGTTCTTTGTCTTTTTGTGTGAATTTGTGAACAGTTTTGTGCCAGTGAGGCCACAAGATTCGACTCCAAACAAACACCACAAGCCGCTGATTTCAATAAACACAACTGGGACCAAAGAGTGGGAAAAGTCATCAGTAAAGTCAACTGATGTATTGTTTAGCTGGAATGAAAGACGTGTTAAATGCATGGTCACATTTGACTGATGTCTGGAATACTGAGTGTTGTCCAAGAACCAAGAGCCTTTCACCAAGGGACACATGTGAATGGCTGGCAAGATACTAATCCATAAAAATATAGTCAAAGAAATATAAATGAATAAATAAACACTAAGACCTAGTACAGTACAAAATGAAAACATAAAGCTGGAACACATGGAGAAGTGACCTCCTCCTCTCTCCTCAGACCAGTGGTTTATGGTACTGTCTGGAACATAAATCAGATTTTATGTGTCTTTCAGGATCCTTAATAACTCTCTACCTGCTCTGAGAAGTCATTCCCATCAATGTCATCGCTGTTGGAGTGTCCTCCAGGACTCTGGACGTCTATCCCATGACTCTCCAGGATTGTGGCTTCTTGGAGGAAGAGGATGGATCGTTAGATTTACGATGAATCACCCATATTATTACAAACTGTACTGATTCCAAGCAAGGGGCACTTGTTCCCTGTGGGTACTTCTGTAGTTGCCAAGGGGAAAATTGATCAAACTGACACTGACAGTTCAACTGTATGACAGAAAATGACATCTCATTTACAGAATTAGCTGTGAAAAATAACACCAATTTTAAAATACATTAATATAAATACATGGCCGGTGGTGCAGATGAGGGGGTACTTGAGCTCAAATCTGACATGGCTGTGGGGGAACGTCAGACAAAACCGTCTGGGAGCCACTGCTGTAGAGGGTTACAAATGACCACACATTAGTATAGATTTTGGTCGAGAGATATTGAATGTCATAAGTGGCTTGTTGTTCTACTCTACAAATCTAATTGGCATCTGGGTTAATGCAAGCAGCGAGAGGAATTTTTTTTTTTTAATTCACAGCAGTCACGGGGACACTTTACCAGAGGTCATTACAGACATCAACAATCATTAACCTAATTATAGTGATGGTATGAATTCATGGTGGGCCAGTCACTGCATGAGAAGAATGTTAGAAATCCTGTTATTAAATATGAAGTAGTCATGTTAACACAAAGGATCCAATCAGAAGTCATATTTGTGGTCCCTCCCCAAAGCCACATTACCAATGTTAGCCCGTCTCTTGATCTCTTTGCGACGATTGGCAAACCAGTTGTAAACTTTCAGGGAGGTGACCCTCTCCAGATCAGACAGCTTCTTCCCTGAAACAAATCATATGAGGATCTCATCACTCAGAGCATCCTGTGTCACTTACTCTCTCACTTCACTGTCACAACGATGGCCGATGTTTCTTTGTTGTCTACCCTCAAGCTGTGAATTGTACTTTTACAAACACAGTTATCTTACAAACGCTGGTGGTTAAAGAACTGCTGAGAGGAAATAACTTGATTCCACTGCATGAGGAGCAAATCATACAACAGATGTGACACAGATGTTTGGTCTGTAAAATTCAGCTCAAGTCCAAAAGACTTCAGAGCCAAAACTCTGCCACAGCCACTGGGGTCTTCAGCAGAGTGAGAAATGAAGAACTGCTGCGTCTTTGTTTTCACTGAAACCTGGCTACACAGCAACATCCTGGACACAGGCATCGAACTGGACAGGCTAACTCACTACTGAAAAGACTGGGCATCATCACTGTCTGGTGGGACTGGCGGCAGTGGACTGTCCCTGGCGACTTCAATTTAAAGACAGTTTTGACAAAACTGCACCAACATGCCAAGTTAGCTACATGAGGAGAAAATACAATAGGTGTCTTTTACACCTAAGTTGTTGCTGCTAATATTAGAGTGCTCGCTCTTACCTTTAAGACTGTGTGGTGTTTGTATGTCTATTCCCTGTGTGTATGCCAAACATATGAGTGGAAATGACAATCACGATTGCACACCAAATGTATACCAAATTACAATGTGATACACATTTCTGGTGTGTGTGATGTACCTGGTTTCTGAATAACAGCATTGCAGGCATTTGCAATCTCCTCCCGTTTGGCCTCATCTGGGTACTGGTTGTCGTTGAAGTAGCTATAAATAGCAGAAGAGCCACACTGATTAAATTAATTTCACAACACAAGGACGATGTCAACAAACCGGAGTTACTGCTGTTTGTTAAGAGTCATGGGTTTTGTTTCTTCGTAGTCCAGCCGTTTTCTGGGACAGGCTGCAATGTTTCCTCAATTCCACGTGGAAATAAGGGAGAAGTTATGAAACAAGCTCCCATTTATCATTTTTAATCTGCTTTTCCTCCTCCTCCTCCGCCTTCGCCCGGCTCACCTCTCCATCACAGCCAGGCACTCTTTCCTCCAAGTGAAGCGACTTCCCCGACGCAGCCGGAAGGTACCGGGGGCAGTGGTGAGGGGGGGCGGGGTTTGCCTCCACTCCATCTCCTCCAGAGGCAACGGAGCTGGCCGCATGTTGAGGGTGGCACCTGGGGAGGGGGTGGAGCAGCAGAATCACTGGTTAAGTTACAAAGGAAGACGCTATATCTGTCAGGAAGAGTCGAGCCTCACTCATTCTCAGGAAGACACGGTTAGCAGCTGTGTTTGTGGTTTGGAAGCTGAAAACTGTGCCTGAAAAAGTCCAAAAAAATGTCGTAAGAATGAAAATGTGTGTACAAGCTGTTTTTACAGATAAACTGAGCCCAGCGCACAATAGCCAGAAAGCCCATCCCTCATGAAAATGTATGTGAGAATGCACGTCGCCTTATGCAAATCTCACAATATACTCTGATTATAAACTGAATAGTGCTGACAAAGACTGTGCTGCCTCTTCTCAAATCATGACCACAGCAGAAAGGAAAACCACACAAAAGGTTTGATTTGCACTCAAAGTCCTAAAACACGGCAACATAACATCTAAAAGCTGGGATATATTATGGGGTCTGCAGCTCACCCGCGCTGTCAAAACCTCATCTGACACCAGTGTTGTCAACGAGGCCTAACTGGGTCAACCTGCAACAGTCCAGGTTACCAGAACGGCATGAATGGGGCATCACTTTTCTCTGCAGCAGTGACAGAGGCGTGTGTATGTGGGGCTGGGCTGGGCTGGGCTGAGCTGAGCTGAGCTGAGCTGAGCTGAGCTGAGCTGAGCTGAGCTGGGCCAGGCTCGGTCTGGCCATAAATAGCATAGAGCAGTTTCCAGTGCTGACGCTGTTGGCAGGGCTCCACCGAGGAACATGCCGCAGAGGACAAGGCGTGGGATGTCTGCTGCCTGGCTATAGGTTGATACAGCATGTCCACGTGTATTCACACACACACACACACACACACTAGCTTATGCACAGTCAGGATCCAGAGCCAGCAGGAGGCCTGTTGTTGTTGCCGTTAACCATTTACAGTGAAGTGTGTGCAAGACACCAGAATGTCATCTTTTGACTGTGAGTCTCTCTCTATAGCAGCAAACTAAAACTACTTAACCAATATATAACTAAGGCTCTTTTTGGTTACCCATGTAAACTCTGATTTCTCTTGAAAACAGTTTTAAGCAGCGAGGATTATGACATAATCAAGGTTTCAGAAGACTTGAAACTTCAACTTAGTCAGACTTAAGTCACTAAAATGAAAAATTGAGACTTGACTCTCTACCTGGTTTAGGACTTAAAAAGTCTACTATCAAGTTCTGGTCAAGAGTCAAATCCTGAAACAATGAAAAAAATATATATATATAAAACCTGCTATGTATACTCAATAATCATATATCACTGAAATTTATGTCAACATAATCCACAAAGCTTAATCCCAAACTACATCACAGAACTGACCTTCAGTCTTTGACATGGAATCCAAAGCTCTTCCTCACATTAGTTCAGGTGACATGTTCAGATGTTGTGTCATTTTTACCTTCAGCATTTAGGCCTCAACTTGAATCTTAACGTGCAATATTCTTATGAAGACATGAGACTTACCCTCAACCCCTCATGAATAACTAAGAACTATTGGTTATGTGTTAAGACACAGTCAGTATCAAATGAAATTCATCATTAAAAATTCATTTTAAGACCTCTCAATAATTAGAGTCATTTATATATATTCATGGGTGAATTTCATGCTTCAGACCTGGCTCATTAAGACAGCAGAGTGGGTAAAAGAGCCAGGGACATTCATGGCTCATGGCTGGTGGATCATCTCCAAGAAGCTGCGACGGTGCCAGAACGTGACGCGGGTGTAGGTTATGGACATTGGCTTGCAGAGCAAAGATTTGGTGAGCAGGTATTTGAAGAACGGAGGTACATGATTTTGTTGATTTTGCACAGCGCCATCATCAGGATCGGCAGGTGGACAAGGGATTGCAAATGGGTTGAGCTATCATCATCAATGCTTCGTACAATAATTTTTATTTAGATCACCACACCTCTATACCTCAATATCATGACTTTATCATCAGCAGAAATATGTTGCACAGGAAGGCACTAGACAACTTGGTTATTAGGAACGACTGTTTGACTCACCTTGAATGAATTGAGACTCAACTTGGACTTGACCCTAAATGACTGTATGTATGGCAACTGCAGTTTATGGCTGCAGGGCTTTTAATTGTTGGACTATTACAGCCACTTGTTTATACAACTAAAGCAGATTTGTTTTTCAGAGTGCTGCTATCTTGGTACAATACTTTCCCTCAAATCCTCTGGTTGAAATTGCACATAAATGTTATTTCTTATGCCACAATAACAAGTCAGGTCGTATAAACTGCTGCTTCCTTTGTTCCCACCGGCCTCCAATTTGTTTCACAAGCAAAGATGCTTTTGCTAATGTAGACGATATTACACGGTACTGAGCCATCTTATACTGTATATCACATCCCACTGCACCACATATACCACAAGACGCTAACTACTTCTACTTACCTCATTAAGAGTCTAACAGGAAACTGCAGGAAGCAGAGTGTTTTCCCACCACGCTTCCTTTCTTTGGAGCTGCTTCCCTGCTGCGATTAGTCAAGCAAACTCTACTGCTCTCTTTACATTCAGGCTTCAAACTCATCAGCTTTTCTTCATTTGCTCAACTGGAACTTTGCACGAGCATTCAGACTGACTAAATGAAACACCTTTCTTTAACGACCTTGATGATGTCACTGACAATGCTGCCGCTGATTGGCCACGCAAGATTCAGACATTCATATTATGTTCACTCAGTGTTTCATTTTGTAGCTTCCTTTCGGCACCTGCTGCATACCTCACCATCCTGGAGGGGTGGGGATCCCTCTCTGATGCCCTTCCAAATTTTGCTTCCATTTTTAACCACATACCTTGTGACCAAACACACACACTGAGTCAAGAGCAAGCAGCGAGGCAGGGGATGGATGTACCTGGTGTGGTTTTCTCCAGCGTGTACCAACGGTAGAAGGCTCTCTTCTTCTGCTCGCTCAAGTCGGAGCCATGCTGCAGCAGCCAATGGGAGATCCTGCTCTGGCTGATGCCTGGAAAGCAGCCAGACATCGAATTACAACAGTGTGTTTTACATCAAACCCCCAGCACAATTTGTAGACAACCCTTAGAAGAAGTCAAGAAAGACAGAGTGGAATACTAGAGGGGAAAAGTGTTTTCTCTCTCCTTAACTCAGACTTTATCTCTTCTCCAATCATTCATCTCTAACACAACCTGTAGCCACAGAAGTACTAAACTCAAAATTAGAGTTTGACTGATATGGGTTAGTACAAACCACCTGACCATAGGAAACATTTGTTAGCATGTTTTACAGACACTTAGTATGTGGAAAAGACTTCTGTAGTATTGTCAGTTGATGAATATCATTGAGATTTGTGAAGGGGTTTGTGCCATCAGGTACAGGTGGCAAAAATCAATGATCCAATTTTACAGACTAATGGCTCACACACTGAGAATAGGTTGAAAGGACCCTCCAGTTGCAATAAGGATCTGTTTATTCTGTGTGCTAAAGGTGACACAGTGAAAAGAAAGTGAACGTTTCAGTCAAATGATGATCGCCAGCACAACACAACTCATTTATCAGCACAATTACATACAAGTCTAACAGGTCCAGGATTACATGGGTCAATGCAAAATGTTCCAAATCAAATGAGTTGCCAGTTTTGTCTGAATATTCAACTTGTCTTCTGAATTATAATTTGTCATGTATTTGTGGTCCCTGATTCTTCTTATCAAATATATATTTTTGATTTTTAAATAATCAGATTATTACTGATGTTTTTTCTTTAATGCATGTCACCTTCAATTAAGAGGAATTTATGATTCACAGCCTTGACCAAGTTACAGTACAGTCCAGAATCTCATACTAAAACTCCTTCAACAGGTTATATCTAGAATCGTCATGTGTCAATACCTTTGCACATCCTTGTGTGATGTTAAATATCAGAGGTTCACACAGAGAAATAAAAAGAGTGCGTCTTGGTCACGAGTCGTTTAACAATAAGCATTGAACCAGAGAACACTGGAACAGCAAAGAGAGACGAGTCGCGCTTCTCTGCCCTTCATTTCTATCACCCTTCTCTTTTACCTCTGCGGTTAGTTTTGTTGTGAGGTCATGCTGAGCCATGACTCAGTTTGCAGAGGTTTACAGCCTGTCGTGATGTTATCCTGCTTTGCTCTGTATACAACAATGCAGTTTAAAAAAAGTGAAGTGATACGTTGAGTGATAAAATAAGATCCAACTTGGAGGCTTCTGAAATGCTGATATGAATCATCCATGTTTAGGTGGAACCATAACAAATGACAATGAGCCAGAAATCCACAAAGAAACTGGATAATTAGACTTGACCCATGAGTCAGGGGTGACGGAAATTGCTTGACATACAAATGTGAATTTAAATCAAAAAGGAGGACATTCGATTAACACATGTACATGACAAAATGACAAAAACACCTAAAATCAACAACACTGTTCCAGAGTGTGACAGTGTGTCTGCTACTAACCGGTAACTTGTGCCACGACTGCCTGAGAGATCCTCCTGTTCCCCAGGAACGCTTTGATCTCCTCCTTCACCATACTGCTGTCCCTCCTGCAAACACACACAGCAAGAATGAGAACAAAGCAATACCATTTAATATTCTGTCAGCAGATAAATCCTGGGCAGAATATATAGAAGCTCTGTTTTATTTAATAGGGGGCAAACATACAGAGAACCACCAATGTGCTATACATTTAGTAAGGTGTACTAACACCTAAGTGACAGACTGATATCAAAGACTTTCAGCTTTTATGCTCACTGTTTAAGATGGATTTACACATGTTCATTTCCAGTGCAGGATGCCATATCATCATTCACCCAGCATTAACGACACACACTGGCATGTTGTACTGCTTTGCTGTGGACGCTGTGCTCCTTTACATCAGACTTAGATGAGTCGCTTTGTACATTACAATGACTGTTGCCTTTGTTTCATGTCAGATAATCAAGTCTGTGTTTTTGTATTGTGCCTATTTATGGGAAAACTATCAAACCAAGGCTCCATTTTAATCTGCGCTGCATTTTGACAGCATTTATCAATGTATTGTTCTTTGTTTTTATGGCTCCCGCATAATCAACGTTTGCGTTTCAGAGGAGCACAAAGGCAACGGCTCTGTGAATCAAAATAAACTGAACCACAATCAAGTAATCTATATTTTCTAAAACGTATTTGGAGGACATGTTTCCACTATCTCAGTCCTCGGCCAGGGAAAAAAATAAAACATGCAGAGACTTGCAGGAGTGGAGGGTGGTGAGTGAACATGTGCAGTCACACAGTGTACCCACCCTGCTTTTTGGCTTCGAGCCCAATCCCCTCCCCTATACATACACAATAAGACACACATACATACATACACACGCACCAACAAGCTTATGACTGTCGTGGCTTAATTCCTCATCCTGGTAGATTGTGAACACCTGTCTTATCCTGACTTATCCATACTAATAGTGTATACTTTTTTTATTTTTTTAAAGCACAGGAAGGCATTTCCAGGGGGCGCCTACACCACCCAACTTTAACAGCACTGCTGCTCAAACCATACAATCACAGCATCCTTTGAACCAGTCAGTATCCCAGACTCACACAGTAGAAAATGGAGAGCGCATCAAAGTCCTAAGAGCTCTGTTAGCATATTTCTGAAATGAAAATGCGTCACGACTCTTGACATCCAGCATCAATATCCTCCACACCAGCCTCTTGCGGCGCAGCTAAAATTAGAGCTCAAAAAACGCTGCTTGTATCGACACCAGCGAATCAATGTAGCACAAGCTGCTGTACAAGACTGAGGAGGAGTGGGAAGTGAAGGAGGGAGAGAGGGCGGGGGTGGGGGGGTGGGGGTGGATGCCAGCTCAAAAGGCCGAACCCCTGCGGAGAACTGAAATGTGCACTTAAAAGTGAGAAAAATCAGAAGGGCACCGTGGGATTGTTGACAAGCTGAAACCTTGTGTCACGCCCCCGCAGCCCCCGCTGAGCGAGACGCTGGAGAGTCCTACAGGCGGAGAAGGACGAGGGCTTTTGAACGCTACTTAACTTCTTGGGCTGTCTAAAGAGGACATGTAATTTAATGCAGAGGCAGCGTGAATGAGCAATGGGACAGCTAGTGCAGTGCTGAGGATAGAGCCTGAGCTCCAAATGCCTATTCTTATTCTGACTGGGCAGCTGGAAGGCAGCAGGAGCCCACAGCGGTAGGAGGAGCGGACTAATGTGTTAAGTGCTAAGAAGTAGAGAGGAGGTGGTTAACATGTGCACTGTGATAGATTATGAACACCAAAGCTGTCAAAGTATTGGGCCTAAGTAACCGCTGACATGATTTCAATCACCAGTTGTTACAGTAAATGTCACTGGATGTGACTGTACATGATTCTGTGTCATGTTTCCAGAGATGCACAATTTCTTCCTTCTTCATAGGAAATGTCATCCTGAACCCTGAAGGCTTGTCCGATACGTCCCACAGAATACTTCCTTTTTTCTGCAATAACATCTTTGTTGATTGTACACATAATCTCTACAAGAACACTTCTATGGCTGCCTGTTATTTTGATTCTCCATTACAGGATGTACGTGCTGTTCAAGACAAATGTACTAATCATAACTGTCACGCGGTGCTGCTGCTGTGCTCAAGCAACGGAATCTCAGCCTGCTCTCTCTAGAAGAGCACTTCACCTTTTCTGTCTCTTTTTTATTTGTTCCACTGTTCTTCTTTACTTGTCATTTATCTTTCAAAAAATGAACAACAAATGCTGTTCAATAACTGTTAATAAACTCCCAAGTGAACTGCAATAAAGGCTCGATCCTGCCTCTGCATCAAATAGAGCTAAAGCAATTAGTTGATTAGTCAATGAGCAGAAAGCTGCTTTTCTTTGCCTTAACTGTTATAATAATTGTGAATATCTTTGGGGTTTGACTTGCTGGTTTGATAACAGAAGATGTGAAGATGTCACCTTAGGCTTCAGGAAACTGTGATGTGAATCTTTCACCATTCTCTGTAATTTCATAGACCAAACAATTCATTCAATGAATCCACTGAGAAATTAATCTGCAACTGTACTGATAATGACAACAAGTTTACACCTCTAGAGCCAAGGCACTGTGCTGCCCAATGCTCTTGTAGTTATCTGGGGGGGGGGTTCTCTGTAGCTCCGCCTCCTCAAAAATATAACTAAACATCAGGAAGTGCTTGTTGGTAATGAAGACGAGGGGCTAGTTAGCTGAGGGAGATTTGTACAACACCTGGACAAAATTTGACTTTTGTCACCTGCCAATGCAAACCTTCTCATTACTGAAGCCCCACGTAGATAATCATAAATGATAATCATAAACACTTCCAGATAACGTAGGATATAACCAATCAAGACCAGTCAAGCCAGATTTTGTATCTACAGTTTAACCACTTCAACACCTCAAAGCAGAATGACATCTTAAAGGTATCCTCCTCCCTGAGGTACCACTTCCAGCTGCATTTGTCTCAATGTAACCAAACAAATAATGATCACGTGGAATGCACCAGTGATTACTTTGCTTCATTCTATCACCAAGCATAATAACAGATTGGACTAAAAGTTTTTCAGCACAACCAAAGCTTTCCTAAGAACAGCAAATGTAACAAAATCAAGGATGTCAGACTGTGATGGCAGAATCATTTACACTTTCAAATCCTGGTGAACATCATCTGTAGACACAGACATTCATTTTAGCAGGTAAACCAGCCTTGTACTTACTACTGTGTTGAGAGCTGTGTTGAGATGCTTTCCCTATTTAATGTTAAACTTTTTTTTATAATTGAAAGATTCAAAACAGCAACTAAATGGACTCTGTGGTAAGGACTCTGCAACTGCCATTTTTACGACCAAATATGAACTTTAAAACAGCTTTTAAGTAAGCACAGACAAAAAAAATCCTTCAAGGGCTCAGGAAAAAAGCAAAATCTCAACAACAATTCCATGACAAGTGGGAAAACTCCACTGGCTCACGATCACGGCTTCATGTTATATGATCATAAGCCCCAAAACTTACTGCATTTTATGGTGAGATCGTTCTCTAAACTTCCGTTTCCAAGGTCAAGAATGACCTCTGAATCTCACTTTTAAATATGTCTGCGTTCCAACAGCAGCTGCACACAATGGCGCTTCAGTGCAGTTTTTCCATTTGGCACTATTTAATTAAGCCAGACATAAACTGTGCTCTCTTGTCTCCTCGTTGTCGACATTACTGCCAATAAAGATGAATCCCTGACTTCACCCAAGTGGCCACAGCAACACTCAAACTATTGAAAATAAAAAAGAATCGTCTAGAAAAGACAGGTTAGAGACTTCAAGGTTGCACCTTCAGATCTTTCTTGTGCGTTTACACACAAGAACATTTTGTGAAGGGATCATTGGTACAGTAGAAATGATAACCACTCATTTATTCATTCACTCAGTGTTCATTTCATATTGTTTACTCATTTCAAACATGGTCTTGCTTGAGTGAATGGAGCCTTTCACACTAGCAGACAACTCATTTAAGCTATGAAACTACAACATGACCATAATCTCAGATAATGTGTAGCCTTGTATCTTCTGTGTTGTCCAGTTCTACAAGTGCCAAACTCAAGCTGTGGCTCAAAGTAAGAAGTTACAAACACTAAATTTTAGACTCACTTTGTCCTGACACTACTGACCTCATCAGTTCCTCCACCTTGTCATCGATGTCCAGATCTTCTTCTGTAGCTTCAAACCCAAAAGCGCGCGCCGCAGCAGCGCTGTTCACAGGATATCGTGGAGGGGATAGCTTCCCGTTGGGTGTAGCAGCTAAGCTATCACGCCCGTTCTGTGACAGCGCCACCAAGGAGACAGGGGATGGCAGGATAGCGGAGGGCGGTGGTGGCCCCGGTGGCGGGGAGGTGTCGTAGCTGTTGCTAGGAGACGGTGAGAGTCCCCCAGCGCTGCCGAACTGCGTCTGCGTGGCGGTGGAGATTTTGGAGGTCGTGGAGGAGGCGGCGGCCGCAGAGTGATCGCCAGCGCTTCCCTCGCCACTATTGATGGCGCTGTTGCTGCCGTTGCATGACACGGAAGAGGTGGTGGTTGCCGAGGCAGTGTTGTTATTGTTGAAAGATGTGGTAGTTGTGTTGGAGGCAGAGTTGTTGGTGCAGCTGTTTGCCCCGCCTACTCCGTAGGACGAGGAGGAGGAGGAGGAAGAAGAGGTGCGGCGGCCAAACTTGTCGCCGTGCTCCCGGTCCAGCCGGTCCAGAGTGTCAAGTGCATGCAGGATCTCCTGCTTGGTCATGCCAGTGCGACGCAGCCGCTGCAGCAGATCTATCTGCTCAATAGTGAAGCGCGGCTCCTCGCTGAACTCAGACATCCTGCTGCTGGATGAGAGACAAGACAGACAGGTTGTGAGACAGAGCAGGAATAAGAGGAGGAGAAAGGAAACAGGAAATGCAGGGGGGAAGTTAAGGAAAGGAAGTGGATGTTCAGGATCTATTGGGGAAACAGGAAAAGAAAGCGAGAGAGAGGAGAGGAGGAGCAAGGAGGAAAGTCAGGCAGAAATGAGATAGATGAAGGGACAGTGGCAAGGCAAGGAGGAAATGAGAGGATTAAGTGGGAAAGAGAGAAAAGGAACACAGTTGCAGATGGGGAGAAAATGAGAATGATGGGAAAGGAGAGGTGAGGCAGGGGAAGGTAGTGGAGGTGAGTTGGAGGAGTAAAGTAGAAAGAGACGGGTGGGAAAGGAGAAAAACTGCAAGAAGAAAATAAAGAGGCAGCAGATAAGAAAAGGAAGACAAGAGCGAGAGATAGAAGTGTGAAAGAAAAAGGGGAGGGAGGGGCAGGGCATAAAAAATCTGCTATTTTTGGGAACCAGCAGGGAACACACGCAGAGTGCCAGAGTCACCTTGACAGCTGATGCTATCTTAACATTCTGACTGCTGTTCTTTAAGAGCTACAATATATCCCCGGCTCTGCACACCACCCACACTGTATGTTTTTCATAAGCAATTTGCTGTGCTCAAAATCAATGCAACTGGAATCAGACTGCGGCAGATTTTCCATCTTCTGTGCCTGCCCGACCTATGCTGATATGATAAATGGTTTAAAAGGGGTCACCAGCATTCTTCTACAGCTGTGTTAGTCTAAACTGTGCAGAGGATGGAGGAAAAAAACTAAATGCCTCAAGAGTGCATGCAGTGTTTTAAGGTTATCATGAAGTAAAGTAATAGGACTGTGGAATATAAGTCTTTAGAGGTCTGTAACACCAGGCTTTAAAAGAAAAGGAACAATTGCTGGCATTTCAGAGAGGGTCATCACTGACATACATTACTACACCACAGGACAGCTTAGTAGCAAGTGTGAACATTAACTAGTCTCTTGAGTTGTCATTACCTATTCATAAGGAGCACTACAAAAGCTGTGATTCATTATCAAGCACAATTACACTGCAAAACCTGTCACATGCCAGAGAGAGGAGCCACATTGAACTGCAACTGTCAGACTGGTTACACGAGCCAGAATATCACTGCTTTCTTCATGCATGCAAATAAAGTGTTATACTGAGCAGTCACATTGTGTGCTGCAAACAAAGCCATGGGTGAGAAATCATTGCCTTACCAAGTTAACTATTCACTTTGGCTTAAGCTGGTTTAACTGGTTGAGACACGCTGAGCAGGGGTTAGCCCCTACAGAGGAGCAAAAAATTCAACCTATTATAAATGAATGCCCCACACGGGTGCACAGTAGGTCAGATAACACAGGCTGGACAGGTGTTTAACCAAGAGGTAGAGAGAGAGAGATAAAAAAAAAAAGTTTATGGCTGATTCTACTTCTTCAATTTAATTATAACGCAAGAGCAGCTGGAATGGGGCTCTCTTTGACACATGTTAAAGCAAACTTCCTTTGGTCCACAACTGACTTTATTTGAGTGCACCCAAGTTCAAGAACTCAGACAGCAATAAATCACAGTTTCAGCGCTGATTTGTTCATCATGCAAGCAAAAACAGACGAGGTTTTCTTACCCTTAACCACAGGCTGCATGTACCAGATATTCCCGCTGCAAACCAAACTCCCGTCTCTATATTGTCCCAGTTCTAAATTTGACCATTGTCCATAGGTAACTCTTTTCCCTCCATGTGTTTTTGTTTTGCTGACTATAGGGCCTGCAGTGAGAGCACAAATCTGTCGCTCGTGTCAGCGCTGCAGGCGAGCCACCAGTGATGCCAGCTTTCACGCCCTTTGCCCAAAAGCTAACGTTAGCAAATGTTTCTGTGGCAGACGGACAATGCCCAGTGTAACGTTAAATGAGCCAGCTTGCAACCCTCTAACCCTCTCATGATTTCAGTCTTCTTCGGTGCCGCTGCCGCTTGACTTTAAACTGACAACAGTCCGCTGGCATCACGGAGGACGTGCTAGCAACTTCACATATGCTATTTCTGTTGCATTGGGGTTGTGGAATAATTAGCATAACATGCTAGCCATGCCAACGCTGATACTAGCTGACGTTAGCCGCTGTCGCTGGCTAGCGAACGTTTGATATTAATAACATCACTTTCAGTGTTGTAGATAGCTAAGTACATGACTTACCTCGGTTCAAATCGTCCACTGAACCATTTAACTTTGCAACTTGAGCAAAGACCCGCTGTGTCTTTTACTGCAGCCGAACGGTACAGCAATTTGATCACAGTGCCCTGTCCGACCCTTTTCCAAGGATTTCTAATCAGAGGCGAATTATTTGCCTCTCTGCTTTGTCTGTCTGACAACAGCCATATTGACAACTAACACCTCCGAGTAGCTCTGAGGGAACTGTAGTTTTACTCCTACAAAGGCCTCTACCACGCGGCGGCGTTCTGTACACTAGAAACTACAAATCCCTGAAACGAGAGCGAGGGGGGAGCTGATGGCTCACTGATCTACAGTTGTCACAAAAGGCGATGCAGTTTTTAATGTGGCCACGGCGGCTGGCTGCTCCTCTTAACCCTTCTGCCACTGCTGGAGTGAACCGTGTGAGTGAGTGGTGTCTGGATCAGAGGCCACTTACACCTGCCCAACTACACCTACTGGCACGAGTAATAGATTACATGTGCAACTGCATTATAATGGTAAATCTGTTCAGAAATGTTATTACAGATTGAAAATAAAGTTGTTACCATTTAAAAACAAGGAAAAATGGATGTTCAGTGATTAACCTGAGCACGGGGATTAGGAGACTATCTAATTCAGCTGCCTTGGTGAAAACACACTCAGTATAACAATTACCCAGACTCTCCTAGATGTAATACACAGTATTATACGTGTGTATGAAGATTGTTAATGTAATACAGTGAAAAAAGAAAGCCATGGATTAAGAACTAGGCGTGGGGAACAACTGCCACAGGGCACCAGATCCTCACTTCACTCATTTTTGGAGATTAATAATCTGTTGGGTGTGGGTGTAAGCAGTCATCTCCAAAAGCAGACCCACCCACAATTTACAGATCTTGCAAATGTAGGCCTATTTACATATTTTTAGTCTTTAATGTTTCAGATGCGTTGGGCCGAGCTGTTTACTCAGCTGGTTTGGGAGGAAGAGGGTCAGCAATAGGAGAAATTAAAAGAGGTTTAATTCTGGAGGGAAAATGGATCCAGGTGGCTACAACTTAGCATGTGCATCAATTAGACATTTCAACTGAAAACCACAGCCCATTTAAGTTAACCATTAATATTTTTCTGCTGCGCTGTTTCTGCTTCACTTCAGCCCGCACCTGCTTTTCCTCTGCGGAGTGGCTGTGATTATATTCCTCATATCATTCTCTGTGCACGCCAGAAAAACAAGTTGGGTGACACTGTTGATAATCTCCTAATGCATAGTTTGATCCAGAGGTCATGCTGGGAAAATCAGTGCGGGGCAGAGTGAGTGCTCTGCTTTCCTTTTTTTTTTTCTTTTTTTTTTTTTTTACAAGACAGTCAGCCCTATTCTGCCACAGTGGAGGTGTTTAAGTAGTCAGATGCATTTTAAAACATTTGTATTGCACAGTAGAATATGATTAATATTAATGCTTTTAAAGCAAGAGTCTGTGACCTAACAGTAATGCATAATGCATTATGGACCCATAGTGCTCATATAAGGTGCTTATGATGCCATATTTACTGTCTGCTATATGAGACACACTATAGCTTTCAGTTATAATGGAGCATCATAGATTTTGTAAATGAGGTGTGAATGCTGCTATGCAGAATCTGTGCAACTTACTGCACAGTCTCGTTGTCATACTGCCCCCATGTGACAACTATGACCAAAAATAATTAATCGTTGAAGCCAGTGTAGGAAGAAAACAAGGTTAAAGTCCTGCTGAATTTATTTTAAAAGGACATTTGTATGAATTTGTCATGTTATTTATTCATGAACATGTGATGTAGCTAAATAGGTTTCTTCACTGCAATCAACTGAGTGTTTTCCATTTCTCCAAGTGCTAACTAGCTGTGCTTTCAAGTCTTTATTTAGAGAAACATCACTGTGGTAAATGAAAGTGTGTACTGTGTGATGTTTGTTTGATGGATAATCCTTTTCCACAAACAGGAAACCCTTTCTCTGACTGAATAAAGTAATTTATAATTCGTCCACCTGTTTCTGTGATTTCCCTGTCATCTGATTTGAGGATCTACCCATGAGGAAAGAAAAATAAAGTCATTTATTTTTGTCTGAGGAGAAAAATAACACATTTATAAATGTCAAGGTCTTGCTCTCAGCACTGGATGCTTTAAAATAAAATTAGGTTGCACTCACACTGCACCTGACATGATGTGAAACTGTGGTGATTTTTTTAAGAGGGGGAAGTTGGGGAAAGCAGGAGTAAATGCTACATTTTTCTGTCTTACTCTCTTGATTTTACATAGAAGCTGGTTGTTAAGATAAATGTGTTGGCACTGAGTAAAAGAGCCACAGCCTCAGATACACAAAGTGCCCTGCAGGATGTTGGTGAAGGAAAACCTCTACAAAGCCATAAAGAGATAATACAATTCAAAATAATTAATATCATTTTTTATTCCATGAACTTGAGCTGAATCCTATGAGGTTTAATCTATGCAACAATAACAATATTTTAGTGGCGTGTTGTATATTCTGGCAGACTAGAGCTCTGAATTCTCACAGGAAGCTATGTATGTGTGATGACTGAAAATGTTCACACATAGAGCTGCCTCTGTGGACTGTAAATGCACTTTATAGCAAATGTGAGTTACATAAGTTCACAGGTCGACACAAGGGAAGTTTGGATACAGGATACACACACAAAAAATAAACTCACAATACACCTCCTCATCATACAACCTTCCATTATTCTCACAGCAGACACTTCTTTTCAAATACAGGTGATTGTGCTAATCAAAATGATTGTTGAGGTGTATTCATTACCTGACTACATCTGGACAGCCCTTTATCATCTCTCTTCTACCAGTCCGGTAAAACTGTTGTGTCCAAGATGATGATCTGAGTCTGCATGGTATTGTAATAAGCACCAGGCAACAGTTGTTGGAGCAAATCTACTCATGTTTTGTCCAAAGTAAACGGTGCAGACTGTAGAAAGGACAGGTTATTAGGGGCCCTAACCCTGTCATGCACTTTTTTCCCCAATAGCCTTTATGAAATTGTTATGACTGATTTATATTGAACTACACTTTCACACTCAGCCAAAATGTATCACGCTTTTCTTATTACAAATTTATCTTAGACGCCTTAAAAGTACAGGCGATTGGGCTTTTTTTTACTTTACAACCACATAGACTACCCTGAGAGAAGAGGTTAGGGTACATTGTCCCCTCCTAGTGCCCTTCGAAGTTCCCTACATTTTTCCAGAAACCTCCTAATGGCTTTCGAGTGCAAACAAGAACTCAGTGCGCAGCTGCTCACTCAACATGGTTTGATGCTTGTGTAGTGGATACATCAGCATCCGGCGAAAAACTCTGGTAGAGGACCAGGAATACTTTTCTATTCAGCTGTAAGTGCTCGCCGTGCGTTTTGCCTTCAGACCGGGTGGTTACTCATGTGAGTATGCAGCTTGGTTGTAAAAGAAACAACTGAGCAAGCGCTGTTGTTTAGCCAGCTGTTTTGGTCAGAGGGAGGTTAGCTGGCTAGCAGCGTCAGTCAGCTAACGTGAACTTAGCTAGCTTGGTGAGAGCAAACATCAGCGTCGGTTTGTTTAGGTGGTGAAATGAGGCGAAAAATCCAGAGTTTGGAGCATTCTGTGGTGATGAGACAGCGTGTCTGATAGCAACGTACTTCAAGTTCGCATGTGTTTCAGTATTAAAGGTTAACGCTAGCATGCCAATTGATAGGGTCAGCTGTGATTTGACATAAGGCCGAAGCTATAATGATAACGTCATTTGGAGTTAATGGACTCAAGAACATATTCCAGCCTATAACTAACATTAAAAACTCAAAGGTAGCAACTGAATTTGTGATATATACGAGTATGTGGTTATTTCGTACCTGCTGCTACTTTATCTCGTCTAAATACATAGTGTAACATTCATTTTTGCCTTGTTAGTTTGCTAAAAACATGTCTTAAACAGCGTCTTATTGCAAGCCTTATCAGGACAATTATATTCAGTTTTTAATTTGGATATGTGTGAAACAATTATAGTCCAAAACATCCCTGTGCTCTACTCTTCTCCTATGTTTGGCTGTATTGTTCCAGGAAACATGTTAGCTGACTGGAAACAGAGCTTGGTCCAGCTCCCTCTTTTAAGGAGAAGTTGCTCAACTCATTTATTTGAACACCTGCTTGTGGGAGTACGAGTTCTGTTTGCAGGGAAGGGAAGTGTCAACCAGCTCTATCTGACTGAAGCAATTAACACCTTAACGTCTGAGTTTATAACAGCTTAATTAAACCCATATTGTTAATTATCATATATTACTGTCTTCCCAGACCCTAAAAGAAAATAGTTAATTTGACACCTTGGTCTCCACTTTTTGCATACCTATAGATTACAAAAATCTTTAAAGCCACATCCCTCAAACCAGTCTCTAAATGTAATGTCCCACCTGCCTCCAAACACCCCCAAATCTTTGAGATTAACATCAGCCAAATACTGGTGCCAAATATTCCATCATTTGTTTTGATGTCAAAGCCTCCGGCTGATATAGTTTGTAACCTTTAGATATTCCATCAGGCTTCTAGACGTGTTCCAATATTGAAGTCCGTATTTGTGATCTAAAAAGTGACATCTTTGGACATAATGTGAAATGATTCGTCAGAAATTTACCAATTAAAAACTAACTCATTTACTTTCACTTTTTAATCCTGTAATGTACAGCACCATCACACAAATCCCTATCCCATTCAAACACAAGTCAGCAGTCGTAGTATCAGTAACTTCAGGTTTGTTGCTAAAAAAAGGAGCAATGGCTCATTTATGAAAAAGTAAAAAGATCTTAAATTCCCCATGCATTTGGACTTATAAGATTTGTGTCAGTAGTTTGTTGTGAAAGTGTTTCTCTCATGAGCATTAGCTAACTAATCCTCTGCTTATAGGTTCTCAGCATCATATGAACGTGACCAGCAGCTCTCGAGACCAAGAACTGTTTAGAAACAGAGGTGAAAAATGAAAGGCAAAGAGGATTGGGTCAGTGAGCTGGACTGAGGGAACATACAATGTGGTCTGGACATATTCCATCAGTACAAGTGACCTCAGTCTTCAATTCAAAGTGTCTATGTATTTAAAGATAAGAGGAGTGTTTTAGACAATTGTGTTTTACTGTGAAAGTCCACAAATATTTTGCTGACCCTAGATAAAAACAAATTTGGTAAAAAGTTTCTGTTGATCCGGACTTTTGTGGGAAAATACAAACTGTTCAAGGAAATCTTGCACAATGTTTCTTCAGTGATTTGTTCATGCTTTTCTGTTATCACAGTTTCTCAGAGCCTACCGGGTGTGATCATCGCGTTGCTGTTGGAAACACAAGGAAACACAAGAGAACTCATCCCCAAGAATTTACTGTGAGTATCTGGAGCAAACATTTCCTAGACTCACACCCACACCATAGATTAATATGTGACACACATAGAACGTACATTCACGGCCGTGAAGGATGCTTCACACACCATTTTCCAAAGTGAATGTAAGCACTGGAACGACAAATTACACCCAAGCCTGTTTTGGCCATATGCTGGAAGCACTGTGGTTAGCTTGCCCCGTTTGAATTTTATAGTTTGTTACCGGCTGCTGGTTTTTAAAGATTAGAAGTGGCAAACCGTTAGATGCATTTGTATAACCTGCAGCTGGGCTTGTCTTGCTTAATGTTACTTTTATGTCATCTTGGAGTATGCTTCAGGAAAGGCCAGCAGGGGGCACTCTAATGCTTGCTATTCCCCAACATCAGCCCAGTAGTCCACACTGTCTAGAGGTTTTCCTGTGAGACGTCCTGTTGAGATTTCATGTTGGATGTTTCGAAAAAAATTCTACATCAGCATGTCAACGTTATTGTCAGCTCAGTGCTGACTTACAGTTGCCCTCATTAACACAAGTTACCAACCAAAATCTTACAATGTGCAGGTAAATTTGCCTGTGAATTGTCTTTGATGTATTTTGGTCATCCGAACTTTCTGGATATATGCCATTGGGCAAGATTTAAAATTGCATTTAATACTACATTACAGTCATGGTGTTGCTAAGTGGCGGTAAATCCTTTTTATACTATAATTACAGCAAAGACAGGAAGCCAGGGTGGTGATACCTCTAATTATTAGGCAGCCATGCACCATCAGCAGTACTAAAGTTCTGATTGCTAGAGGCCCACTGGGGTGCTTAAGGCTTTCATACAGCGATTAGCAGTATCATGTAGGCAGAGATACTTATACAGAGTGATACATTATTAGTCAACTGCTGCTCAAGGAAATGGTCCAGTTATTCATGTAAAATGGATTTGTTGTCATTAGTTTTTTTTAATGCAACACTAAAGAACTGCAGCTTGTTCACAGGGCAGTTATTTGTTCACATTCTGCAATTTCAAAAAACAATTGCAATCTAGAACAGAGCCGAGTCTGGCCTGCTGATTTCTACAGATAAATGTGTCCCACTCTAAAATCTACTGCTTTGAGTGTGCCCCAATGAACACAGACATCTCTTTGGTCTTCACTTTCCTCCCTCCCTGTCAACCCTCACCATCTCTATCTTCTTGTTATATCTACGCCCCCCCCCCCCCCCCCCTTTCCTAAATGTCTCTGAATCCCTCTGTCCTGGCCTCCCAGCCCTTATGAACAACTGGCCAGGACAGCTGGCTTTAACAGCTGCTTGCCATCTCATTTTGGCCTATCTCCATCTGGACAAGTTTTCCCATAGAGCTGTCCTTTTGTAAGCCAGTCATTCTGTTTCTAAATCAGTCTTTAAGCTATCTTTGTGTCACCATTCAGCAGAAAATATACTGAAACCAAAACCCAGAGTTTTATATTGTTCTTTTGTTGGAAGCTCTTGTGGTGCCTTCATTTTCTCTTGTGGCCTAGAGCTGTTGGCAAAATCTTCTACTTTCAATAGAATACATCCTCTTTGTAAAAAGTAGCAGTTAACAAAATTGCAGTTTTCCTCATCAGCATCTGTTGTGTTATCAGTGTTTCTTTGTTTTCCTTGCTCTGTTTTGCCACCATTTACAGTTGGCTGACGACACCAGTATTCATCTCCATTGCCTCAGAATGAATCCCACGTGTCATCTGTGCTATGATGGCCTGGTCTGAATCGTCTTTTGTCCATCTGCTGATAATGTGCTGTAATCTTTCCTGATTGTAACTGCTGGCATTTAGTTGAGGGAAATGTTCCTGGAGCAGTGGCAGTAAAGGAAAGTGAGGCAATGCACGAACGGTCTGACAAATCATTTTTCCGTTAGCTGGAAAAAGAGGCAATAAAAGGTAGATCTGTTTAAAAAGCATAACCTATCTGCATCTGCAGATACAGGGATCAGCCTCATAGATGAATACGTGTAAAATGAAAAGGGTTTGAGCCTAATAAGTCAGGTGACAATCTGTTTTAAGAAACCTTGGCAGTCTATTTAAATTTTCTTGCTTTAAAGGTGCTATATGTTATGCTTTCGCCACATAGCAAATATAGCATTAACATCTGTTTACTTATCAAGAGCTCCAGTCTCTCATGTTGGGCTGAGGGAGGACTGAATAATACAGTGACTCACTATTGCAAAGTGGTTTAATGAGAAGGATGAGTTAGGGCTAGCTGGTTAGCATGCTAACTTCAGTGGAAGAGCATTAGAAGAGAAAATAGAAATAGATGCAAAACGAGTTAATATTGAGTTTTAGTGCAACAGCTCTTGGTTAGTAAAGGAATGAAGATTGATGCTAAACCCACAATGTTTCCTCTAGACTGGTAAGTAAACAGCTGTTAATACTAATTGTGGCTGTATAGCGGCAGCAAAAACTTACATACAGCACCTTTTATTTATAATAGTATATGGAAGACAGAGAGTGAGATGGGGGGACAGGTGGAAAGATACTGTCTAAAATAATGGTGAGTGATTGACAGTAGTTAAAACGTTCACTGTAAATTGCCTCAAACTGGATTTGCAGTTGAGGAATTGAGCCATCAAATGGCAGCATGACCTGAGTGACCCCTTCCCTGGCTGCTGATGTGCAGTTGTTGGTATTGTAATTTATCTAGCCTTGCTATGAGCTGTATCCTCAGTTTTCCCTTGTTGGGGTGGCACAGAGGTTAATCGGGCCGGGAGTTGGTTGCCACCAGAGGCATGACTGCACATTTGCTGTCTATAATTCAAACTGTTGCACTGTGTTCTTTGATGTTGAGCTGAAGGATGGAGACACTGGTGGATCTTGTGGACCGTGGCACCAGCATGCCTAATCTCAGTCTGTCTCTGTAGAGACTTCAAACTGCTACACAGTATGGATTTGTGTCTTCTGGTGCTGACAGAGTGGCTGGCCAGATCCAGTGAGAGGAAGATGTTCTCCCAGCTCTGAGGAGCCTTTCTCTATCAGGTCTGTCAGGGACATGGATTTAGATCAGCATGAGATAAATATTTTGCTTTCAGTGGGGATGAAATCCAACTCTGGACTCAGATTTCAAAGTTTTTGTCCTGGCCCGGGACAATGTTCTACATAGTCTGTGAGAAGATTCACTGTATGTGAAATAGACTATACCAAGAATTATTAGTTTAAACTTAATTTCAATATTGTAGACTGACTTTGGTTTGAAATTTTTGCAGTATGTGAACCACTAAACCAAACTAAACTATTTTTTACCACTTGTGAAAAACATGTGTCTCAACATGTTTTACAAAGGACACAATGAAGACAATAGCAAAACTAACATACTTTAACAATTGACAGGTTATTAACAGAGGAGTTGAACTGACCATATGGTTACAGTATACTGTACACTGTACAAAAAGAGTGAACAGGTTAGTTGTAAGTCTGGCCCTTGATATTTCCAGTGAAGAGGCTGTTGTGATATGAGTAGGAGAACTGTTCCACTGGAAGGGAGCTAATTGGTATAAGTCATAGTATGTATAGGTAGCCAATGGAGAAGGATCGGGATTGGAGAGATGTGATGAAATTTTCTGGTTCTGCTTAGGATTCTTGCAGCTGCGTTCTGGACAAGCTACATGCCATTGATAGATGACTGGCATTGGCCAGAGCAAAGGAAAATACTGTAATCAATTTAATGAGATAAATGGGCAGATTCTGGCTATATTACAGAGATGGTGAAAAGCTATCTTGACAGTAGACTCGATGTTGGATTCAAGTGACAAGGAAGGATCGAATATGACACCAAGACTTTGAACTATTTCACTCCATGAGATTACACAACCATCACGGCACAGAGAGACCTCTTTAAATAGGAATTTGTGTTTGGCTGGTCCAGTAGTATATGTTTAACAATAAAATGTTTGAAGACATCCAATTTTTAATTTCAAACAGGCAAGCATGAAGATTTGAGAGACTCATAGACTCACTGGGTTGAATTGAAATTGGAATCAGTCAAAACCAAAAGAATAAATGATAGCCCTAAAGTTAGAAGAACAGAAAAAAAAGTCCTGACTGAAAACAATGAATGACACATAAAGGATTGATTAATGGTCACTATAACAAATTAAAATGATGATGCTCAGTGATCAATTTATTCAAGCCTATGTTAAAGCCCTTGCCAAACGAGTTCACACAATGCTGATTAAACCTATCAGCGCCAGGAAAATCTCTCTATGTTTCGTATCCTATGTTTGGCATCTGTGGTGACATTCCTGTGTTGGCGTACCAGTGTTTGTCAACCAGCAATGATTTGCCAGCGCTGAAGAGGGGAGCAACCGTGGCAACGGAGTAGGCTACAGCTAACAGTTAGGGAGCCCTTCAACAGAGTAGGGCGGAGCCTGTGGCGGGAAAACCCAGGGAGTGTCATGGAGAGAAAGTGAGAGCTATCAATGGCAGTCAACAGGCATACATGTCAACAGTGTCTGTGTAATTACTCTCACTGCCAGAGGGGGGCGACAAAAGTTCCACACTACAAGTTTAAATTAACTCGGAACAGCATAACTAGCTTGCATAAGATCCATTTAGTTTTCTGTTTTATATGGAATATTTTCAAACTCAACCCCACGTGCGATTATATGAAAAATGCATTATAATGTATAGGAACTCACTCAAACTCATATTTAAAATTTTATACAGTATAAAGCTTGCGCAGTGGCACTGCATTAGCTGTAATTTTAGATGTTCTCCAAATGTCAAATTCAGTTTACATAAAAAATGTAAATGAGGTTTTGATGTAGTATATCTAGTTTAATGACCGTTACACTGAAATGTAATGTCCATGAGAAATATGATATCATAACTCAAAATATTATGCTGTTGCAGTTCAAATTCAGTGCAGCTTGTCCTGTTTTGAATTAAATCCTCCAGGTAGTAAGCTAAGGACAAGCAACCAGAGTTTTGATGGAGATGCAAAAAACAGATACAGAAGGAAGTGGAAAAAGAGCTGATCTTTTAAAAATATCTACACCTTATTTTCCTTTTGCATGTCACATTTGTCAAAAACCCAGTATGCAGGGAGGACAAATAAAGGAATGAGTAATAAAAAATGTGGTGTATAAGTGAGTTTCACGTTCTCTGTGAGCTGAAAATAGATGTCTTTATTCCACACTAAGCGTCTGAATCACCAGATGACTTTCTAAAACTGTTTTGACTACTGATGCTAGATTTATCCCTCAGCTTCCTCCATCACACACGTACTCATACATTCATGCTGTGTGATTATTGGAAGTGTAGAGGAAATTGAGAAATGCAGGCTCCAGCTGCCACACCCTTCATCCCTTCTGATAGAAGAATTAATCCCTTGATCAGATTAAGTTCCACAGGTCTCTCATTGTTCTCTCTGTCTTCTCCAGTCTTTATTTATCCCTTAAAACGGCCATGTTGTTTTAAAAGCCACTCAGCTATGAAGAATAGCACAGACAAATACTCAATGCTCCAGCCTGATTTGTCTACTTTTCTATTACTCCGCCATCTGATTGTAGCTGGATTTAAGGTTTGGGCGTGTCTCTGGCATGTGGATGATCCTGCCAAGGCAAACTTGAGTCTCAGCAGACAGAAGCATGGATCCTATCATGGCATCTCGCAGACCATCCATCACATCAGCTCCTATCTCGGTGTTTTTATGGACCTCGTAACTGAAAGCAGGCTGCCCAAAGCTCTTTTCCTTGCGGTTCCCCGGCTTTAGATTAAAGAAATCGATAGCGCCTGCTGCTCCTCAAAAAGCATGTGTGAAATATTACAGGCTCTGGCCACTGCACTCTGCTTTCAACTGTCTGACCTGGAGAGGGCCCTGTGTGGGAAGAAGTTGCTCTCAGAAATAACCCCTGTCTCTGTCTTTTGCATCACCCAGGCCCAGGGCCTTGCCATATCACTGCCTGCACCACAGCTGTCACTGTTTGTGTATTTGATACAGTGACGGGTTCCGAAAAAGAACAGGTGTTACGTATTAGTGCCACTATTTTATTCCACACCCCTCTGGAAAAAAAGTGCACTGCGGTCAATAGAGTTGTCAGAGTGTATCACTGTAATATATGGCGATCTGACTTTTAAACTGAGCTTTGCTACAAGGCATTACCCTCACAGTGTTGTTAAGGAAGAGGAAGAGGCACAGAACGGGAAAATGAATTAATGTGGTTCAGGTGGACTGACCCCATAGACAGATCAGAAACATGGGAATGTCTTTGAATATCCACCCTTTTCTGTCCTGCTGTCTCTTCTCAGTAAGTTTTATTGGTCTGTATTGAATTTGTAGGAGTATCAACCACAGATGGAAACTTTTCCATTTTTGGTTTTGATATTTATGTCCCATATATTTTTTTTAAAGATGAATTTTGTCCCACAGTCCCATCTGATTATTTCTTGAATGATTTCTGAACTTAGACTGAACTCTTTCTCTTTTATTGGAGTGTTTCACCTAGTAATAGTTAGTAATAGTTAAATGAACTGATCATAAATCTAAGTGCTGCATTTGAGACTGCCCAAACAGTGGACTTCCTACCTTACTTACTACCTGTGCTTTCCTAATGCACTGCCAGCAGCTTAACCAAATAAATATTTTTGTCATGGGCCATCACTCACATATCTGCCTGTATTTGCTGCTCAATATTTTATGCCCTGATTTGTGTGAGCACGTTTTTAATCCGTTGCCTTGCATTGACCTGCAAAACACAATTTGGCTTCCCTTACCTCACCAGTCTTGGTGTGTGTGTGTGTGTGTGTGTGTGAGAGAGAGAGAGAGACAGAGAGAGCGAGTGGGTTGCTTCACTGCATCTTTCCTTGGTTGTTTAGCTCCGCAGACAAATCCCCACAGACATGGGCCTGGTTCCCCCCACAGAGAACAGCCTCATTAGGATTTGTTGCACAAACTGAATGAGAATGTTGACTGGGCTGAGGGAGCAACAAGGCCTTCCCTCCCGGGGACACATGTTCCTCACTGCGGCCTGACCCTGGAGCTCTGGGCCTTGTCGAATCACATTTGGCTCATGTGCCTCCCAGTCAGGGGCTCAGTTACCCCTGGACCAACCTTATGCTCCCTCACTGAGGCCTGTGTGCAAAACTGAGCTTAAGGTTTTAATACATAGGGAAGCTTGTTGAGGCAACATAGAGGGCTGAAATTGCTATCACGAGGTATGGAGTTGAGAGAATAGTGCAAGTCTGCAGTTTGTAGAAAGAGTCAGGTGGCATGTTCAAGGACATTATGTGGCTGGAGTTGCGCAGGAGTACTCAGGTTGACTAGTCACATTTCCTCATCATCTTCTTTAAAGAAGTGCTTTCCCCTCCACTTCTTGCTCAGAGACTGCACCTATAACAACAAACAACTGTACCTGATTTAAACTTGGCCACCCAGTGATACACAGCTCCTATTGGTCCTGCCAGGCTTGGAACACTCCCAGGAAGTCCCATTCTTTTAGAGCATCGAGCACCATCTGCGACTCAGGCTGGATCTCCTCCACTGTGTCAAAGCAGCGACCCCTCAGCTTGAATTTCATTTTGGGGAACAGGAAGAAGTCGGAGGGAGCCAAATCTGACGAGTAGGGCGGCTGGGGAGCAGCGACTGTGTTGATGCAGCCAAAAAATACACTGTGAGCGGGTGCGTTGTCATGATGGATCACCCAGTCGACATATTGCCAGAGTTCACGTCATTTGTGCCGAATGGCTTCCCTCAGAAGCGTAAGAATGATGCAGTAGGGAGGAGGGAGATACCTCATGGATACTAACATTCTTATCTGGGATGTGTGGAGTTGCAAAGCTACACTAGCCAGAATATGCTGTCAAAAGCAATGCATTTGTTTCAATTAGGAGAAATCAAAGAATTCTGCACACACTCAGTCACCTGTTGTTACTTTATTAACAATGTTTCGGTCCTCAGAGCTTCAAGTTCAGTCTTTCATCATAAACTGTGGCTCATCAACACATTTTGATGCATGGTTTTACCTGGAGTCACAATGATCCATAAAGTAGCCATATTTATAGTTTTGCAAAAGTGTAGTGTAAACCAGAAAGGGCTTTCATGTTTTGCAGGTGGTGACCCTGGTGCATACAGTTTGAGGATATTGCTGTTTCTAACACCCTTGCACTGCATATCTGTGTCATTGTAAGGCAGAGGTAAAATTGTTTAATTTCACAAACAGGCCATCTCAATCTGCTTTATAGGAGGGCGTTGTCTTTGTCACTTTCTCTCTCAACCATCTCAGCTCAGTGTAATGTCATTGTCAGTCATTTTTGGCATTGACAGATTAGATTAAAAGGGGTGGATAGTAATGAATTGGCAGACTGTAGTTCCTCTGGGCAGTGTGGGTAGACAGTGTCACCTTCACCTTGGATTAGCAAATGGAAAAAATCAGAGATTGATGTAGAGGGATACCATAAACAACAATATCAATCAATAGTACTCAACTGTTTTGTATCAGGTGTGAGTCATGCATAATAAGAGAACAGAGGAACAAAGATATTGATTGTCCACTTCTCAGCACTGTTGAATCAGTCCCATCTCTGCCAGCTCTGTTCTTCACTCCTTCCTTTGTCTGTCTCTTGCTGCGACTCCCACCAACTTCCTGTTTCTCACTCCACACAGAGGATTTAGTAAAGGTGCTCTGAAGTCTTGTTCTCTGTCAGCCCATTAGAAGTGAATGGTTGAAAGGTCTTTTCCCCATAGGAACTGCTGTGAGCCAATGTTGAGTAATGCCGGACATATGGAATATGTAACTCGCCACTGAGTCTGAGGGACTCTCAACACCTTTCCTCTGATGTCCACCAGGCTTTCTGTCAGTCACCTAATGCAGCCCTGATTTCCTCTGAAGGGACCTAGTTAAAAACATAGAACTACATTTTTTTTAACAGATCTTCTATTCTGTTTTTTCTTTATATTCTTTTTTGATTTTCTTGATGAAAGTAATTTCGTCTTGGATTTTCATGCAGTTTAACTTCACTTGAAAACAGTGGACTAACTAGAGAAATCAATAACCTTGAGTGCTCTGTCCTTGTCCGTTTGGCACAGCTCAAATGGTGTAAGATGTGTGCAATGAAACGAGAACGAAAGGAAAACAAAAAAAAGAACAAGATGTGACTTAGAATTCTCTCCTGCTTCTCTGAACTCTGACAAAAATCAAGTAATGACATGTTTTACTGGCTGTATTAAAAATTTAGTTGACTTTGGCGTATACAATTGGATCAGTGTCTGTCAGGCTGATTTTATTGATGGCCAAATATGGATCCTGCCAGCTGACTCAACAGAGGGTACAGGGTACAGCGTGCTTTTGGACTGGGTTGTTTACTATGCAGGCCAAACCTTGTCTGAGCATCTCTTTATCTGCTTTTATTTAAGAGAATATTGCAGATTCATTTTTGGGTGGAAGGAATACAGATTCTGGTGCTGAAGTCATCTGTTCCTACTTGTATTGGTTAAGTGTTCCTTTGAAACTAGTTAAAGTGGTGGTGCACATACAGTGTTAACTGATTTGTTCTTTTTCTAAGTTATAATTCTGTGGTGAGAAACATGCAGCACGCATGAGTATATTATCAGTTGGTGAGGTACGGGGTGGCAGTTGTCATGACCAATCAAATAGTGACATTACTTTCCTTTAAATGCAGCATGTTCTGCACTGTGGTGGTCTGGCAACTTGTCCTGAATGGATCAGTCGGAAAAAAAAAAAAATGTACAGAAATAAGAATGTGGCACCAGTTAGACTCATAAGATACAACTATTTCTGTAACCTTTTGTTACAGTTGGAGTTGGCAAAGAAGCAGAGGGATGATTAATGATTGACCAGCAGGTCTCTGACATCTATATAGGATGTGTCTGATTCTACAACCCACATTCTTTCCACTGTAACCCTTCCTGAAAGATATCTGTGGAATGACTACCCCTTCACTCTATGTTTATATGCATACCGTAGAATAAATTTAACTTTTCATACTTGTTGGAAATACAATATAGTCAACATGTCATCACATAAACAAGTTGAGCTTACTGTAGTTTGGTAAAGTCAAAAAATGGCACAGAATTCAGCAGCGCTCCACACTCTGCTCCACTGACCTTCTCTAAGCTGATGGACAGGACAAGTCCAAATTCCCCTAATACTTCACACCGAATTGCACCACGCTGCTTAATGATTACTGATGTGCCCCTGACTGTGCCAGTCCGCCCACTCAGTACTCGTGGCAATTGAGCAAAATATTAAACTGATGCAGGTGAAGGAAAAATATGAGCATGTGTAACTAATCTGTGTTAACATACTGGCAAATACTGAAGGAAAGAAATGTTTGAAAATCAGGAATTTAAAAGATCAGTCTCCTGTGCCCTTTCAGCTCATTGGGCCAAGCAGCACTGTGACATAGTGTTGTGGAAAAACTGCAGAACTGATATTTAGACATTTTGATCCTTTTGAAAGTCTTTTTTATTCTGAAAAGGTCACTTCCTGACCTTCTCTATGAAACTTTTGTCATTACTCAGTCTCCTCACACAATGTCTGCATTATTTGACCAAACCCTTTGCTTTGAGTCCCTTAGTTAAATGTGGCTACTTGTGGACACTGTAGAGACCCATAATACTTGAGAATGTACCCTGCGACAGAGGTAGCATGGATGGAAAACTGGACCTTAATGATCACAGATGGAGAACTGCCGTATCCTAACCCCTACAGAGGAAACCTTTTTCCTCCTCTGGCTTCTTTCATCTTGGTGCATTCACCAAGTGGTTTGTCATGAGCTCAGTTTGCTTTAGAGGACTGCTGTTGTCTTGATGGCTGTTCCATGGCACTATACTTGCACCGGAAAGTTACTGGAATTTGTGACACTTAATAAAGAGACTGGCACCTTGTGCTTCCTATTCTACCTCTCCAGGAATAATGATTGGTAGGGGCAGATTTTAACATTAGGCAATGTAGGCAAGTCCCACACTAAAAGGGGGCCTCAACAGATTTATTATTTATGTTTTGATGTCAAACACATAAAATTATGTTTCTATTCTATCTTGTATGAGCAATGCATTCAAAGCACTTATAATGAATATTATTTAGATTATTTATAATGTAAATGTGACTCCACTGAAACTTCTAGCAGGGCCACAGTTACTGTGCAGTTTAATATGTGCAGTTTAATAGCATCATATTTTATCAGGTGGTATGTTTTGTATTTAAAATCTTCTGCAATGTGATGGAGCAGAAATACAAAATAACATAAAATCACAATATTCAAGTAAAATCAGTTGCAGTTATGTAAGTACTTGTACTTCACATGAGTATTTATATTTTATGCTCCACTTCATTTCCACTTTACTCGTTCAATTTCAGAGGGAAGTATTGTACTTGTTATTCAACTAGACTTACTGATGGATGCAGATTTTACACACAGAATAGCTGATCAACAGATTAATTATTATATTGTGTTATTATCATAATGAAAGTACATTTTGTGGAGATTATTTCTGTAAGGCAAGCCTCAAGGCAATTCAAAGTGCTATACAGAGGCATAGAAATATATCAGAAATAAGACATTAAAACTGCATTTAAAGGACAAGCAAAAAAAACAACAAAAAAACAAGCAAATATGTAATTTAAGTGTAATTATGGTTATGTAGGTTATGAATGTAATTTATTGGTAAGCCACAGAGAGCAATAATGTTTAAAGCCCTGATGTAAGTAATCTGACAGTTTTAGATGACCTTCAGGAAGCTGGTTCCACAGGTGGGGAGCATAGAAACTAAAAGCTTGGTTTGGTTTTGGGAACTGCACTACATAACTTAAAGTATTTCCATGGTGTAGTCTTAATAGTCTTAATAGTTTAATTTTATGGACCAATATTTTCAATTGGAGAAAAGCTCAATAGAAGCTCTGAGTGTGTTTGCCTGTTGATTTATGGGGAGGCTCCCTGTCCTCTCCCTGTTTCTGGGGCTGCATGTATCAGCTGTGGCACTGAGGTCAGAACTTCATAAATTTAAACTTAATAAATGTACGTTTGAACCATTGTCAATTATTACCTCATGGACACAAAATGTAGCCAATGCACATTATGAGTAAACCCTTTTCTGTTGGCTGTAGTGCAGCTTTGTTAAGTAGTTATTGAATCATGAAGCATGAAGGGTTATTGGGCATCTTCAGAATAGGCTGTGCTCCCAACACCACCATCATCATCTTCACCACATATGACCTGTCATCCTCACACTGATGCTGTTTAGAGGAAAAGCACAGATTTGGTCCTTCTTCTGACACATGGATCTCTCTCTCTCTCTGTCTTTCCCTTCTTCCTCTGCTATATTCTCCTGAAAGGCGTCCAGGAGTCTGAGGCCTTAATTCAATAAGAGATAAATTGGAAAAATGTGCAAATGTAAGGCATATTTTGGGTTTGCCGGCCAGAAGAACATTTTGAGAGTGCATTTTGTACTCCCTTTCGCAACTTAACTGCCCTCTTCCCTCCTTCATTTTCTCTCTCCGTGTGCTGTAAATCGTCCCAGAGTTCCATCTGCTCTCTTACCGTACAACAGTAAAAGAGTCTGTTCATTAGACTGACACAAACCAGAGAGGGTTTGTGAGGGTGGGAAGGTACTCCCAGGGAGGAGCAGAGGGAGGGAGAAAGAGAGCAATCTTGGCCTCGGTCCAATCCACTGACCCTGGAGGGCCTGTTGTTTTGGTCACAATACAAAGGTGGATGGGTGGATAGAGATGGCGTGATGGAGAAGTAGATGGAGGAGAGAGGGAGGAGGGCATGGGGCAGAGGGTCAGACCAGTCCATTTCTTTTGTTTCACTCGATGACCTCGGTTCGGCTTGAGCCCATAATAAATTGGACTGATTGTAGAGATGCTGCCAAGCAGAGTGATTTAACATGCATCCCTCCCTCTTTTTCTCTCTTTATCCCACTGTCTCAGCCCTCTCTCCCTCCTTTTTCTCTCTATCCTTTATATCACTCTCACTCGTCTTATCTTCACATTATCTCACTGTACTGTTTTCTCCTTTTCCCCTTCCTCCACAGAGTACAGAGTATTTACAGAGTATTTTTGCAGAATTTCATTGATCTAAATTGTGTTACATTTTGTTAACATAAAGTTTTGTTTCTGTTTTTGGTTTATGCTTTGCTTTTTTAGCCTACCACTGACGAATCTGATATTTTTTCTTTCTTAGGCAGCAACTTTCCCTCCTGCCATGTGAAAGTTGATAAAAAGCACGCTCACTCTGCTGCTTGCCAATTTGATAAAGTTATATGGACACACCTGCATGCAAACAATCACATATGGTACATGCATGCGTACACACACAGTCATGTAAGTACACAGACCCATACATGTCAGCATAACTGTACTACAGCAACATTTGGCTTGCATTTTCTTGGCAGCGTCGTCTGGAGGTGGGGTGGAGTAGTCTGAATAGGAACCCATGAGGGAAACAGTACTTCAAAGTGCTCTGTTTTTAGTAATGTTTCTCTAATGCTTATTTTGTTTTTGGATTCCTGGTGGATGCAGCAGCTCTGTGAACAGAGCAGAGCTGTGAGCGGCTGGCTGTGACCCCGGCCAGTCTCAGGCTGGCGGCCGTGGGGAGCTGAGGGTTCTGGCAGAGCTGCCTGCCTGGCTTCAGTGTGCCGACATATTTACTAATGGCACTCACTTGGGTCTTGGCATCTCCTCAGACCTCACTATATGGTCTCTGCGGTCCGGGCGGCATGATTGTGTTGGGTAGAGGCAGGATGTACAGGAGCTGCTTTTAACACAAGTCTAAGCACAACTGAGCAACACCTTTTTATTGCAGTTCTCACTTCCACAAAGTATTTTCTTTCCAGCATTTTTTAAAAGTAGATCTGCAACTGACAATGTTTGTTTTTTTTTTAAGTTATCTGGCTTTTTCACCTTTATTTGATAGGAAAGTGGAGAGAGAGGAGAGAGAGAGAGGGAGTGACATACAGTAAGGGTCCAGCCGGTCAGGAGTCGAACTGGGGACTCACTGCTCAGCGCATGAGGGTCCATGTGTTACGCACCCTAACCATCCAGCTATTGGGTCGCCCTGATAATCATTTTAATTATTGATTAATCTACCAGTTGTTTTTGGTTATCTTGTCTTTGTGCAACCAATTATACAAAACCCAACTCACTTCACTGTCATAGACTACAAAAACTTTTTTGCATAAAGAATTTAACAGACAACAGATTTTTTTTTGTCATTGTCAGCTTTCCTGGTCATTGTTTTTGGCCAGTTAGTGTTGCATATATCAGCTCCTCATGTGTTGTAATTTGCAACAAATGTTTTGATGGCATGGCAAAGCAGGTCTTAAAAATCACACTTTTACTCACATAAATTAACAAGAACAAAGCAAATATAATCAGGTCTCTCAGTTGTTTTGCATATTTATCTCTGTATGATGGATCTGTCACTATTAGTGTTTGTAAAAACAAAAATTAAATGGTGAATAAAATCTGTAATATAACAAATGACATCATTGGTGAGGTTACATAAAGAAACTGAAAAAAGAAGTGCTCTGTGAACGTCTGTGCAGGAAAGTCATGATGATGCTGCAGAAAATAATGGTAAACTTAAAATATCCTGCATATGTATGCAAACAGGAATGCATTCAGATGGGATCAAAATTCTTATGTCACACACAGTGAGAGACTTTGAACACCGAGTTTTACACAGTTTTTTGCTCTGTGTCTGCACACAGATGTTTTTCACTGTGTCTCAATGTAACCTCACCACTGATATCATTTTTACAGATTTTATTCACACAGCTTAAATTTTGTTTTTACAAATTCAAAGCCTTCATAGACACGTACAAGCTTGTATTTGTAATGCAGATTTATTTTAAAGATTTACAAAGGCTGACTTACAACTATAGTTTTGAAATTATTTGTGAACATCACATTACAAACTCATAATCACATTGACCCTAATTTGAGCCCATAGAGAAGCAGTTATTTTGCAGAGATGAAGTTGGAATAGATGCTGGTTGTCATTACATAAACTTACAGAAATGTTACGTTTTCTGACACTGATTTAATTTAATTGTATTTGATGTTACAGAAATCACAATATTTAGCAGTAATTGTTGTTATGTCATTTTCCCACTGCACTTCTCAGAGATCGCTTGGCAATCAAACACTGTGTCCATTACTGTATTTCCTGTAGTTTTTAGTTGTTTTTTACTGTGATTTCTCTGCTCATGCCAACTACTTAGTCCTCCCATTTATTCCAAACAAGCTGCTTTTACTGGAAACATAAAATGTGTAATTTCCTGTGTGCTGAAGGTTTTATACAAAACCTTCCAGACAAAAAATATTTGGATCACAAATATCAGTTTTAATGAAACGGGTGTGGATTTGATTCACTGTTTTAGAGAGTAACAAAACATATTTTTAAATCTAAATACAACAAGTGATAGTGAGATGACATGAGACTAATGTTTACTGTCTCATACTAATGGAATATGTAGCATAGTCACACACTATCAATTTAAAACTCATTAAAACAATCCTCCATATAATAAAAGCCTTGGACTTAGGACCAGTCAGTTGCTTCCTGTCTTTTTTTAGACACCAATGCCTTTCAGGACATGGGGCGTGAAGCCAGATAGCTCCCTCTCTGAAAGCATCAGAGTCCATACATGTACAGATGAATGCACACAACTCTTGGCAAGGATGTCTGTGTCTGACGTCACCCTGTGGGACTCTCCTCTTGATCATCCCTGGCTGCCAGTGCAGACGTGAGCCCTCTCACAGGATGTCCTCAGCTGTCAAGGCCAGCTCAAGAGCATTTCACTGTATAGCGTTTCACTACAGATGGGTGTGCATATTTGTGTGTGAGTGATTGCAGACTTGTGTAGATGTCCTTGTGTGCACCTCCTTGCAGTTTCTGTATGTAAACACATACTTTCTGTGCTATCATTTGAGTGTTTTGGATGAAGGGTCAAGGTTTGGTGATGTCAGACTGGTCCTGTTTTTCTGTTCTTTGAGATGATGTCAGGTTGATACAATTAATATACTATACATACTGTACATATGAATATATAATTCTAACCAGAAGACATGGTTAGATTTAGTATGGTATGCAGTATGCAATTGGAACACACTGTAAGAATCTGAAGGCCCTGATAGAAGCTGTAGCCAGAGTGGATGGACTGACTTTGCATAACTGTTGTTCAAAGTGCTCTGTTTCTCACTGTTACTACCATTATCAGAACATGTTTGTGGATTGAGGTGAAAAACACACAATGTAGAGTCCAGAGGAAATCCCCTGCTTTATGATTATCACCTGGTCTGTGAGTAACCACAGGAGAAACAATAAGAAATATGAGTTATAGTATATTATAGTTATTAGGCGGAGTATAATTCCACTGACAGATTGTATGTAGAAATACTGGTTGCACTCTCACAAGTCCCAGAATACGCTTGGGTCTGGTCTCTGTCAGCTGTCAACAATACTCTGGCAGCGCTGACCTGAGCTGTGCCATCCCTTCTGTTACCGTAAGCACAGCAGGTTTATAGATCTCTGGAGACTGTGTGCTTCAGTCAGACCTGCTGCTTCATTTGGTGAACTTAATTGTGATTTGTGGAGTTTTTGTCTCTGGGGTCAATCACATTCTCTTTTAGTGACTAACTGTGGGTCAGGTTAATGTTGTGATTAACCCAGCATGTCGTGGATCTGTGGATTTTTCAGTGACGTGCTTTGAGTCTGATTTACAATGTAAAACCCCCTTCCTGTCTTT
This sequence comes from Lates calcarifer, assembly GCF_001640805.2. Lineage (NCBI taxonomy): Eukaryota > Metazoa > Chordata > Actinopteri > Centropomidae > Lates > Lates calcarifer. The sequence goes on from NC_066839.1 coordinate 19,152,732, forward strand.
GCAGTCACTTTTTGGAGATGCTGTCCAGTGGGAGATACTTTAAAAACATGATAAATGGGTAGGTGCGGATTTTGATTTCAGAGCAAAAGCAGACACCACAAACTATACAGTTTGCACATCAGCCATATGAAAACATTGGCTTAGCTCCTGTATACACATCTGTGTCTTATTTTGGTGTGTAGTCTTCCCAGAATATTAAAGCATAATCAACTTAGTATTAGTTGAAGTTTACTTAATAGCTTAACAGGAAGCTATTTCTCCTGATTCTCATGAATCCTTCAAATAATGGCTTATTGTTGCAGACCTGTTGTCACGCTCACTTCTCCTTCTGATACACTTCCATCACACCCTTCCTTCTTCCATCCTCTCTTATTAGAGAAACAGAAGTAGCTTTGTTTTTGTTATAATCACTTGGGTCTAAATTACATTGCCAAAGCTTAGAGGTCACAGCAGCTTCCCCTTTGGGGTTTGATTTAAGTGGCACTTAGGCCCGCTACTGTAGCTAATCACAAGGATTTATAGAGTGCATCACCAAGGGGCCGGAGAACCAAGGAATGTTTGCTGGCACCCTGCTGCAGGTGTTACAAACCTCTTTTCTTTCGTCCCTCTTTCTTTTCCCTCGTCTATTATAACTGCTGATGGAAGGCAGCTGGAAGACCTTGCTTGTTCTCCACTTGTTGGGTTAAAAGGGGTCTCTGTTGGTGGAACATAATGCTGGCAGCACCCTCCTCCTCCTCCTGTTGCCGGTCACTGCCCAGTCCGGAAAGTCTCCACGTAAAGCTTTCATAATTACATTGATCTTAAGGGGGGGCTTTTACGACCTGCTGACGCATTCAATCACATTTCAGCGTGGCCCTTGTTAAGGCCTCCTGTGTTTTGCATATTCCAAGTTCATGTTCATTCGTTAATGGTTCTCGTGTTTCTGGTAATTGGGAGTTTTCACATGGCCCTGAAGGATAGGGGTAAAGGATGGAGGATGGAGGAGGAAGCAAACAAGAGGGGGAGGGAATGGCATGGATGGACCGAGAGGGGGTTGTTTCTCAGTTGAGAGGCAGACTGTCAGAAACTCCAGAGGCATGTACTATGAGATCCAGATGTTGTAGCCCCCAACATTTACCCAACCCAGTCATCCTCATATCTACTGTATGTAACCATAACGATGGATTATGCTGCGTTCTCTTGGATAGCCCTTGTGTTCGCACCATTGTCCGTGGTGCCTCTCTGTTTTGTTTCAAGACTAAATACAGGAAGTAATTATTATTATCCTTATCCAAGGAAGCATATCTGTTCCTTCTACCCCCTCCCTCCCCCTGCTGCCCTCTTTGAATTTCCACCCTATCACATCTTTGGTCTGGTTTGAGTGAATGCAACAGCGGGCCAGAGCTAATGAGCTTGCTGTGATCTAAGACCAATGCCATCTATAGGCATTCTCCACAGCCTGTGCCAGATGCCAAACACTTAACCTGGAAACAGGGGAGGGTGGTAGACAAAACCTCTCACATCAGAACCTTCATGGCCATTTCCTTATTTTTAGGATTTGAATCTGGTTATTTGCTGGTTTTTTGCCACAAGAAATTCCTCAAGGAAGTCAAGATTATTTATGACAGAACAGTGTGATTCCAGGCACAACTCATCCCAAGATGGATTATGAGCTTAAATGAAAGTGAGGGGTGAGACAGGAGAATTGTTCTCATTCTTAACTCTTGCTCATCCTCACCACTCGTCTTTTTCCTCCTAATCTCCCCCCTCCTCTTCCCCATTCTCCTTTTCTCTAAGTAACCTTTGGCATGAGAGGTCAGCATTGTGTTCCAGCATGGTGACCTCTGGTAATGAGAAGGCAGGTTAGCGGGTGACCTGGAAGCGCTTTGTCCACCTCTCCTGGGAACACAAACAGTGATGGTAGTAAGGCACACAGGAACAGCTGCAAGGCTGCCGTCTTGTGTGCTCCGGCCTGCTCTGATGCCCATTTGTCATTTCACTGGAAAAAAAACAGAAATATAAACAGAAGACAAATCTCCTTGACTGATTCTCTCCAGGTGTCAGGGTACTATGTTCTGAACGTTACGGATTCTACATGATCTTTGAGAAGGTACCGCTGCCTGATAAATCACCTTAGGTAGGGTGATTTAGGGTTTACTTTGCAAGTAGGTGCATGTTAATATTAATTCATGAATAGTATCAGATGACACACTTCCTTGTTGGTAAGACCTCAAGCCAATGTCTTGTTGACCTAACTTTGAGGCTGGACCGCTGCCCAGTTTCCAAAGAACCATCTCTTTTGTGATCTCTGAAATGCTACTTGCTACCAACTTGCTTCTCTTTTTATCTGGGTAAGATGTTAAAGTAGCACTAGAGTGAGTGATCCACCCACACAAGAATTAGGTGACAGGTGTGTATGTGGGTGGATGTGTGCTTGCCTGCAGATGTGGGTATTCATCTGTGTTTTGTTACTACTAGCGCTTTGGTATTCCAAAGGTCTGTAAAGATAGGTTCAGTCAGGCAGCTTGTACAGTTTGTAAAGGGATTAACTCTGAGGGATGACTTTTTACTCTTAAGTTCATTCATCCCTTTTAACCCCAGCTCCTTCATTCCATGATCATTTAATTTTAGTCCACTTTACTATAGCTTGTTTTGGTCTTGCTGTTGCCTTTCCCAACTCTTTCACCCTACGCCACTGCTTTTATCACTGGAGATCTCCCATGTTGATATCCCTATGTCATCTGATACAGGCCTAATTTTTTTTTTGGCCTTTTAAAAATCAACTTGCCCTGTGTGAGCTCCCGTGCGCTTTACATATCTGGCATAAAATCGAACGGCTGAAAAAAAGACACAAGTAGAGAGAGTGGAGAGCAGGGTAGATGCTTCTTGGCTGGCATCCATGAAGTGCAAAGATCGCTAATCTGCTTGCACAGCCTGTTCCATTTCTCTTTTCCTTGACTTTGGAGTACTTCAGAAAAAGGACATCCTTCAGTGCTCTTGAAACTACACGTAGCATTTTACTAGCATGTAAATTTGTGACATATCATTAACCCTCCAGTGGAAAATGTCAGGGAGGGCCATAGAGAAAGGGAGAGTGAGTGTGAATGGCAAAGCGCCACAATAATTCTTGGCATTGATCCCCCATTGAACAAGCAAAGTTTTCTCAAGGCTGCTTGAGTCTGAGTTGATCCCATTGCAGGAAGAGCGTGCTCTGGCTTTTCATGCTCTTCATTTTCTACTTGAAAGTGGCGCAGTTATGAGGCTACTTTGATCCCTTACAGTTGGAAGAGGCTTCCATTTGTACAGAATGAGGCAGTAAGCCTTTTGGAATCCTATAGGCAGTTCGGCATTTCTTCAAAGTACAAGTCCAAATAATCTTTGAAAATAATAAAAGAGGAGGGATTAAGGTGTGCTCAAAGATAGTTGGTGTCTTCCTCCAGAACAAGTCAGATGAAGTTATTGTCCTGATAGCTAATGATTGGGTGCCACTCAATATTCAGACAAAACAAATAAGTGATGAAGTGATGGGCTTTGATCCTTGTTGAGTCTGATGTCAGTGGAAAATATAGTTTTATGACTGAAACTGTTTCTGTGTATGAATGCTTCATGTCACTACGTGTTTGCTACTGGTTATGAATAGTTGAATGAATAGTTAGCCTGGCTATATGTTTGAGTGTATGCATGCAGCTGTGTCCCTTGACATGAGACATTATAAAATGTCTGTAGAACACTTTCGAATGTGGAGCCAGAGGCGCAGGAATAAACCAGACTTCTGTGATGTCTTGTCTGTCTGGAGATGGCTCTCACTCAGAGGAAATGGGTCTATGTTACACAGGCATTGCTCAAATTCCTCCCCTTGTGTCATCACTGCTAAAGCAAATAGCGGCTTAGGGGAAAGGATTCTGCCACTGAATCAACAGATTGTTTGTGTCTTCACAGGCTCAAAGGGAACATTTTCAGAATAGAGGAAAGGTAGGAATTTTGGGAGTAGTTCCTTCAAGCCTAACCGTCTTCTTGCGAAACCAGTGACTTGAGTCAGCCCCTATCGCTGCAATAGTTCTGTTCCTAAAGATTAATGTCTCATGCCTTCATGTTTTAAAGTTTTGAAGGGAGTTTGGCATAGGGAGAGAGATTCCTGCGCTTGAATCCCCAGAACTTGAGTGACTCTTTTGGAAATGAGAGTGGACTGTGACTCGAGCCATTGGATTAATTGGTGCATGCATGTTTGGCCTGGGCCTGCCACTGACCTCGGGTAGATGGGAATTGTCTGTAAGGTGGTTGTATGCCAATTAATTAGGGTCAGCCTGGGTCTCCCTGGAACTAAATCAGCATGGAGGCCTTGACTTTTCCACTCCAACACACTATTGTCACATGTTCGTAGTAGGTAGGCAAGTTGGATATGATTAAAGAAAAAGAAAGGAATTCATAATTGTCCTAACCAGTTTTTTTTTTTTTTTTTGCTCTCCCTCCACTACAGGCACCATGTTATGCCATGTACTCTAATCAACATGCCAATGTTTCTTTCCTGTAAGAAACCATTTAAATCTTTTAAAGTAAAACACGCACAGCATCTGTCTTAGAAGAAGCAGCTGCTAGCAGTTGATTAGTCAAAGGTCATTTATGTTGTTTTCTTGTACTGTAGTGTCTGTGTCAGTCATGTAAAAGCTGGTTTATTTCTTTTACTTTTCTTGTAATACAGACCACATGGTAGACATAATAAACACTCCATATGCATGAGACATAAAGTCACATGTAAAGAAAAACAAAAAATAGAGAACATGTTCTTGATTAAAAAGTCATTTTAATACAAGCTAGTATTACATACTTACCTTGTGTATGCCAATGAGTGAAAACTGTGAGGATCTGAGGTGTTGTTTCTCTCAGGGCAACCCTTAATAGTTTGTTGTCTATGTGTAGTGGGTTTTATTTTTGAATTTGAGAAATTTTGTTGTCTGCACTTCTACTGTTTGAGACAGGGAGGCTGGGGAGGAACTTTGAGCCATTGTGCTGGTTTAAATACGTCCCTCTGACCTGAGGTTATTCCTTTAAATTGGCTAAAAGTCCCTCCTCTCCTCATCTGTCCACATTTAAACTCCCTCTGTGGCTACTACTCTCTTCATCTTCTCCCTATCAACACACACCTTGGTAATTGGTGATGTGGACCATATGTTGAGTTTGAATGGCCTCCTGTTCTGCAGGGCCATTAGACATACTCAGGGACATATCAGAACCTTGTTATTAGGCTACCTGTTCCTTCCTGGACTGGCGTCACGGACAGGGGGATATAGTCTCCTACTCTTTTCACCTCCTATCAAACCTTCTTATCTCCTCTTCCCATCACCTTTCAAATCATCACTTATAGCCTTGAGTGTGTTTGACTGGTTGGTGTTCTGTCAGTGTGTGTAATCTTCATCATTAAGTTACATCAGACCTTATTTAAAGACAGAGGGGACCTGGCAGTGGTGTGACCTCTCAGCTGGAGGGTCATTGTGGTTAAACAGGGGGGTAAGGGGAAAGGACTTGCTGGTTTATCAATCAATCAGACTTTATTTATAGAGCACCTTTCATGCCAGTCGAACAGAAAGTTCTTTACAAACACAGCTAGAAATATAATGAAATAAAAACAAAAAATTATATAAAACACTACGCAGAATGAACAGATTAAAATAAAAAAGTAAAATAAAGAGTAACTTTAATTAGCAAAAAGCATGAAGAACCACAACACCATAAACTAGAAATTATAAGACATTACATATAAACCAGACTAAACAGATGGGTTTTCTGTCTACATTTAAAAATATCAATGTGGAAGGCTGTTCCAGCAGCTCAGAGTGTAATGACTAAAAGCAGGATCATCAAGGGTTTTCATTCTTTTTTTGGATCAGCTAAAAGAGAACAACCTTAAAAGCATCTCGGACAGATAGTTTGCTGCAAGACCACATAGTGCCTTGAAGACTAATAAAAGACTCAAGACTCAAATCAGTGCAAAAGCTAACAGGCAGCCAGTGTGAAGAGTCAAAGATAGGAGTAATATGTGTTGTCCTACTGTCACTTACGCCACAGAATTCTGGATTAATTTTAACTGATTTATTGTATTCTTTGGTAGACCAGTAAGGAGATTCTTACAATAGTCTAGCCTGCTAGTTATAGTGTGCATTAGTGTCTCTGAGGGAGAAATGGCTGTACTTTAGAAATTTTCTTCCAGTGAATTTCCTCCAAGGTTTTTTTGGGCAAGCCTTAGTGTATTTAGTTTGGAGTCCTGGTTCTCTCTCTGAGCCTTTTGAACCAACGAACAGTATTCTGTGACATCCGGGCATTTATGATGGGATGATGGCGATCAGGGGACAAGCCTAGGCTCAGCACAGTGGAATGGTTTTCCAGCCTGAGCACTGGATGAGATTGTAGCAAGTGGCGAATTCTCTTCTGTCTTTTGCCATTGCCTCTGTCGCTGACCCATTTCCAGTGAGGCTCGTTCGGTCATGGTGTGGAACAGGAGCCTGCTCAGTGTCCCGTAGGTGTAGCTGCAGTGTCAGAGGTCAGTGGTGGAAAGTGCTCCTTGGCCAGAGTTTCCCCACATTGCTTTTGAACTGGGAGAGTTGATGCAAGGAGTGCTGAGGCTTCCTGTTCCAGCTGCTCCAATTAAAACATTACAGTTAAAGGTATCCTGAAGTTTCAATGTCTCTTTTAAAAGCTTAGCTCTAGTGCATTTTTTTTATGTCATCGCATTTGGTGCAGATAAACTGTAAACTTTGCCGTGCTAACAACTAAAAGCATCTGACAGAGTTGTCATTTTTGGGCCCTATTGCCTCTTTTGTTTAAAATGACATTAAAACTGGTTAAAATAAAATGGAGTCAATTGATAAAACATTGAAGTTGCAGAGTCAAAACAAACTAGGAAAGAAGGAGGCAGCCATCTTGGCGTCATTGAATATGTGTGTTTGTCTGGGTTTTGGTGTCGTTGTTTTGCATGTGTGCATTGCAGTCATTAGGCTCTGAAGTCCCTTGAAGCTCCTTGTGAACAAACTCACTTTCTCCTGTATTCGCTGCCAATTAAAACAATTTCTTCTCCATCACTTGTTTAGCAGGCCAGTCTCTGTAGCTGGAAAGTCTAGAACTTCTTGTTTCCAGAGCATTTTCTTGGAAACTTAGCAATAAGTTTTTTCCCTATTTAAGTTACAAATGCACCCATGGTAGAAATTTTGCCCATTCTTGGTCTTAATTATGCTTTTAGTGTGTAAAGAACAGTGACAGATAAATATGTTGTCTTTGTGTCCACAGATTTACCTGTTTCTGTGAGGACTTCAAGAGTCAGAACGCATGAATAGATGCAGAGCATGGTCCTTTGTCATCCTACAGGTAAGACATGTTCACAATACACTGTGACTCAAACATGAGATGCCTTGTCACTGAGCAAAGAAGAACATCAGATGGTATCTTTTCCACTTTATAGTAGACCTTTCCACATACCTAGCACACATTAATACTGAGTCTTGACACTTTGAGTAGATAGACTATGAAATCCTCCATTTATCCTGACACTAGTTGACCTGAGCAGCATTGTAGTTATTTAAATGAATAATAAATCATAATGATTTATACTGTTGAATGATTCTAGTTGTTTTGTTGAATGCAGTTCAAAGGAGAAACTCGGTTAAGGAAAGATCAAATATTTTCTTTATTATTTACTCACTAATTAATTATCCACATCAGTTGCAAGAGAAAGTTTAGTAGGCATGCCAGCAGCAACATCACTTTTTGTGCTAATAAGCAAATGTTAGCATGTTAAATGAGCTATTTGTAAGTATTGTTATTGCTACATAGCCAACATTACCATTAACAGCTGTTTACTAACCAGTCTAGAAGAAATGGCGTTCTTACTGCAGTGTTTTCTCCTATCACTTCTTTTTGTCTACTGAAGTTAGCATACTAACCAGACTGCCCTGTAGAAGTGGTGTTGCCTAGAGGGCATATTCTAACCTCTTGTATAGTAAATGCAACGTGGCCAAAGCTCTTGGCAGGCAACCATTACCACCACCTGCTCCTGGCAAGAAACCACCAGAACATCTTCACTGCTTGCGTTAGCCTTGTTATTTTCATGGCTGTTCTTTATGACTCACTGACTTGTATGACAGATTATGTATGAACAGTAGTGAGTCAACACTCAAAATATGATGCAAGGTATTGTATTTACCTGCTTTGTTGGCTTGTGTGACATTCTTTAGACCTTAGCGATATATAGCATTGTCCACAATAAGCATAACCCATGGCTGAAACAGGACTTCTGATGTGTTTTATTTCAAGGCAAACGCATACCATCCTGATTTTTCTATTACTGTGCCTGCCCTTTGAAAAAAGAATTTAAAGCCAGCCCAACCCTCCTAGGCTCAGCATTGCACGGACTAACTAACATCAGAATGGAAAAGTCACTATCCTTTAATCAGTGTCCCTTAATCACAAGCAGCCAAATACAGAAAAAATCCAAGGGAGTTAGTCACTGTAAGTAAGTACCTATTGCTGGTCCTCTTCCTTTCACCCTGTACCTCTGCCTGGCAAGTCCAGACAAGCCTCCAGTAAAAGGTGAGGATGTTTGTTCTTCACCTTGCTACAACTGGGTCAGTGAGCAAGGTAAAGGTGTTTACCTACGGCTCAAAGCTCACAATGCCCTCATGCCCTCACAGACCTTTTAAGATGGATTCATATTCTGGGAGGAAGTGATTTGTATCTGGAAAACATATGATGATGTTTTGCATTGTTTTAACTGCCACATCTTTAATGTGCGAATGAAGGCTAATTTTCCTCTAAAAACATGCCTGTCGGATGATTTGTGGTTACAGCAGTGTGTGATCGTGTGAAATTCACAAAATATCCCCACCAAGAAAAACACTATGAACGGTTCAGGGTGAACTGTTGATGAACTGTCCTGTTACTGTGTCCAACACATGACTTCATGCTGAAGTATATGTCTAAACTCAGGCAGCAGAGGCAGCCTTGCATGCACAGGTAATCACACACTTCTCTCACTAACGCAATTCTTCTTGATGGGTTACACACACACACACACACACACACACACACACACACTTCTCTCAGGCACTCACTATGTCTTTGTGGTTCGTTCTGCCCTGACCTGCTGAAAGCCTTTCAGGGCCGTGTCAGTCAGCCAACAACTCTCTCTGTTCAGAGTCTGAGCAGGTTCAAGTTGGACGCCAACCTGTCCTCCCTCTTCATTCTTTCACATTGGCTGCCTTGTCATGTTAACATGTAGGGAACACAAACTGGTGTGTATGTGTGTGTTTGTGTGTGCCCCTGTGCATAAAATGGATGCTCTAGTGTTAGAGTTTAGTGTTAGTCTTCAGCAACATGCATGCGAATAGGTTTGCGAGTGAACACACACTTTTAAAGGTTTGACTGCGTAATATGTGCGTGCCTGGCTTCATTTATTTTTGTGTTTGATCATTGTGGCTGCTTTGTAACATGGACAAGGTCTGTTGTTGATTCTGCTGGACTAAAGGTTTCAGCGCTGCCCAGCCCAGCTTCTTCTGCCTGCAGCTGCTCGGACTCTCCCTTTAATAGATTTCACAGCCTGCAAAAACCCTTTTAGAGCCCTAGAGGAAGCAAACACTGATCGTCTTCCAGGGCTAACTTTGTCAGCTCTTTAAATGAAAATCTGCAAATAATAATTGTTAATTATTTCATTTTTTGGAGACATGTGTTCAGTGGTTTTTGGCTGTTTATTCTCAGTACATTTTAAATCAACTTGAATTATTTTCCTCTGCATGTGTTCTCCCCTTTAACTGTCATCGTCTCCAGCAGCAAATTGTGGTCATAATTAAGTAGACCAAAATTACAGTGAATGAAATAGTGGTGGTTGCATGAGGGAAGTAATTTAAGGAAGTTAGTAGAGGAGCTAAAAATAAATGTGACCAACAAACTATACTGATATTTGTGGGTGGTAGAAGAATTACTAACTAATTTGATGTATTGCAATGTAAAATGCTCCAGAGTCACAATGACTCATTCAGTGAGCAAACTGGACTGTTAAAGAAGCTATTTGTAAGTTCTGCTATTGCTACATAGCCAATGTTAGCATTGACAGCTGTTTACTTACCAGTCCAGAAGAAGTGTTGGGAGTTCAGCATCAAACTTCATTCCTTTACTCACCAAAAGCTGTCTCCATCCATTTTTTAACTTCTAGTTCTATCACTTCTTTCCCTGTAGTTAGCATGCTAACCAGGTAGCCCTAGCACAGCAGGCCTGTTTAAACACTTTCCAATAGCAACTCACTGTAACAACTCATCAGAGAAAACTTACAAATAGCCCCTTTAAGGGGAAAAAAACTTAAATATTGATATTGGTATTGGCCTAAAAAATCCAGTAAATTCAATGTTGTACATACTGTACACTGGGTGTCCAGCTATTGATTATTAAGCTTCAAACTGTGATGCTTGGGCTCCTCTGCTTGTGGGGTGAGTTTTTCCTAATTGTGACCAATAAAATGGCATGCTTATGTTTTTCCCAGCTTCACAAATACACAAATTGAGAACATCTTTTTTTTCCTGACATTGCAATGCGCTGCTCTGGTTTATGATAACAGAGTGAATGCATCCTGTGATTGAACAATCATCGCAGCCTGCTGAACTAAATCAGATATATCTGACACATGTTGTTTCTTGCTCAATTCAGTTATTACATCTGACGGAATAGATGGTTGCCACTCATATGCGATACATGGTGATAATAGGATCTATGCTGTTTAATGTTGCATTTAGGCCAGTCATGATAATTACATTATTGACTTACCATAATCCACAATATGTGGACATGAAATATACATACACTGGCATAAAATGGTGTTGAAATGATGATATGGTTCATTGCAATTATTTCTGGGACAAGATATCATCCAACAAAAGTAGTTATAATGAAAGGCCTAGTTGCATTGCAGTGATATCTTCTTATTTTAGTGAGGTGGGCCTGTGAGGCAGCACTGAAATATGAAATCTGAATATCTGGACTTTTCCAAATATCACAGTAACTTGATTCACCAGAAAGAAATGAGAATTTGAGAATGGGCCCATCACCAAACCATTCCTGGATGGATTCATCTAATTGCTGAACAATGGACTGGCCTAATATACACACGCATACCAAGTGACTGATGGAAAAAAACACAGAAAGGTGGTTTAAGGGAAAGTAAAAAGATTTTCGTGATTTATCCTAATGTTTCTTAGCTCACTGAGTCAAACAAGTCTGCCAGTAACCAGCGACTGATCCACCCTCCCTGTTCTCCACCAGCAGCTGTGTTGACTGTCTCGTGCATGGGAACCTTTGATTACTAGGTTGACTGTACATTTGGGCTGAGCCTGGCAGCCAGCTTATTGTGCCTCCCTCCCCAACACTCACACACAAAACACAGCCTTCTTAACTTTGATCATAGAGAGTTGTAAATGACTGCTGCTCCATCATCCAAAGCCTCAGGTTATCCACCAGGCTTTATTAGCCTAATGAATGTTTCGGGGATGTTTATCTATACTACAGTATGTCTGTCTGAAGATGCCTCTGGCATCTGTTTCATGTCAAATAACCTCATGTTGGCAGACAATCACATGTTTTTTGCTTCATTAGAAGCTTCAGCTGTGATGGCTTGGGATGATGTCTTCATTAAAGTTTATGATTTGTTGATTTTAATAATCTGTTGTGTTTCTTGATGTGATTGTTAGAGGGGCGTTAGGAAAACACCACTCCTTGATATAACAAGACACAGGTGTAGTGAAATGACATCAGTGCATAAGCTCAGTTGGAGGTGTCTCTGCAGCCAAAATATAATTTGCCTTGAAATATGTCCACAGGTTGATTTATGATTGAACTTGCTCTGTGTAATGAAACCACATAGTAATATCAAGGGACAGTAAATGTGATGAAAAACTGCTAATGTTGAAACATTTTGGAATATTTCAGTGGAGTGTTGGTTGACTATCAATAACAGATGCTTTTAAAAATCTCAGTCTGGATTTTCCAAATATTTGGAACTTTCTGAAATGGATTATATGCACCTTTATTGCCATTAGAGTTGGACGAATACATCAGCTAACAGTGAATCTATTAGCCAATTTGAATCCCCAAATTATGTGGTTTTATATTTCTGCCTTATCAGTGTTCGAGGCATCAGTTGTGACATGTAGTGACTAACCCTTAACCTCTAAAAGCACAATTTGTGTGCAGTCATTTGCTGCAATGGATGGTGACGTTTCCAAAAGGAAAATGACCAAACCCTAATTACCGGTTCTGTGCTACAGGCATATTGGAGCATTTCCTGCATGTTATATAGAAAATAAAAAATGTGAGACATAATCCATCTGGCTTGACTCTCAGGAGGTTATTAGTGGAAAAATATACAGTGTGCTCAGTGAATGTAAGTTTAATGAAGCGCATGAAATCACCAGTGTCTCCAATACAGATGCTCATTCTGTTGCTGGATGTTGTACTCATACCAAATAATGTTTCCAGCCAAGTTGTTGCAGAGAGTGATTATGTACAATTATGGTTATATAATACACATTGTAATGCAGTTTTTCCTTGTTTCTCTGAGACATGGTATCAGTGCTCAGGGTGCAGGGTCAGGTACAGTAGGATTTTGCAGACTCTCCACTGAACACCTCCACTGCAGCTCTTCTTCATGTTTCCTTAAGCATCAGTGTTGTGTGTTCTGAATTGCCATTAAGCCAGATATGTATGAGATTTGGAAGCACATAGGAACGGGGCTGCATATTGATTGAATTTTTTTTAACGTAGTGTCAGTGTGCAAAACATTTTGTTAGTCATGCTAGCAGGATGGCAGTGTTGGTCTGTTACCCTGTCGTTTGGTTGGTAGATCTATCAATTTGGTCACGACTTAAATTTCTATGCAACTATTGGATGGTTTTCCTTGAAGTATTCATGGACTCCAGAGGATGCTGCTAACCTTGGCGATCACCTGACAGTGTTATCATGCTAATGCACTAAACTAAGAGTAAAGACTAAGACTAAAATGGTGGTTCATGTCAAACACGTTTACCTAATGACAAGTCAAAGAAACTTGACTTGGTTGACACTTTTGAATACACTATGCTATAGGCAGATTAAGAAACTACATATTAAACTTATTAAGTAGCAACATTTCATGAAGTGACATGCTTTATGTCGAAATGCTCGTGTTCCAGATTGAGACTCTCAACTTCGCAGACCTGTGTCAGTTGTCTGTAAAGTACCAGTTTGAGCTTAAGTTAGATGATGCACTGAAATTGGCAGATTCAGTGTGGAATTGTTTTCTCTTTTCACAGGAAAGTTCTATAGTGTCTGGACCTGAAACAATGAATTGGTCAACTGAAAATACATATACTTTTTTGATAAGTGATTCATTGCTTAATTGATTGATTTTTCAAGCTTGTCAGTTTTGTGAATTTGATACTGTAAGTTGTTAGGTTTTGGTCTGGTTAAAATAATTGTTAGCTGTAGACATAGGGAAAAATTGTTTTGTGCCATGGTTTGATCTGGGCTTTTTGCAGTGTAAACATAGTGTTCAATTCTGTTCCGCTTCTGTCTGACATGTATGATACAGTTCTACTTAAAGCCTTGGATAGAGTAGCTGAAAAGCACATATTTCCCACCCCCTTTGATCACCAAGAGTCTGAACACTAATTGTATCTCTATGTGGCTGCACTGTCTTCTTTCATAGATCCATGGTACGTAGGTTTCACCAGTCTCATGTATAATTCAGTCCATAGTCTGCTTTGCTTTAAATTCATCAACTCTATTCATTTCCATGCCTTTCTCAGACAGGAAACAGATCTCATATCCAGGGGAATGGGAGAGGAAATGATAAATGAAGGAAAGGCACGGATACGCTGGTTCAGATCAATGCAAATCTGAGCTCTGTTTATTGTTGTAGGTGCTGAGGTTTTGTTAAAGACAGACTGTCTTTGATCACAGTGGTAGGAAGCTTGACCTATACATTTGTGTTTGACACCTAGCTGACCTGCCGTACATGTATGTGTGTGTGTGTGTAAATGAAAGATTATTTTTTCAGTAATGGATATTCAAACACATGGATTTTTTTCCCCTGCAATTGAAATTTCCCTTTTCTCTTCACTGACTTTTAAAAGGGAACCAACTAATTGGGGCTATTTGTACATTTTCTTTGTGGTGTGGTGGTGATGGTCCTTTTCTAAGAGTTTCAGCCATTGTTGCATTTACAATACAAGAGGTTAGAATACACCCTCTGAGCACAACTGCTTCTTTGGGACAGTCTGGATTCTACAGTGAAAATGACAAGACAGGCCGACTGGGCTAGGGCTTCAGGGGCTAGCTGGTTAGCATGCTAACTTCAGTAGAAGAAAAAAAAAAGTGATAGAACTAGAAGCAAAACATTGCTGCTCCACTGCTGGAGACAGTTCTTTTTGAGTAAAGGAATTAAGTCTGAGGCTAATCTTGCAACCTTTTTCTCTACTGGTTAGTAAACAGCTGTTAATGCTAACATTCCCTATGTAGCCACAGCAAAACTCACCAAACAGCTCCTTTACGGGAACTTATACATTTTGGGCGGTGGGGTTGGAGATCTGGTTGAGGTCTAGAGGTTTGACCTGAAGACTCAGACTAGTGGGGACTTACTCGTGTTCTTTCTCACTGCAGGATTTCCCACAGACCACTATCAGCAGCTATTCTTTTTTTCCATCTTGTAAAGTACTGTAACTAAACAAATATTGTTGCTTTGACATAGACAATTTAAATTTGGCTGCCTCTGGAAAGCCCTGTTTTGTTCTGCCTTGGAAAAATGACTATTGGGTTTCTTTTGTTGAGAAGTGGCTGAGTGGGGAGATGAAGCCTGGAGGGACATGTGTATTCATAACACCGGTGCCTCTTTTCTTTCAGTCAGCATTGTCTGGTGTGGTGGATCCTCTTTGCTCTATTGTCTTGTGAGTTCTGCTGGTGGTCTGTCATGTAAACAGCTCTCAGAAGGGAACCCTCTCCACTCTCCTTTTCAAAAGCGCTCTCTTTTTTTTTTTTTTTTAAATCTAGGCCTGTGTCTCTTTATGTGGTCATCTTCTTGACTGTCTGCCTGTCTCTGTCTCTTTTCCCCATCCCATTCTGTTCCTCAATCTCCATCACACACCCACTCACACAAACATCCCTGCTCTAACCATTACTGGTAGTGGATCTGTCCCAGTGCAGACCTAACAGCGTATTGGGATTTTAGGTGCCAGTGGGGAAGGAAGGACCCTGCTGGCTTGTCAGCATCTCTGACCCCTCTGTCACAATGGTTCCCTCTTCCCTCCCACTCATTTCCCTGCCAAGCTGGGAAGAGTAAATATTTATCAGCCCTCACAACAATGGCCAGCTCGGAGGAGAAAAAGATTTTGACCAGAGCTCATGCAAGGCCTGTAGGCAACACTGGTGTCTGCTGGGGCCTAAAGATGGGTTGCAGGAAGATTAAAATAAGGCCTCTAAGCTATTTTGAAGAAATACATTCCATAAGTTAGTGGGCACAATGCCAGAACTGTTCTGACACTGAGGGCTGAATCCAAGACTGGGTCAGTTGGTTTAAAGCAAAACACATTTGTTTACTCAGAAGATTGTAGAAATTTAGTTCTTGGGTGAATGTCTGCACAAACCTGTATCTTAAGAAAACTCTGTTGGGACTAACAATTGCGTTATGATTTTAATGACCCTCAATTGACTACTGTCTGAAGTCATTGTAATGTGATCGCCTTATTTAGGGGACACAGTGGATAAGAAGTAAAATTCGATCAGTGATGGGTTACAGCTGATGTGTAGAACTGCTGGAAAGATTTATATTGCAGACCGTCTCTTTTCCCTGCCCTTGAGACACATTTAGTTTCTTTCCCTCCCCTCCTCTCCTCTGCTCAGTACGATTAATGTCTATTAAACCTCACTACAGTACATCACAATTAATAGCCACGTGTTGGGGAGAGGGTCTGGCTGTAGCTGTACAGAAACAGACACTGCTGAAGAGGGTCTTTGTTCTCTGTGTCACGTGCCACCACTGTACAAGTGACATTTATTGGTCTAACAGCATAGCAAATTTGGCAGATGCAGGAGGCTACATTGACCCTACATTGTTGGACTGTACATGTGTACAGGAAAAAGGATTGAGAAAAATTTGAAGGAAAATTGATGTAAAGAAAGCTGATCTTTTTATTGTACATATCTTAATGCAACAGTATTTAAGCAGCATTGTTGCAGCTGTAGGAAAATGAAGCAGAAATTCATCAAAAATTGTCAGCACAGAATGTCATGTAATATACAATCGAGGAAACACCTGCTTAAATGGCTAACATAGAGTACATTACAAGCAGGTGCTTCCACACATGTTCAGTGTGAGGGATAATTAGGCAGTTTAACATTCCTCATGGTCATGTATATAAATGTTGGACACACTCAGCTGCTAAATATTTTGGCTGTTGTGGCTCAAGGAGCACTTTGCTTAACTTTCTGTTGATGTCAGTCTAATTTCATACGCAGGAAATTTCATCCAGAAAAGTCAAGAACATTGAGGGGATCCTGTGGTCACGCTGCACTGCATAAATCTACTCATTACAGTCAGAGATACTCTTTCACAAGTGTTGCAGAGTTTTGCTGAGTAATAAGAGAAAATTGGTATGGACTGACGCTTCTGCTTTCTGCAACATTTCCAGTAAATGCTGCGCCACAGAATCATCTAATGAGTGCACTTTTCACTCCTTTTACTCTCTTTTAATCCTTGATGGAGAGAAACACACACATATCCTGATTTTCTTGGCTAATTACAGTACGCAACCAACAGTTTTTTAAGCTTGCTGGCATGCTCTGCCTCTCCATTGGCCTGTTAATTGGCCCAATAAGATTAGTTTTGGCGGAGATCCATAACGAGACACTAATATGTCAGATATGGTGTGAAATGGCAGGGGGTGGAGGGTTGGCTGCGATGAAGCTGGTGCCTGCCAGAAAACTGCATGTTTATGAGACACTTGACTTATACTCTGTGGTTTTAATGGCCTCAGTGTTGGAGAGTGCATGTGGTTAGATTTCTTTTTTATGTTTATACTTCTTTGTTGTACAGTTTAGCTATAGATAAAATGACTCCACTGCATACAAAGTTTGCAGAGTTTTATATTAATGTAAATCTTACAGCTATAAAAGCAGAATGCACCTTTTTTTAGAACCAGTTTTTCTTGTTAGTAACTCTGACAGGGGATATTAATAAAATAGAAACTGGCTGCCTGGTGTTGGCTAGGAAATATAATCCAATTAGTTTTTTTTCTGCACTGATCAAGAAGTGTATTGATGGAATCTTTAGATTATAACATAAGACAGATTTAAAAGGGCACTGTGGTAAGTGTGCTTCCCACTTACCACCATTTATCCTGCAAAGCTGAAGCGAGTCAGATTTCTTTCTGCATGAAAAATTATTATAGCACCAAAGCACATGTAACAGAAACACTAAGACAGGAAAAGCCACATTGATTAATAGAAATAAAGGCTCCAACATGGTCTTTTACAGATTTAATGTGGTGGGGGCCCAGAGGCTGTCAAAAACTTTGGATGCACATGCCCGTGACAGTCACTGGACCCAATGTGTGTTATACACACCAAAAACTAAAGTTTGCACGTCATGGTGAAAGAGATGAAACCAGAAACTTCTACAATTTACTGCTAATAATAAAAAAGGAGATGATGTGCCCTAAATCTTACTGGAAGCTGGAGTGGAAACCTGTACCAGGTGCTTTCTTTTATTGTTCAGTACTGAGTTAGCGGAGGTGCAGACATGATAAATCAGGCGGAAGCTTGTGAGGGGTTGTCTTTCCACATTTACTTAAAAAAGTTACAGATACCTGTGTAGGAGACTGTTTGCAGTTGGTACTGAAACTGAAGCTGTACAATGAGGAAAACATCAATAGTCTTGGCAGATGCTTGTGCATTCAGAGGTCAAATTCGGAAGAAGAATTTCTTTCCAAAGTCACAGTAAGTCTATCTACCTGTGGAAATAATATACAGAACAGCTAAACTGGAAATATGCACCCAAAGCCCACATGCAAAGACCATGGATAATTACATCTTGGTAACCAGTTGTAGGCAGCGGTGCATTGGATGCATCATTCTAGCCATTTCTTTTTGGTAGCACATTCACCATATTGTCTGTGAAAGCACTAATTTCAATTTTAGTTGAACTATATTGCCTGGCTTCACAGAGCTGGATCAGCACCAATTCCAAAGCTCCAGATATCGTTGGTGTACCTCTGGTCCTCCCATTATTATGCCTTTTGGGGGAGGCCCATTGACCCAAAGCATGATGTAATTCCATAAGCCTGTCACTAATAATTTCCCCCTCATTTTTAATGACTCTGAGATTAATGCCAGACCAAGACTGGGCCTCCGTCATTTTCAGGGCGTGGAGTTTTTTTTTTCCCCCTCGTCTGCTTTTATAGTAATTTTGCACTGTTTATAAATATTTATGGACATATACAGACAGCTAATAAAGTCAGCATTGGCTAAAGGAAACTGGACAACTTTCCACTTATTTTCATTTTTTGAGCATTACTGTTCCTCTCTGCCGCCCCGCTTCCTGGTGCCAAAACGCTCTACCCACCATTTGAGTCATAATAATAACAACTTGTTTTCTCACATAAGGCAGAAAGGGAAAAAAATTGCAAACACACCCCCGGTCCAATAAGTAAGCGTCTACATGCCCGGCGGAGACAAACATACCCTCATGTGTCCACGGTTAATGTCTGCCATGCAAGTGGTGGCATGGACGGACGGGGCTGAGGGATGTCACACAGACGAATACACACACCTGTGCATGCCCGCACATTTTCACTCAGCCTCGCCCATGTATGCCACATTACACACACACACATACACACCTGTGCACACACAGACACCTGTAGGCCCGGTCTTTCCCTTGTTGCACTGTATCAGTTTTCTGTTTGATGTAGAATTTGTTTTTGGTTGTCGAGGCTCAGTGGCCATGGAGGAGTCAGATGTTGTGTGAAGTGGATGGGCTGTCAGGAGGAGAAAGGGGCACCTTTATTGTTTCAGTGCAGTTTGTTTATTCTTCGATATGGCATCTTCGATGATCAGAGGGATTTCATGCGATAGAGTTTAGGAATGAGAAAACACCCGCCGCTTCCCATTTCTTTCATATTGCCATCCTCCTCTTTTTCTACTTCACACACACATTTACTGCACTCTGTCCACTGTAGTAGAGCCAACTCTGCGTGTGCATGTGTGTGTGTGTGTGTGTGTGTGTGTGAAAGTAGTAGTGCATATATGGGGTTATTTCGAGGGTCCATTTGTCAAAGCACACATTTATCATTAAGCCCACTGGTGTCAGACCTGCTGCTTTCCCACCACATCTCCATTACGCTCTGCTGGTACTCGCTTAGACACTCAACACCTGACCCGACACACACAGTTAGTCATACACACACAGGCTCACTCTCCTACGCAGACAAATGCGCACACACACACACACACACACACACACATATTTGCACACCATAACTGGTTCTCCAGTGTACGAGACCCAGACTAGAAAAGATTTTTTAAAAAAAAGATAAACTAAAGATAAATGAGTTCAGACAAATACCTCAGAGGGAGGGACAACTCACAGTCCTACTCTAAAAGTCAAGAAAAATTCAATACTTTTTTTTAAAGTAATTTTTTCATCCCATGATTTACTTTGGGCTGATTCAGTGAACTCCTTCTGGATTCTAAATACATCACAGGCTTGTTTGTATTCAGTCCCTGCAGTGTATTTCAGTAATGAGACTGGAGTCCACCCTGATTATTTTTTACCATTCACATTGTGCTTAAATGATCATGAAGTGGAACTATGAACTCAGCATCGTTCAGCTGCTTCTCAAACAGAAGGGCTGGGCTAAAGCTGTCCTGACAGCAGCATCTGTGTCCTTGAGTAACTCATTGTCCCTGCAGACCTTTATGTCCCCCACTACTATGAGTTTGTCCCTCATCTCAGTGTCAGAGGCTTTACTTATCTTAATTATTAGGACCATGTCTCTTAATAATTCAGTTGTTATCTTGTTTGTCAAACAGCATGAATAAAAGAAAAGCTTTAGGTAAATATGTTTAGGAAGCTGGTTAATAGCCAATATGAAACTAAATGGG